>NW_028230443.1:12179154-12507368 GCF_043228905.1 Azolla caroliniana
ATGCATGTGATACAATAGAGCATGTAGGCAGAAGGTACGCATGGTTGTGCCAAGTGTTAATAATACAAGGGAGAAATTATGCACATGATGCTAGCTAAAACCTACAATGAGGAAGTATATACATGATTATATGCTAGATGTGTGGTTAACACATAACACTCGATTATAACATGGTCATGTCAAGAGTTTGAATCTTGACATTATCCCCCCTTCAACGATGCCTTCCCAGATCGTTTGTCATGAGCGACCATGTCTGGTCCTCGTCTAGAACTGGAACACAAATATCAACGGGTGTGAGCGACCACGGGGAGCATGAACACCAAGGGGCGTGAGTAACCATGTGAGGTCCTTGCCGGGAACTGGAACGGTCCTCGCTGAGAGTTGGAACACGAACACCAACGGGCGTGAGCAACCATGTTGTCCTCACCGAGAAATGGAACACGAACGGGATTAATCGACCATGTGTGGTCCTCACCAGGAAAAGGAACATGAACAACAACGGGCATGAGCGACCATGTCGGTCCTCACCGGGATCTAGAACACGAACAATAGTTGGAGTGAGCGACCGTGTGTGGTCCTCACCGGAGACTAGAACACAAACGGGAGTGAGCGACCATGCGGCCCTCACCGGGAACATGAACACGAACGGGAGTGAGCGACCATGTGCGGTCCTCACCGGACACTGGAACACACCGGGAACTCGAACATGAACACCAACGGGAGTGAGCGACCATGTGCGGTCCTCACCAGACACTGGAACATGAACGGGAGTGAGCGACCATGCGGCCCTCACATGGAACTCGAACACGAACGGGTGTGAGTGACCATGCGGCCCTCACCAGGAACTTGAACACGAACACCAACGGGAGTGAGCGGCCTTGTGCGGACCTCACCGGGAACTGGAACACGAACACCAACGGGAGTGAGAACTAGAACACCAACACCAATGGGAGTGAGCAGCCTTGTGCGGCCCTCACCGGGAATTGGAACATGAACACGAACGGGAAAGAAACTAAAAAATAGGGACAATGATGAGGAGAAACTAAAAGCCAATGAAAATGATGAGAAGAAACTAGGAGATAGAAATGGCGAGGAAGATAGGAAATGAAGCGATGTTGATGATGGTAACTCTAGAAGCAAGGTCGATGAGGGAGACGGGTGATGCTTCTAGTTGGAAGGTGAACAAACTGTCACGGAAACACCAAGTGCGAACTAAGATGGAGCACGGATGATGAGGCTACGACGGAGTGATGACGGAATGACACAAGAGAATAAAGATAGAGATGAAGATTAAGGAGAGAAGATGGGCGAAATGAGAATACTAGATTGATATGTCCATGACTGGCGTTGTTCACCTTGAATTCCTTCAAGGTGAACTCAACTATTTATACTAAGTGGCATGCATACTTGTTGCACGCATGTGATACAATAGAGCATGTAGGTAGAAGGTACGCATGCTTGTGCCAAGTGTTAATAATACAAGGGAGAAATTATGCCCATGATGCTAGCTAAAACCTACAACGAGGAAGTATATACATGATTATATGCTAGATGTGTGGTTAACACATAACACTCGATTATAACATGGTCATGTCAAGAGTTTGAATCTTGACACAATCGGCATCCACGTAGCCCACTAATTGTCCGTCTATACTTGCCTGATATAACAACCCATGATCCTTCATGCCGCTCACATATCACATGATTCAATGCACGCACTGAAGGTGATCGGCTTTCGGTTACGAGATAAATTGACGGATTAAACCAACTGGATAACTGAGGTTTGGCCGGGTGATAGTCAAGTAGATGAGGGTTCCGACAATTTGTCGGAACCATGTTGGGCCACATGCTATCATGAAGTACAAAAGCTTCACATTAAAAGTCTACCAAAAGATAAATACGTAACTAAAATAAAATATATCTTGATAATGTTTTATATATATATTATTTGCCTCTACATATAATGTATAATATTATCATAGTGTGTTTTTTAATATTACCTTTATAAATAAATAAATAAATAAATAAATAAATAAATATTATATTACATGGACAAGAGAGGACTTGAACCAATAATATATATATATATATTATTTGCCTCTACATATAATGTATAACATTATCATAGTGTGTTTTTTAATATTACCTTTATAAATAAATAAATATATATTATATTACATGGACAAGAGAGGACTTGAACCAATAATATATATATATATATTATTTGCCTCTACATATAATGTATAATATTATCATAGTGTGTTTTTAATATTACGTTTATAAATAAATAAATATATACATATATTATATTACATGGACAAGAGAGGACTTGAACCAATAACCCCAACCTTATGACTTTGAAACCTTACCATTTACCCTATAATTGTAGTATGTATAATTTACTATATGTCTTCTTTTATTTGAAGTAATATTGTATGGTTTAAATCCTAAACCATATAATGTACTACATGTGCACCATATATTGTATTACATGGGTGAGAGAAGACTTGAACCAACAAACTCCACATTATGAACCTCAAAGCCTACCATTTAGCCAATACTCATTATATATATAAAAGAAAATGTGTTGTTTTATTTGAAGTAGCATTGTGTAGTCTAAACCATGTAATGTACTACATGTGCACCATATAGCACACATGCAAGAGCCCCTTTTTGCATGTGTGACATAGGGCCCACATGCAAAACCATCCCCTTCCTATAAAAGGAGAAGGGAGTATAGTGACAAGGATATGAAGGAATCGATCAATATCAAAAGAACTATATTATATATATCAATAGAATCAAATAGAGTTATGTTGTAAGAGATATCACAATAGAGAAAGAAGAAAAGAAGGTCAATATACAAGAGAAGCTCTAAGTTGGCGGTTGTGGTGCTCAACTCTCAACAAAAAGGGTGGAGGTTCGAGTCTTATCTCATTGAAAGATAGAAGAGAAGATTGTGGTCTACTTGTGAGACAAAGTTCAAATTCAACAATGCTCGCAACTATTTTGTAACTCTTTCATCAAATAATTATAAATCTCTTTTATTGCTTCAATTATCATTCTATATCCTATCTTGTCATATCTTGTTGATCACTATTTATCTATTTCTACTCTTTCATCACTTCCATCCAAAATCCTAGTGATTCCTTCCTCACTTTCACGTTATCTTCTGTCTACGTAACGCTACGCTTCCAGGTGAGCCACGCCACGACAACGCTGTCGTGAAAAAACCGTCACTACGTGCGGATCGTGAGGCGGAACCGCCGAGGTTCTGAACCGGAAGGATTCGAAGTTTGCACTAGCTTTAGCGAGAAAGGATTTAAGATAGATTGAGAGAGATTGATATTGAGAGAGAGAGATTGAGATAAAGATTGAACGCTTGACTTTAGATTTGAGAGACAAGATATATTATGATAACTTGATTTATTATTATTATTATTATTATTATTAATTTCTTCCCAAGTTCTTCATTCGTCCCATTTTGCTTGACCTCCATTCTTTTATAGATCCCCCAATGCATATGATGCATGGGAGGGTGCAAGACATGCATGTAACACATTAAATGCATGCGATGCATGTTTGCCATGTCACTCATCCAAGCTCTCATGTATGAAATTTTACATATGAAAAGTATAATGATAAAAACATAACTTTAAAGTTATGACTTAGCTTAGTGGTAAGTCATGTGGCTCTTATGTAGGAGGTGTGAGGTTTAAATTTTTACTTACACTCTTATAAACACAAAATTTTACAAGGCTTTAGTCTTGTTTTTACAAATGTTCAACTGCATATTGCATCTACAGTTGACCTCCAATGAACCGACGGAACCGTTAGACAATTTTGTTCATTTCACATTGAAAATCTTCAAGACACCGTGCGTCGCAATCATCCTGTTCAACTGACTCGACCGATCCGTTTTTCCGGTTCGTCCGTTCCGGTTCCGGTTCTCCAAAACCATTTTGAACAACTTGGCCGCATCCATTTGTCCAAGTTATATAACCCAACCTTTTTGTGCTCCTAACACATAGATGAAATATAAAGAGATATGGCTCTACAAATCATAGAATGAACCATACGTATCATACGTGCATTCGCATTCGAGAATGATTTGATCAAACGTGTATGGTAAATCATCTCAAAGTTGGATTGGATTCACTATGGTCTATATTATATATTGATTCACTCTCAATCCCAATAAGTGGACTCTAATCCATTGTGAACCACCAACATAAGTACGGTTGCAATATTTGCATTGTATCACATGCATACTTTTGGGATGCTTCTTAAGAATCAAGACATCTCTATCATCCTCACTTTAGAACTTCACAAAAAAATGAGTATGAACTATAGATATTGAATCAAAATATGTCATTATAAATTATAACGTTCAAAAACTCATAAAACGTATATTCAAGAATATGAAGAAAACATGACATAGGCAGTGGTAGCATAACAACTTACCACTAGGGTGACCTAATTTTCTAATAACAAAGAAAGAAAAAAAGAAAAGAAAAAAGAAACGATCAAAAACTCATAAAACGTATATTCGAGAATATGAAGAAAACATGACATAGGTAGTAGTAGCATAACAATTTACCACTAGGGTGACCTAATTTCTAATACAAAGAAAGAAAAAATAAAGAAAGGAATATGACACTAACATAAAATGTTGCCATGACATAGGCAATAGTAGCATAACAACTTACCACAAGGGTGAGCTAATTTCTAATAACAAAGAAAGAAAGAAAAAGAAGAAAAAGAAGAAAAAGGAACATGACACTAACATAAAATTTTGCCATGACACTAACAAGAGGATATGAGAAAGTTGGGAATTGAACCCAAGACACAAGTAATAATAACACAACAACTTAGCACGAGGTCGTGCTTACGTCTAATAATAAAAAAAGAAAAGAAAAAAAACTATTATAACACTAACATAAAAAAATTCTATAAATGGTACTAAAGAGATAGAGAAAGAGATGAGACAATTGGGAATCGAACCCAAGACATAGACAACAATAGCATGACTCTTTACCACTAGGATGAGCTGAATTGTAATGAATTGTAACGATTAAAAAAAGGAGCACATATTTTTCCCATTTCAAACGTGTTCGTTTCCAAACGTTTGAATGCTTGTATGAATACAAATATTACGTTCTATAGCTTTACTTATATAATCTTGAATCCTGATGGTGTTCCATCTATGTGGGATATCTCATAGTTTTGTTTTCGTCTTCTTCTTCTCAAACTTCATACTCACATAACTTCACACTAAGTTGTCCATTTCACATGTAGTAAAATGCATTTAGAAGCTCTTGAAGACATCCATATTTTCGTAACAAGATATTAAACTAATATAAAATAATATCTTCACTATTATTGTTTCATATTGTGTGTGAAGAACCACACTCGATTTTGTACATTCCTCGCAATTTTCACACCATTGCCAAAAATCTTCACGATAACACCTTTCCCAATTTGGGGCGAAGCTTGACATTCCTATCAAGAGGAGTCAAGATGGATTTACAATCCATCATGCCCAACTTGAAGAGCATATTGAGCACATAATCGTTGGTTGATCAATATGCCTTTGGGGTTCGGATCACTTCGATCTTGAGGAAGTAGTGAAGATCCCCCAGATCCTTCATCTCGAATGATGCAACAAGTTCGGAGTTGATGCAACCGATTTCCTCCAAGTCGGCACCGACGATGACTAGATCATCAACATAAAGTAAAATACTTACCAGCTCATGTTGACCTTGCCGGATGAACAGTGAAGAATCTAACTTTGATGTAGCAAACCCTATCCAACGTAGTTCCTACGTGATCTTTGTGTTCTAAGCATGTAGGTGTTGAGAGACGAGCTCAACATTGGGTGCGTAAATGAGTACATAACCCAGTGCGTAGACTAGGTGCATAAAACCGTACACAAAATATGGTCGTGGCAATGTTTAAACTGAGAGGCCGTTAGAGTGTTATTCCACATAAGGAATAATTTTAGGAGTAAGTGTAAGATGCTCATTTATAAGCGGTCAAGTACTGTAAGTACTTGTGTCATCCCAATAGTCAGGGATTGTATAAAAGGTGCTCATTGAGCACGAAGTATGTACAGAGAACATACAGAGAATTATTTTGAATATAGTTTTGTAGTTTTGTAGTTAAGAAACAAACGCCCTACACCCTCCTCCTCCTTGAGACGGGATCGCTTCCCATTGAGATCATGGCCATGGAAAGGGTTGTTGAATACATGCTTAAGGTTCAAAAAAGTCCCTCACATCCACTTCCTAGAATTGTGTGGGAAGCAAGCAAAAAGATCCAAAAGACACATAAAAGCAAAATTTTGTGTTCTGGTTGGATGCAAGATGTAGAAAAATGGTTTGGTAGATGGGACATGAGACACTTGCTTCATGATGTGTCATTAGATTCCTTTGTAAATGAGGCCTTTTTGCAACACCAATGTATCATGACATGGGACAAATGTGGAGGCTCACGCTTCACACATTATACTACACATGTTGGACCTAACTACAAAACCATATTCTTTGCGGAACGGGGAAATCGTACACATCGATACATGTTAGCGCCCAGACCGTTATCTGCCATTTGAACCGTTGCTTCCATGCGACTTCGGTCACATGCATTGCAAGGTGAAACAGGGCGTTGGGGCACAAGTGATGAGAGTGGTCGGCTATGCACACTTTGCCCTAAACAAGTTCGCGAGTCTGAGTATCACACTTTGATACAATGGTCTGCCTTTGATCATATTCGACCATGCTTTCCACATCTCTTCGACTGAGCCCAATCTTTGCATGAATTCCTCTAACAACCACAATGTGCACTCTCGATTGCAACATTCATTGGTAAAGTTCTTGAACATCGAGAGTCACAACTCACTTTCACACGTATCACGTGAAATGTAATATTTTTGGTCTCACAGGTCATATTTGAACTCCGAAGAAGATAATATAATCTATCTATCTATCTCTCTCTTTGTGTGTGTCTCTTGCTCTCTTTCTCTCTGGTTTTTGTGTTCTACTAAACTGTCGTACTACCGAACCGTGTACTCTGTGTTCTTACGCACACGTATTCTTTTACATGGTATTAGAGCGCGAGGGTTGAGACTTGTCTGCAGCCGGCAGAAAAGCTTGCGATAAGATAGAGTTAGGTTGTTGTTTTCGGAAAGGATAAGACAACAATATGGACAGAGTAATGGGAAGCTCGCTACCGACTGAGAAGCTCGACAAGAGCAACTACCCATCTTGGTCGTACAAGATGCACTAGTACTTGCTTGGTCTTGGCTACTAGAGTTATCTCGATGGAGCTAATCATGCAGCGCCCGAATCAACAAACAGAGATTTTTTAGCTTGAGAACAAGCGGCAAGCAGAGTTCTTCACTGCTTCACGTCCTGTGTGAACGACCAACTCTTGAGCTACATTCGGGATGCGAAGATGTGAAAGGATGCGTGCGCGAATCTCAAGAGGATTTTCACCGCTAGCACAACGGCCAAGAAGCTGCAGCTCAGGCAGGAGTTCAGCAATGTCCGACAGAAAGATCTATTTGTGGTCGATTACAAGACCTAAATCAAGGAGATCTGTGACTCTCTCACCTCTGTCAACGTGAACGTCGAGGAGGATGAAATGGTGCAGGTGTGTCGTGGTGGGTTAGTTTCAAAGTTCGGAGCGTTCTGGACGGCGGGTCGATGTTGCTCGTGGAGGAAAATCACGCGGGTGCGTCAAGAAGTATACACACCAACAACAAGATGTTGTACACGGAGGAAGATAGGCCGCGTAGTCATGGCAGAAGAGGCGGATCAGCGCGCAATGGAGGCAACCGAAAAGAGTAGAACGTGTTGCATAATCGAAATGCCGGAAGCAATTCCGAATCCTCCGGAAGCAGGGGGAGTCATAGCTATGCCGGAAGCTAGCAAGAGAAGGTCGCAAAGGAATTCTAGTACTATGGCAAGAAAGGACACAGGGAGAGCAAGTGCTAGAAGAAGAAAGCCGATTCAGACAAAGCCGAATCAAGCGGAAGAGACGAAGGAAGGCATCAGAAATCATAGTACGCCGAGGGTTTTGAACGAGCCAGAATTGGATTGGGCCCAACCTTCATAATGAAGCACAAGGCCAATTCGATGGCCGTGAACACCTCAAAATCAATGGAGGTGTGGTATGTTGATTCCAGAGCATCAAATCATATGACGAGTCATGAGGAATGGTTCTCGTACTTGGAGAAACACAAAAAACAGGGAGTCATCGAAACGGGAAACGACACTCCGCACATCATCGAACATGTCAGAGAAGTTCCTCTCAGCCACGTAGGGCAGAAAGGGAAACGTATGAACGTGTTGCACGTCCCGACAATAACCAAGAACTTGGTGTCAGTCGAATAGATCATGGACCAGGGGTGGCAAGTTCGATTCACGCACCTCGGGTGCTACGAAGAGGAAGGCAAAGTTATTGCGCAAGGGCGCCGTGAAGGGAGGATGTTTATCTTGGACACCAATCAAGCCAGAACCGCGATGTTCGTGAAAGGACAAAAGATCGAGTCGGACATCGACCTCTGGCATAAGTGGTTCGGCCATATTAACTTCCCACGGCTTGGTGAAATGCAGACGAAGAACATTTTTTTCGGCTTGCCGAAATTTCGGGGCCATAGTGGCCAAGTTTATGAAGCCTGCCAACTCGGGAATCAACACCGACTTCCATTTCCCAATGATCGTAATCATAGTCAAAATCCGTTGGATTTGATCCATTCAGATGTGTGGGGACCGGCACAAAACGTGAGTCTCACTGGAAGCCGTTACTTCGTAACCTTCATCGATGACTTCACTCGGCATACCTACGCATGCTTGATCGTGAAAAAGAGCGAAGTCTTCGCGTGGTTCCTGAAGGTGAAGAACCTTGCAGAAAGAAGTGCCTACGGTCCGATGGCAGGAAGTATTACTTCTCCAACCAATTCATGAGTTATCTACAGAAGGAGGGAATTCGACGTGAATTATGATGTAGATATACATCGGAGTAGAACGGCGTAGCCGAGCAGAAGAATCGGACGATCGAAGAAGCGACCAGGGCAATGCTTGAAGAGAAGCATATGCTGAAGTTTTACTGGGCTAAAGCCGTAAGGACGGTTGTTTACTTGCAAAATCAAACATTTGCTAATGGAGGAGTGTCACCACATGAGTTGTATTACGGCAAGAAGCCAAACTTGGCACGCTTGAGGATTTTTGGCAGCATTACGTATGTGCATGTGCCGAAGGAGAAGACGAGGAAGCTGGATGCCAAAACCGAAGGGTGCATCTTAGTCGGCTATTCAGATGAGAAAAAGGGGTATAATTTCTATAACCCTTCAATGAAGGAAGTTCGCGTAAGCCGAGATGTCATGTTCGACGAGTTTGCTTCGTGGTACTTGCCTTCACCTCCAATACCTCAAGACTCCATTCCGAATTCTGAAGAAGAGATTAGCGAGGCTGAGATGCCTCTACGTGATGAGGATACCGGGGCTTTGATATAGAGCCCGATCTCATTTCGGCTAAGTGAGCCGAATGAGGGGTTGGGCTGAGATGGCCAACCAAATGAAGAGCCAGCGAGTAGGGGAGACTCGGCCGTGTTTTCCCGCATAAAGAACTGAGGAGATGGTTTATGCGTAAAGAAAAAGGGAAGAAGAAAATGTCGGAATACGATTTCGGCAGTGCCTAGTCAGATCAAAGCGAATTTGACTTGGGGCCAATCGAGAAGGAACCTCCACGGAAGGGGTCGAAATCGACTGAAAAGGTCGTGAAATCGGGTAATCACGAATTACACCGATCTACGGGCCTAAAGAACCCTGTAAAGAGGTACGGGTACAATGAATACGTGGCGCACCATTACGCGTACATGACACGAGTGACAGAAGTGCGTGAGCTAGAAAGCTACGCAGAAGTGGCGGAAGACGCAAACTGGCGTGCCGCAGTGGAAGAGATGCGTGCATTATCAGACAACGAGACTTGGGACCTGGTTGATGCACCTAAAGGTGTTAAGCTGATTGGATGCAAATGGGTGTTTAAGGTGAAATACAATACCGACAGCTCGGTCAACCAATGCAAGGCCCGTTTGGTTGTGAAAGGCTACGCGTAGAAGCACGACGAAGATTACGACGAGACCTTTGCTCCAGTTGCGAAAATGACTACCGTGCGAGTTTTGCTAGCCATAGTTGCGGCGAAGGGGTGGCATCTATATCAAATGGATGTAAAGAATGTGTTCCTTCAAGGTGATCTCGAGGAACATGTGTACATGGTTCAGCCCCCCGGATTTCTATCCGAACAAAACACTTCGGCAGTTTGCCGATTGAAGAAGATGTTATACGGCCTTAAGCAAGCCCCACGAGCTTGGAACACGAAGATTACGCAACGGTTGCTTAGAATGGGGTTTACGACCTCCGAATCAGACTCTTCGTTATTCATTCGGCAAGGTCGACATGGAACATTTTGTCTTTTACTCTATGTTGATGATTTAGTCCTCGCTGATGCCGACCTAGAAGAAATCGGTTGCGTAAAGTCTCAGCTTGGAGCATTGTTCGAAATGAAGGATCTTGCCAACCTTCATTACTTCCTCGGGATCGAAGTGATTCGTTCCCCCGAAGGCATATTGATCAGTCAGCGTCATTATGCGTTGAATATGCTCTTCAAGTTCGGCATGGCATATTGTAAGCCCATCTCGACCCCTCTGGATATAAATGTAAAGCTTCACTTAGATTCGGGAAAGGCGTGTGACCCGACACAGTTTTGACAGATTGTCGAAAGCCTCGTCTACTTGACGATCACTCGGCCGGAATGATCAGTCAGTTTATGTCGCAGCCCCACGACCAAACACCTTCAGTGCGTGCAAAGAATATTACAGTATGTCTGCGACACGCAAGACATGGCGTTGTTGTGTCGTAGAGGCGTAGCCGAACAGTTAGTTGGCTACATGGATGCCAATTGGGCCAGAAATGCCCATGATCATAGATCAACATCCGGATACGCCTTCTCATTGGGAAGTGCGGCGATCGCATGGAGCAGTAAGAAGCAGCCGACCGATTTAATCGAAATGTTCAATTCGGACTTTGCATATCGACTGAGGACCAAGTGGATGAAAGGGCAGCGGAAGAGGTGCCAACACCATGACAATAAGGGAGCTGAGAAGGGCCTCATGAGCAGACAAACCAACCGGAAAGGTCGAAGCGCGCGGAATCGAACAGGTCGAGGAGCGCGAGCGAGGCGTGAAGACAAGAGAGGCCAGAGCGAAGATCCGGAAAAGTAGATGGAACCTCAAGTTGAGCTTGAGGGGGAGTGTTGAGAGACAAGCTTAACATTAGGTGCATAAATGGGTGCGTAGATTGGGTGCATAAAACCGTACACAAAATATGGACGTGGCGGTGTTCAAACCTGTTGAGTGACAAGCTCAACATTGGGTGCGTAATACAGTGCATAACCCAATGCGTAGACTGGGTGCGTAAAATAGTACGTATAACGTGGACGTATCGGTGCGTAAACCAAAAGGCCGTTAGTATGGTATTCCTCGTAAGGAATAATTTTGGGAGTTAGTGTAGTAAGCTCATTTATGAGCAGTCAAGTACTGTCTGTACTTGTGTCAGCCCAATAGTCAGGGCTTATATAAAAGGTGCTCACTGAGCACAAAGTGTGTACAAAGCATCATTATTTTTTAATAGAACTGAGTTGTCTACTCTCTATCTGTCTCTCCATCTCCATCTCCATCTCTGTGGTTTCTGCGTTTACCGAACTGTCTAATTTCCGAACTGTGTACTCTATGTTTACGCACATGCTTCCGCACACGTATTCTTTTACATGGTATCAACGCATGAGGGTTGAAGTCCTATGTAGCCGACAAGGAAAGCTTGCGACAAAACAGAGGTGAAGTTGTTCGTCGTTTTTTTTTCGGAAAAGAAAAAGACAGCAATATGGACAAAGGTATGGGAAGCTAACTACCGACTGAATAGCTCGATAGGAGCAACTACGAAAGCTTGCGACAAAACAAAGTTGAAGTTGTTCGTCGTTTTTTTTTTCGGAAAAGAAAAAGAGAGCAATATGGACAGAGGTATGGGAAGCTCGCTACCAACTGAATAGCTCAACACGAGCAGGTACTAGTGCATCTTGGTCGTACAAGATGCACTAGTACCTTCTCGGTCACGGCCACTGGAGTTATGTCGAAGGAGCTAATGATGTAGCACCCGATTAGATACACAGAGACTTTTCGAGTTGGGAACAAGCGGCAAGCAGATTTCTCTACTGCTTTGCATCCTGTGTGAGAGACCAACTATTGAGCTATATTCGGGATGCTAAGATGCCAAAGGACGCGTTGACAAATCTCAAAAAGATATTTGCCGCAAGCACAACAGCCAGGAAGCTGTAGCTCAGGCAGGAGCTCAGCAATGTCCGGCAGAAAGATCTGCCTGTGCCTGATTACACGGCCCGAATTAAGGAAATTTGTGATTCTCTCTCCTCCGTCAATGTGAACGTTGAGGAAGATGAAATGGTGCAGGTTTGCCTTGATGGGCTAGCATCTAGGTTCAGAGCCTTCTGAACGGCGGTCTGTACGAGGGAGAATATGCCTTCGTTCTTCGAGCTTCAGTCAATGTTGCACGTGGAGGAAAACCACGCGGGTGCGTCAACGAGTACACATGTCGACAGCAAGATGTTGTACATGGAAGAAGATAGGCCCCGTGGTCGTGGTGGACGAGGCGGGTCGGCGCGCAATGGAGGCGGCCAACAAGAGCAGAACAAGCGGCATAATCGAAATGCCGATAGCAATACTGGACCCTCCACAAGCAGGGGGAGTCATGGCGGCGTCGGAAGCCAGCAAGAGAAGGCCGCGTCGGAATGTTGGTACTATGGCAAGAAAGGCCACAAGGAGAGCGAGTGCTGGAAAAAGAGAGCTGATTCGGGCAAAGCCGGATCGAGCCAAAGAGACGCAGAGAGGCGTTAGATATCGCACTACATAGAAGGCTTTGAATGAGTCGGAAACAAATCGGGCCCAGCCTTCGTAATGAAGCATAAGGCCAATTCTATGGCCGTGAACACCTAGAAATCAAGCGAGGTGTGGTATGTTGATTCCGGAGAGTCAAATCATATGATGAGTCATGAGGAATGGTTCTCATACTTGGAGAAACCGGAATCTCAAGGAGTGGTCGAAACGGGAGACGACACTTCGCATACCATCGAACATGTCAGCGAAGTTCCCCTCAGCTACGTCGGGTAGAAAGGGAAACTCATGAACATGCTGCACGTCCCGACAATAATGAAGAACCTGGTGTCGGTTGACCAGAGAATGCAGGTTCAATTCATGCATCTTGGCTGCTTCAGAGAAGAAGAAGGCAGAGTAATCGCGCAAGGGCGTCGTGAAGGGAGGATGTTTATCCTCGACACTAATCAAGCCAGAACCGCGTTGTATGCGAAAGGACAAAAGGTCGAATCGGATATCGACATGTGGCACAAGTGGTTCGGCCACGTAAATTTCGCACGGCTTCATGAGATGCAAACGAAGAACATTGTTTTCGGCGTGCCAAAATTCCGGGGCCGTAATGGCCAAGTCTGCGAAGACTGTCAAATGGGAAAACAACACCAACTTCCATTCCCCAATGAGCGTAATCATAGTCGAAGTCCACTGGATTTGGTCCATTCGGATGTGTGGAGACCGACACAAAACGTTGTCGTGCCTTTCGGCTCCGGATCGTTGCGTGAGTCGGGCGGGAACCATTGAGGTTTTGGACTAGGAAAAAATAAAATTCTAAGGCAATGAAGAATATGAAATATGTTGTAAGAAAGAAAGATATGAAAAACTCGTTAATCCCACGAGTATAGTGTATTAGTGAGTACTCAGATTAAGAGAGAAAAATAGTTAGCAAATTCGTGAATCCCACAATTATATTATATTAATCCACCCTTGTAAAATAAACAACAACCACTATACATCTTTCTCTCTCCCTTATATAGTGTTGGAAGAGTCTAAGTTTATCACATGCAAGCATCATGCTTTTCCTAACTTTAGTTTTCATGCACACTGCATGTGCATGATTAGTTTTCCTAACTTTAGTTTTCATGCACACTGCATGTGCATGATTAGCTTTCTATCCCATCTTTTTCTTTTTTTAACTCGAGTGTGTATGCATGAATAACTTTTTGTACCATGCATATCTAGAATATTTACATGGGATAAAGTTTAGTATAACTCTAAAATTCATAATATGCTAGTATAGTGGTAAGGCTGGGGTTTGTCTACGTGGAGGTACAGGGTTCGAACCCTGCCCTATTCATGTAATAAATATTTTTCATATTTTATTTTATTTATTATACGTACTTTAAATTGGATATAGTATTTTACATATTTCACATAGTGTGTGATTCACACTACGACACTCGCCCCCTCCGAACCCGCACATCCTCCGGTATGTGCCGAAGTCCCCGATGCTTGCTATTCACCTTCATCCGAAGCTTCCTCCGATTCTCCCCTTAAGTCGACTATGACTTGTAATCCACTTTCTTTGCTTTCCGCATCACCGCAATCTTCGTCTGATTGCTCCTTCTTGTCGGTCTTGTCTAGGATCACATAGGGTTCTTCATCAGTCTGCTTTTGGAAAATCTTCACCCGTTTCACAGCTATAGGCACTCGTAGCATCGTTCCATCCAACTCGCATAGTCGGTAAGTTCCGTTGTGGAAAAATTTCCGAACCTCATATGGCCCGAACCACCTTTTCGCGAACTTCCGCACCGTTGTATGTTGATGATCCAAACTACTGTCGTAGACAATCACTTAATCTCCTTCTTCAATCTTCCGTGGTTGTAGTCGGTGTTTTGTGTCGAACCGGCTTTTATTCCGGAATCGCGCTTCTTGTTGTCGGCGTATTGCTTTCGCTATGTCTTCCGGTTTTCCCTCTAGTTATCGTATCCGGACCGCTAGTAGTTCTCCCCGGCTTATCTCTTCCTTCCACGGTAGCACTGTCCATGTCGCGATCGCGGTTTCCGTTGGCATTACCGGTGCTTGTCCAGTCATCAGTTTTGCCAGCATGTAACTGGTTACGGAGCTATGGGTCGTCCAATCCGCCCATAGTGCATACGGTGTCGTGCCTTTCGGCTCCGGATCGTTTGCGTGAGTCGGGTGGGAACCACCGGGGTTTTGGACTAGGAGGAAGAAAAATACAAATAAGGCTAGTAAAGAATAGGTATAAAGAGTTATAAGATAAGAATCTCGTGAATCCCACGAGTTTAGTATATTTAGTCAATATTTAGGTAGTAAGAGAGAATTATTTTAGCAAATTCGTGAATCCCACGAATATTTTAGATTGATTGATCATTATAGAAAAATAATCAACAAAAACTACAATGTGCTCCCCATCCTTATATAGTGATGGGAGAGACTAAGCATAGCTACATGCTTTTTCTAATATGTTCATGCACACTAAATGTGCATGTGATGCTTTTCTAATCCTTGCTTTTATTTGCTAAATATAGTGCTCATGCACGCTAGATGTGCATGAGTCACTTTTTTGTTGCTTGCGTTTTTCTATAAAATATTCACGCACTCTAAAATATGCACGATTTACCTTTTAATAAAGTTAGGCGCAAATAAAGCACTTATAGTTATTAAATCTATTTATAGAACACTAAAGATAAGGTAGCATAATGGTAAAGTTGAGGTTTGGCTACGTGGAGGTACAAGGTTCGAATCTTGCCCTATGCATGTGATAAATATCTTGATATTCTTATTTTATTTATTTATATGTAATTAAATCGGTTATATTATTTTTACTTTTTCACGTAGTGTACGAAATACACTACGACACTCGCCCCCTCCGAACCCGCACATCCTCCGGTATGTGCCGAAGTTGCCGATGCTCGTTGTCTCCCCTTCATCCTCCGTTTGTCCCGCTATGTCAACTTTGTCTCTCCATTTTGAGTAGACCCATTCTTTCCACCCGAACCATTGTCGCCATCCGATCCACCATATTCTTTGTTCTCTCTCGTCATATTCTTGGCCCTTGTCATTCGTGGTAGTGTCTTTTACTGGCCTCTTTCTTGTCTTCATCAACCTTGACTTTTTTCCGGATCGCTCTCGTCCGATCGACTTTCGGTTTGATCGGCTTCCAATCGGATTCGTATTCAGCCGAATCGGAATCGGTTGTTCGGTTTTGATTGAGCCGGTCTCCTTCCGCCCCGGTTTCGATCTATCGGTTTCGGTTTCGGTTGGCTTTCTTTTCCTCGTTTTCACCAGCCTCGACCGGTCCAACCTCCGGTTGAGTCGGATTAGCTTCTTTCCGGATCGGTCTCGTCCGATTGGCTTTCGGCTAGGTCGGCTTCCATCCATATTCGCGTTCGGCCAAGTAAGACTCGGTCGATCGGTTTTGACCGATTCGACCCCTTTTCGGGTCGGCTTTCTTTCGGGTCGTCTTTCGGCCGAATCCTCATTCGCCCGGTTCGGCTTTCGTTTGTGTCGTCTTTCGGCCGAATTCTCTTCCTTTCGGTTCGGCTTTCTTTCGGGTCGACTTTTGGTCGAATCCTCTTTTACCCGGTTCGGCTTTCTTTCGGATCGGAATCCCGTCCGGATCACCTTCCATCCAAACTGGCTTCCGACTTTACCTTCCTTGCCGCCACCTCCCGTCTCTCCGGTCTCACGTTGCTTCTCAGACACAACCGCCGAAGTCTCTAGGATTAGTGGGTAGGAATCCTCGGTATTATCATCCTCCATTGTTTCACCCATAGCCATATTCTCGGCTATCTCTCCGTCATACACATCGACTTCGACCTTTGTTTTCTCTCCGCCACCTTCCGTCTCTTCGGTCTCACGTTGCCTTTCGAACGCAACCGCCGGAGTCTCTGGAATTAGTGGTGGGGAAGTCTCAATATGGCCATCCGTCGTTGATTCGTCCATAGCCACCTTCAATTCGATGTCATCTTTCGTGGTGACCTCCTCAATCAAGTCCTCCTTGCTCTCTTTCACTGCATCAATTATGCAAACATCAATTATGCTTACCCCTTTTTCACCCGAAGTTTCAGACACTTGTATTCCGAAATCTTCTTCTACACTTGGGTTATCGGCCTTATCCTTTGTCGTTGTTCTTTCGCAAGACAAGAGGGTAGCTTGTTTTACACCCTCTTTCGTCGCACCATCATGTTGTATTTCGGCCTTCATATCGGCTCCATCGTTTGTCTTCAATCGACCATCCTTCATCGGCCATGTTGTTGACAAGATTCTCATCTTCCTCTCATCATGTCTCCGGCATACCCTTTGGACTTCGGCCCAATTTTCGGTAAGACCATTCGTACCGTCATCGTCTTCGAGTTCGATCCCGATGTCCATCCTTTCTTTTCGATCGATCGATTTTACGAACATTAGGACTTTATCCTCTCCCACCAATCGTTGTTCCCGCTCCGAGAGTCGAGCAAAACGATGCTCGAACTCTAGGAATGCTTGTGTTGCACTTCGGTGGGTCTTCTCCGATGCCACCCATTCGTCGAATTTTCGCCGATCTTGTCCCTTTGATCTCTTGTAATCATATGCCTCTCGTAAAGCTTCTTCGAATGACCCCCATGTCGAGTTTTGTTGCCGTATCTTGTGGATTCTCTCTTGTAGCTCATCCGTGGCCACCCGATTGAAGGATGTCACTTGCAATCCTTCCGGTATCCCACATCGTATCATCTCCGCCTTGTAGTCACGTAGATAGCGTGACACATCGTTTCCGTTGAATTGTCCGTTTCGTTGTACGAGCCGCTTTACTGCCCCCGTGATCTCCGACATCACTCGTTGTTCTTGTAGCATCCGCTCGAACATCATCATCATCGTTATGCTCATTGCCTCTTGTTGATTCTCCATCTCCTTGCCACCCGCCTTCACGTCGGGTTCACCAACTGTGTCGTGCCTTTCGGCTCCGGATCGTTTGCGTGAGTCGGGTGGGAACCACCGGGGTTTTGGACTAGGAGGAAGAAAAATACAAATAAGGCTAGTAAAGAATAGGTATAAAGAGTTATAAGATAAGAATCTCGTGAATCCCACGAGTTTAGTATATTTAGTCAATATTTAGGTAGTAAGAGAGAATTATTTTAGCAAATTCGTGAATCCCACGAATATTTTAGATTGATTGATCATTATAGAAAAATAATCAACAAAAACTACAATGTGCTCCCCATCCTTATATAGTGATGGGAGAGACTAAGCATAGCTACATGCTTTTTCTAATATGTTCATGCACACTAAATGTGCATGTGATGCTTTTCTAATCCTTGCTTTTATTTGCTAAATATAGTGCTCATGCACGCTAGATGTGCATGAGTCACTTTTTTGTTGCTTGCGTTTTTCTATAAAATATTCACGCACTCTAAAATATGCACGATTTACCTTTTAATAAAGTTAGGCGCAAATAAAGCACTTATAGTTATTAAATCTATTTATAGAACACTAAAGATAAGGTAGCATAATGATAAAGTTGAGGTTTGGCTACGTGGAGGTACAAGGTTCGAATCTTGCCCTATGCACATGATAAATATCTTGATATTCTTATTTTATTTATTTATATGTAATTAAATCGGTTATATTATTTTTACTTTTTCACGTAGTGTACGAAATACACTACGACAACGGAAGCATCTGCAGCCAATCCTTCACCCTTCCGTTGTCGTGCCTTTCGGCTCCGGATCGTTGCGTGAGTCGGGTGGGAACCACAGAGGTCTTGGACTAGGAGAAAGAAGTTCGTGAGATAGAGATTAATTATGAGTAAATAGCAAAGAGAAAGATAAGAAACTCGTGAATCACACGAGTATACTATATTAATTGGTACTTAGGGTGTTAAGAGAGAAGTAGATGTATAAATCGTGAATCCCACGAATAATTTTTTTTTTATTGATTCATACTTAATCCAAATAATCAACAACCCTTTATATATTTCTCTCCTCCTTATATAAGGAAGGAAGAGCTAAGCATGGCTTCATGCTTTTTTTTTTTTTACAAAAAGTGTTCATGTCCACTAAATGTGCATGTGATGCTTTTTTATTTCCTAAGTATAGGGCTCATGCACGCTAGATGTGCATGAGTTATTTTTAGTGTCTCGTGTTTTCTTTTTCATATATTAAAAAAATACACGATTTACCTTTTAATAAAGGTATGCATAAATAAAGGTCTTATACGTATTAAATCTATATTTAAAACACTTAAGATAAGTTAATGTAATGGTAAGGTTGGGGTTTGTCAATGTGGAGGTGCAGAGTTCGAATCACGCCCTGCGCAATAGTGAGTATTTCCTTTTTTTTTACATTTATGTCTCTTTATCCGGCTCTTCCTTGCCGGTATGCCGTTTTCTTCCTTGCCGGTATGCCGTTTTCCTCCTTGCCGGTATGCCGTTTTCTTCCGGTTCTCACCGAGCACTCCATTCTCTATCCGGAGGGACAAAAATATAATTTCCACATAGTGTGCAACCTACACTACGACACCGTCGCATGCTTTTGCAAGTGCTTTGAGGATCGGACTATATCCTCATTCGATTTTCCCGTTGGCCTCCGGATTGTATGCCGTTGTTAGTGTTACCCGAACTCCATGTTTGGTGAAGAATTCCTTAGCTTTATCAGAGTCGAGTTCTCCCAGATCTGCAATCACTTGTCCTATGCACCCGTACCTGCAAAACACCTACTCCAAAAGAAATTGGCATACCGCAGAACACGTTTTCCTTCGTAGAGCCTGACCTTCTACTTGGTTTGTGAGATCTTCCCGAGCTAACACCAAGTACTTCTTTTGTCCGATCCCAGTTGGCATGGCTACAATGTCGACCATCCATTTGAAGTTGATTGTCGGTGAGAATGTCGAATGTAACTCATCTAGGTGTCGAACTCCGGAGTAGATTTGACACTTCTTGTAGCTTTCCGTGAACTCCGCTATATCTTTGTACATATTCTTCCACCAATATTTTTGTTTGATTTTCACAAAATTTGCCCATGTCCCTCGATGTCCAGCCCAATCAGATTCATGAAACTCGGACATTATTCGGTTTTGTTGCTCTTTCATCCTGACTACCTGAAGTGGTATGCCCTCCGGTCTTTTCGGCTCCCTCCATATTAATCCGTTTTTCAAGAAGAACTTTTGGACTTGCCTCTTCTTCCTTTGGATCTCGGCTCTCTTCTCTTTATCGTCCGGTGATTCCTCAATCTCTTGTAGCACCTTCCCGATCATCAAGCTTTCTCCTTCGTATTCTTCTTCTCGGAATTCTCGGATTACGTTTACTCGGCATATGTGCTCCGAAGCAAGTAGTCTTCAGAAACTTCTTCATTATCGGATTCGGCTATGTCGTCTCCGAACCAAGCCATTGATAGCATATCCGCTACCTCATTGTCTTTTCCGGAGATGTGTCATACCTTCGGATTAAGTGACTTAACATATGCAATCCATCTTAGCATAGCCACATCCGGTATCGTGCAACACCGCATCATCATGAGTATCAGAAGACAATCTATTTCGATCACTACTTCGGCTCCGATCAAATAATATCGATCTGATTTGATTGCCTACACGACTCCCCATAATTCTCTTTTGACTTGTGCATATCCATGTTGCCTTTTGTTGAGAACCTTACTCCGAATCGGATCGGATATCGGAAACCATCTGAGTCAGCTTGATTAATGACCCATCCAATCCCGGTTGGGCTTGTATCAACCGTTACTATAACCAGTCGGTCATAGTTTGGCTTCTTTAGTGCTTTTGCCCTCCGTAGTGATTTCTTGAGCTTCTTCACGGGTTTGGTATGCTCTGGTTTCCATTCAAACTTCTTCCCCTTCCACAACAAGTGATAGAGTGGGTCCGTTATGTGTGCATAGTGCGGAATCCATATATGGTAAAATGCACATGCCCCAAGAAATCTACGGACTTCGGATTGCGACTCGCATATCTCTTTCATAGCATGTATCGCATCGACCTTGGTTGGTGACGATCTTCGGCCGTAGGGCCCACATAGATGTCCGACTACCAATATCTCTTCTTGTCCGAATGCTGATTTCTCTCCGAAAAGTGTCAGGTGCACATCTTCTAACTTTCGTAGCACTTTCTCGCAATCACGAATATGGTTGACTACGAACTGTCAGCATCCCTGATCATCCATAGTCTCGTCTTTTTCTTCCACCGCGCATCCTTTTATCGGAATGTCATCTAGGAACGGCATCGTTATCTCCGGAATGCAGTCCCTGAGCACCTTGTTCATTGCATTCATCATATGTGCGACCGAGTTCATCGCGCCTTGTGGTAGCGTACACATCCGGACTAATCCTATCGGTGTCTGCATGGTAGTGATGTCTCGGCTCTCCACAGCTAGTTGGAATTGGTCATACCCCGAGTATAGGTCTCCGATGGAGTATATCGCATGACTGGCAAATGCTTCCAAAAATTCGTCCACTATCGAACCGACTCTGGAGTTCCGGATCATGACCTTGTTCACCGGTTGCAAGTCTTGGATAAATCGGAGTGACTCATTCTTCTTCGGAACTGTAAACCATCGATTTGAGTACAGAGCATTTGATGGCTCTAGAATCCCCATCGCTACCTTCTCCTTGAGCAAGTCGATGATTTTCGGAATATGCGCCCGTGGCACTAGAATTGGCTTTAGGTTCCACGGCACATGGTCAATCGTGAAGATCACCATCGGCTCCACTATCTTCGGGTCACCGCGTCCTATTTCTTTCGATGTAAATGCAAATGCTCTCCCATGTCACTCTAGCATCCCACAGAATCGTTCTTCTTCATTGTTTAATAGGAACCCACCTCCACCGATCTAAAGTTTCTTCCGGGGGTCTCATCCATGAAGGCATGTCCGATATCCATGGACTTCCGAAGTGTCGGATCCCTCGAGACTTCTTTCCTCTTTTGTTCGCTATCAGCGGGTAACGGTCCCCCGACCGGTTTCACTTTCTTCTCCACGGTCTTGTATTTCGTACTTACCATTGCTTCTTCTTTGTGGAGTGCATCCGGCCCCATTTTCACAATGATCTCGTACATCTCGACCGATTCCACCGGGACTACCCGGCCTCCCTGGCTTGTATCTTCCGCGAGCTCTTCAAGCCGTTGTACTGTGCTCCCATAGAACACTTCTTCGACTATTCCCACGATTTCTTCATCTTCTTTATTATTGATGCCGACCGTAATTTATCCTCCACTTTTCGGCATTCTTTCTTCATTCCTCCGGTTACGTCCATGTACATAGATGCCCCATCCGGACTAATTCGTACTTGTTTTGCTCAAGAGTTTTCTTCCTATGTGGGGAATGAGGGCTTCTCGGACTATCACTTCCCCACTCCGCAACAATCCGCTCTAAAAATCCATCCTTGTTTGGGACAAGAGCTCTCTCTTGTTCCTTTCATGATTTGCTAGCACAGTTAGGAATTGGACGGATTTCCCTCCGCTTTGGCTCTGAATTCATGCGAAAGCCGCACCGCTATCGAGCACCTTTGTCTCCATCCGTGAAGCTGTGATAAAGGGTTGCCCGAGGATCACGGAGTGGGAGACCTCGTCTTGTACGAAGAAATTTTGGTCGATCTCGACATCCCCGAACTTCACTGTCACATCCGGACAAGCCGCAAATAGATCTTTCGTTGCTTTAGTGGCCGCCCAGATCTTCCATCCATAATTGGTGTTAATAGGCCACTTCCCCTTCCGGTAGAAATCCTTAGACATCAAATTGATCTCTGATCCGTGATCAATCATTGCTAACACGAGCTCTTTGATGTTGCCAATTCGGACCGGAGTCTCCGTAGTTGCACATGCCCAGTGTGGCTTTGTATAGTGGGAATTCGGAATCTCGTCCTCCACTTCGGTGTCGTTCATCAGAACGGTATTTGCATTCACCATTGGCGCATTTTCCTCCGTACTTTGTCTTTTTCTCTTCATGAGATCCACAAGAAGATCGTGGAACTTCTTCTTCACTATTCTAAGTAATTCCCGAAGCGAAAATTCTACCCGGCTATCGAGGATTCTCTCTTCGAACACCTTTTTCAAGTCCGTTTGTTGTTCGATGTTCAAGGCGAGCTTGAATGCCGGAATCTTCTTTTCTTTTCCCTTCCCTCCAGAGTTCCAACTTTCCGGTGTCTTTGATGGTCCGGCCGCATCATCCGTGCGCCGTTGTTTTTCATCCACATACACTTCATGCAATTGACATAGTGCATGTACGCTATTCTTATCTATGGGGCACTCCCATCACGTAGCTTCCTGGATACATTCCGCGGCGCATCGGATTTCATCATGGTCAGCTTTCTTCAAAATTTCTAACACTTCCGGCCAAAAAGACGCCTTTGCTGCAGATGACTCCCCCACACGTATTCCCGCGGTTGTCACATAATTGTTTTTTGCCGCGATCTCCTCCTCTAGGACCTTCTTCATGCCACCTTTCCGGAAGTTCGGTCGGAGTGGCTTCCGAGAATCCATCGAATGAATCTGATTTCCCTCGTAGTAGATAAGATCCCGTCATAGCGCCTCCTTGTGCTCGTCGCAATCTCTCCGATCATGTTCGGTGCTATCGCACCATATGGATCGACGGTCCATATACATGGAACTTGTGGGATGGACTTCCGTCTTCTTCACCATTGCGATTTTGAAATTCTCCATCTCCTTCAGCAATTGCTCCACCGTGGTTGCGTCGATTCCCTTCTCGGTCGTAGTCACCCGAGCCCGCAGTTCATGGTCTTCCGATCCGGATCTTGGTTTCAGAATCAGTTCCGAAACCCTCTTGTCTTCGTTGGCAAGCCATTGCCCCCTCTTTGTGTATCGCGCGGCGATATCCCGCACGCTTTCCCATGTTTCGGTGAGGCCACTCTCGGTAGTTGTGTCCTCTAGAAGGACTCCAATATCCTTTCGGTCTCGGATGTCTACAGCTCGTAAGAACATGATAACTTTGTCCGATGCGAGGATAGCTTGATCTCTCGCAGACAAACTCCCGAACCGACTTTCGAATGACGAAAACACATCGAGGACCTTCATCCCCTTGTCCGGCGTTTCCACCCAATCCTCGAATCCTCTCCGCATTGCCTTGGAGGAGTCCTCGATAGCGAATGTGGTCTTTAGCGCCTCTTCAAACGTTTCCCACATCGGATTTTGTTGTCGTAGCCCGTGGATACTTGCTTAAAGCCCGTCGGTAGCCATGTTGTAGGTTTTTAGGGTTAGGGTTAATGGTAATGATGATTGGTGATGGAGATGGTGTGTTTAATGAGGATGATGAGCGTTATGGGATCGATGGTGAGAGAGACGACAAGCATTGAGAAGCATTGTGGGGTGGGGGGTGGTGCCTAGAATGGCTCCACCCCCCTCCCCAAGGGGTTCAACGTTGAGGGAGAGAGATAGGAAGAGAGGTGACAAGAGAGAGAGAGAGAGAGAGAGAGAGAGAGAGAGAGAGAGAGAGAGAAATGATTCCTTTTTTCATTCATTCCCCATAAGGGGGTTAAATAGTACAAGAGGGGGTAGATACAAAGGGGTGTAAGCCCACTAGAGCATTCATATTGGACACTCACTCACACCTCATCGTATCCCTCCACATGCACACACGTGTGCATGTGTTCACATACATATCAACTCACAATTACATTTATGTTCCCTACACATATACAACATCATCATGGTAATATTCGACCCTCGCTCATCACACTTGACTCTCCGTACAGCTCGTACGGGGTAACACAATATGGCACGCCCGTGGGAAAGTGCCTTGCACGTCGATCCCACATGCCTTGATGATGATATCTCTTCGACCGGAACTTCCATCGGTCCTTTCAACGATCGATTCCCACGATCGGAGCGCTTGACTCGATCATCTCCATCGGTCAGCGACTTTTCTGCGACACGAACATTCTCATTCTGTCGTCTTGCGAACTTTGGTATCCTCTTTCGGGTCCTTAAAAATGTTGTGTGTATGTATGTTATTCTTTGTTGATTTTGTGAGTTGTCGTGGTCGATCACGTCCATTTCTTTAGGTGGATAAGATTTCAAAATTTCATAGGTGCCCTTTGATTTTTAAAATTTTCTTATATACCCTCAGGTTTTTACAATTATGTTTGATACCCTCATGTATCTAGAATTCCAATAGTGCCCTTAGGTTTGTTTTTCGAAATTTCTAGGATGTCCTCAGTTTCCAAAATCCGAGGATGCTCCGTATGGTTATCTTTTTCCCTCCCTCTTTTCTGTTTCATCTTCCTCTTTCTTGGTGTTAACCGTTGCTTCTTCTCCTCTTCCTGTCTTTCGTTTCCTCCTCTCTCTTTCTTCTTCTATCTTTGTTTCTTCCACTTCTTCCTTGTTCTGTTTGGCGTTTTGGGGTAGGGAGGAAACGCAACCTTCACTCTCCCTTTGCTTGCATGTCATCTCCCTCTACTGCTGTCGTCGTCGTTTCCGTTGGCCGGTTCTGGTTGTCCGTCTCTGTCCGGTCCTTCTGCCTGCTGCCGCTTCATCCGGCCGCTCCGGTGCTGATGTCCGGCTAGTCCGTTCTTCCCGGCTGTTTTTGGTCATTTGTCCGGCCGTCTTCGCTCTGGTCGACGATCTGTCGCCGTCCATCATTCCGGTCGTTTCCATCATTCGCTCTGGCCGTCATTTGTTTCTGTTGCCTGTCCATTTCAATCATTTTTTGTCCCCAGCTTCGTTGTCGTCTCCATCTTTATCTCTTTGCCTTGTCCGGTAGTCATCATCATCGTTCGTCTTTCGTTGTCGTCCATCACTGTCGACCGTCACCATTGCCATCTCTATTTGACCCGTCCGGGCACCGCCACTTCATCTGGCCGCCTATGCGTTGTCAGGCCTCTATTTCGTCGTTTCGACGTCGTTTCTCGTCTCGTTCATTCAGGCCGGCTGTCTGGCAGCCGCTTCCCGTTGTCATTGTCTATCATTGTCCTTCTGTCGTGGTCATCTTGTGTCTCGTCCGTTGTTCGACCCCTGGTTTGGCCTCGGCTTTCCGAAGTGTGCGGCCCTTTCCCTCTCTGTCTTGGCCACTGTCCGACCTCGTGCTTTTGTCTGGCCTGTCTGGTCCGCCTGCCTCGATTCCGATACCATTCGGCCACTTTGGCTGCTTTTGTGCCTTTCGGCCGCTCGTCGGAATGTCTATCCATTGTCTTCCGGTCTGTTTCGGTGTAATTGTTCTAGCCATCGAGTTGTCTTAGTGCGGCCTGTTCCGGTCCATTCCGGCCGGTTTTCCGGTAGTCGGTTCGGCTACTGTCCGGCTGCTCTGTGTCTTTGCGCATTCCGGAAATCGATCCAACCGCTATCCGGCGGATGCCGCTCTGCCGTTGCCACTGTACAACCGCCGCTCCATCCGGTTACTATCTTTGTCCGACCGGGCTGCTGTTGGTCGGCCACCACTCTAGCTCCATCAGGTCACTGTCTCTGTCGCTCTTTGGTGTCCATATCCCATCGTTTGGCTATTGCCATTGTCGTGGCTGTGCATTTCGGATATCGTCTCTGTCGCTCCTCGGTTCTATCCGGCCGTCGTCCCACTGTCTTCCAATCGTGTGTCTGGTCTGTCTGTCTGTGTGGTCGCCTGTTCGGCCCATTTGACCCATCCTACTGTGTCTTGTGTCTTTTTGGTCACTTTTGTCTAATGCATCCGTCTGTATCTTTCCAGCGCTATTGGTTGATGTCTGGTTTGCATCTGCATCTCCTCCGTCTTCTTCGGCCCTTCGGTGTTAACCGACTTGGGTTCTGGTTCCGATTCCGGTTCCGACTGTCTGCGCGTTTCTTCTTCTGGAACCATTGCCCGTGCATTCTCAGCACATCCTGCCGGTATCCGCTCCACACACTGCGACTTTCTCCGCAGTCTCCTGGTGGGCTTCTCTTTCCGGTCGTGCTGGCACCGGTTCCCACTGCATCGCAGTTTGTACAGTTGTGCATCTTGCACCGCGCTTTCAAAAACACGCACATTGTCGCTAACCGCATCGGAAACCCGCACATTGACACTAATTGCACCCTCGCACAACCATTGTTGCCATTCATGCATTCCTCCATCGCATCATCATTTCTTGCACTCTTACACAAACATTTCTTGCACTCGTACACAAACGTCATCGTTTCCATTTCTTCGCTTGCACATACATTGAACATCGTCGCTGTCATTTGCATGTTTCTGTCATTTCTCGCACATCATGCTGCCACGTTCTCTTCTTGGACTTCTTCATCAAAGGGGGTCCGCCGTTGTGGTCGCCAAAAGGTGTTGTCTGTCTGGCCGGACTAGCCTCAACACAAGTGTCTACCCGACACTTCTCCAAAGGGGTGGTAAGGATTGGATGCTAGGTTACACGCATAAGATGATTACAATTAAGCACGGACGGCAAACAATACGAGATACAGATAAATACACGACAATTACTATTGTATTACTTCCGTCGAAACACTTTACAAATCATCGGATCCTTTTATAGGCATCCGGCAAGGTTACAATCGGTGCGCTTAGGCAACCGACATCCGAATCGGTTCGGATCCGGATCGGTACAACTGTACCGAATCCGTCCCTCCGAATAATAATTCTACTATTACTTCCTATTATTCGATCCGCCTTCCCACTTGCCCTTGCTCTTCTGACCGGCCAACAAGCCACCCAGTTGAAGGATGCCACTTGCAGTCCTTCCCAAATCCCGCACCGTATCATTTCCGCCTTGTAGTCCTGAAGATAACGTGATACGTCCTTTCCGTTGAATTGCCTGATCCGTTGCACAAGCCACTCTATTGTTGCCGCTATCTCCGACATCACACGTTGTTCGTGAAGCATCCGCTTGAACATCATCATCATGTTGTTAGCCTCCGGTTGATTTTCCATCTCCTTGCCACCCGTGTTCACGTCGGGTTCACCAATTATGTCGTGCCTTTCGGCTCCGGATCGTTGCGTGAGTCGGGCGGGAACCACTGAGGTTTTGGACTAGGAGAAAATAAAATTCTAAGGCAATGAAGAATATGAAATATGTTGTAAGAAAGAAAGATATGAAAAACTCGTGAATCCCATGAGTATAGTGTATTAGTGAGTACTCAGATTACGAGAG
Source organism: Azolla caroliniana (assembly GCF_043228905.1). Taxonomy (NCBI): domain Eukaryota; kingdom Viridiplantae; phylum Streptophyta; class Polypodiopsida; order Salviniales; family Salviniaceae; genus Azolla; species Azolla caroliniana. Next base: position 12,207,156 of record NW_028230443.1, read on the forward strand.
AAAAATAGTTAGCAAATTCGTGAATCCCACAATTATATTATATTAATCCACCCTTGTAAAATAAACAACAACCACTATACATCTTTCTCTCTCCCTTATATAGTGTTGGAAGAGTCTAAGTTTATCACATGCAAGCATCATGCTTTTCCTAACTTTAGTTTTCATGCACACTGCATGTGCATGATTAGCTTTCTATCCCATCTTTTTCTTTTTTTAACTCGAGTGTGTATGCATGAATAACTTTTTGTACCATGCATATCTAGAATATTTACATGGGATAAAGTTTAGTATAACTCTAAAATTCATAAATATGCTAGTATAGTGGTAAGGCTGGGGTTTGTCTACGTGGAGGTACAGGGTTTTGAACCCTGCCCTATGCACGTAATAAATATTTCTAATATTTTATTTTATTTATTATACGTACTTTAAATCGGATATAGTATTTTACATATTTCACATAGTGTGTGATTCACACTATGACAACGTGAGTCTCAATGGAAGTCGTTACTCTATAACCTTCATTGACGACTTCACTCGGCACATGTGGGTATGCACGATCGCAAAGAAGAGCGAAGTCATCGCATGTTTCCTAAAGGTGAAGAGCCTTGTAGAAAGGGAAATAGGGTGTAAAATTAAATGCCTACGATCCGATGGCGGGAAGGAGTACTTCTCCGACCAGTTCACAAGTTATCTACAGAAGGAGGGAATTCGACGTGAATTCTCGTGTAGATACACGCCGCAGTAGAACGACGTGGCCGAGCGGAAGAATCGGACAATCGAAGAACTGGTCAGGGCAATGCTTGAAGAGAAGCATGTGCCGAAATTCTATTGGGCTGAAGCCGTGAGGACGGTTGTCTACCTGCAGAATTGGACTCCTGCTAATGGAGTGTCGCCACATGAGTTGTATTTCGGGAAGAAGCCGAACTTGGCACACTTGAGGATTTTCGGTAGCATTGCATATGTGCATGTGCCAAAGGAAAAGAGGAGGAAGTTGGACGCCAAAGCCGAACAGTGCATCTTAATCGGCTATTCAGACGAGCAGAATGGGTATAAATGTTATACCCCTTGAACAAAGTAAGTACACGTAAGTCGAGATGTTGTGTTCAACGAATCCGCTTCGTGGTACATGCCTTCACCTCCAACGCCTCATGACTCCATTCCGAATTCTGAGGAAGAAGTCAGCAAGGACGAGATGCTTCTACATGATGAGGAAATCGGAGCTCTGAGAGAGAGTCTGATCTCATTTCGGCTAAGTGGGCCGAATGAAGGGTTGAGCCGAAATGACCAACCTATTGACGAGATGGCGAGTAGTGGAGACTCGAACGTGATGTCCCCGCATAAAGAACCGAGGAGACGGTTTATGCGTAAAGAGAAAGGCAAGAAGAATATGCCAAAATACGACTTCGGTAGTGTTGAGTCAGATCGGAGCGAGTCTGACTACGGGCATACTGAAAAGGAACCTCCACGGAAGAGGTCGACAATAGCCAAAAAGGTCGTGAAATCGGGTAATCACGAATTACGCCGATCTACCCGCCTCAAGAACCCCGTAAAGAGATACGGGTATAATGAGTACATGGCGCACCATTACGCGTAAATGATGCGAGTGGCAGAAGTGCGTGAGCCGGAGAGCTACATAGAAGCGGCGAAAGACGCGAACTGGTGTGCCGCGATGGATGAAGAGATGCGCACTTTGACTGATAATGAGACTTGGGACCCGGTTGACGCACTGAAGGGTGGGTGTATAAAGTGAAATACAATACCGATGCCCTCAATCAATCAATACAAGGCCCGCTAAGTGGCGAAAGGCTACGCACAGAAGCACGGCGTGGACTACGACAACACCTCCGCGCCTGTCGCGAAGATGACTACCGTGCAAGGTGATCTTGAGGAAGAGGTCTACGTGGTACAGCCCCCCAGATTTCTATCCGAACAAAACACCTCGGCAATTTGCCGATTGAAGAAATCACTCTACGAACTAAAGCAAGCCCCACGAGCCTAGAACGCGAAGATTACGCAAAAGTTGCGTAGGATGGGGTTTACGACGTTGAAATCGGACTCTTCACTATTTGTTCGGCAAGGCCAATATGGACCAGTAAGTCTTCTACTTTATGTTGATAATTTAGTCATCGCCGGGGCCGACCTGGATGAAATCCACCGCATAAAGTCTCAGCTTGCGGCATCATTCGACATGAAGGATCTTGGAGACCTTCATTACTTCCTCGGGATCGAAGTGATCTGTACCACCGAAGGCATATTGATCAACCAGCATCATTACGTGTTGAATATGCTCTTCAAGTTCGGGATGGCAACTTGTAAGCCCATCTCGACCCCTCTGGACAGAAATGTAAAGCTTCGCTGAGATTTTGGAAAGATGTGTGACCCAATACAATTTCGAAAAATTATGGGAAGCCTCATCTACTTGACGATTACTCGGCTGGATCTCAGCTACCAGGTCGGCTTAATCAGTCAATTTATGTCACAGGCTACGGCCGAACACTTTCAGTGTGCACAAAGGATATTGCGATATGTCAGTGGCACGAAAGACATGGAGTTGTTGTATCGGGCAGGCGTAGCCGAACAGTTGGTTGGCTACACGGATGTCGATTGGGCCGGAAACGCCGGTGATCGTAGATCCACATCCGGATACACCTTCTCATTAGGAAACGCGGCGATCGCGTGGAGCAGCAAAAGGTAGCCGATAGTGGCATTGTCGAGAGCGGAGGTCGAATATCGAGGGGCAGTTGTCGCTACGTGCGAAGTCATTTGGCTGAAACGGCTATTACGGGATCTACATGTAGAGGTGTCTGATCCGACGATTATCTATTGTGACAACCTCAACAATATCCACCTTAAGAAATACCCTATGTTCCATGCCCGGACCAAGCACATTGAGGTGCACTAACACTTTGTCCACGAGCGGGTCCTTTCAGGTGAAGTCGAACTAGCATATGTTCCGACGGATCGGCAGGTTGCCGACACCTTTACCAAGCCTCTTGGTCTCGACAAGTTACGCATTTCTCAGGTGAACTAGGGTTGCGTCACCTCGACACGCCGAACTTGAGGGGGAGAAAGGAAGAACAAGAACAAGAGCATGAAAGGAGCGAAGGTGTTCATCACGGCGGAAGTAACCGTGACGATGAATCGGATGAAGAATTCGATTTCGGGCCGGCTGAAAAAGCCGAAGAAAAGAGCAAGGGCGATAACCATAATAAAGAGCCGAGGATAGCCAAATCAGGGGGAGATACAGCCAAGAAGGGCGTAAAGGCCAAGACCAAGACATGATTTGATGTAGTCAAAGGCCTAAAGACAAGAGACGAATTAGAGACAGCCAATTCGGATGAGAGCGGAATTGAATCAGAAGTGTTCGATTCAATTGAAATGTTTGATTCGGTTATTATGAATCGAATGAGGGCCAAGCGAAAAAAGGGCAGTGAAGGACGCGCCAATACCGTGACAGCAAGGGGGCTGAGAAGGGCCGAACAAGTAGACAAGCCGACCAAAAGGGTCGAAGTGCGCGAAATCGAACGAGTTGAGGAGCGCAAGCGAGGCGTGAAGCAAGAAGGAACCTGAGCGTAGATCCGGAAGAGCAGACAGAACCTCAAGTTGAGCTTGAGGAGGAGTGTTGAGTGACAAGCTCAACATTGGGTGCGTAACCTAGTGCATAAACTGGGTGCGTAAAATAGTACGCATAACATGGCCCTATCGGTGAGTAAACCAAAAGGCCGTTAGTATGGTATTCCTCATAAGGAATAATTTTGGGAGTTAGTGTAGTAGGCTCATTTATGAGCAGCCCGATAGTCACGGCTTGTATAAAAGGTGCTCACTGAGCACGAAGAATGTACTGAGCATCATTATTTTTTAATAGAATTGAGTTGTCTGCTCTCTCTCTGTCTCTCCATCTCCATCTCCATCTCTGTGGTTTCTTTGTTTACTGAACTGTCTAATTTCCAAACTGTGTACTCTGTGTATTCTTTTACAAAACCGAGAAGCCATTAGAGTGTTATTTTTCGTAAGGAATAATTTTGGGAGTAAGTGAAGAATGCTCTTTTATAAGCGGTCAAGTATTGTAAGTACTTGTGTCAGCCCAATAATCAGGGCTTGTATAAAAGGTGCTCATTGAGCACGAAGTATGTACAAAGAACATCTAGAGAATATTTTAATATAGTTTTGTATTTTCTGCTCTCTCTCTCTCTCTCTCTCTCTATGTCTCTCTCTCTCTTTCTCTGTGATTTCTGCGTTTTACCGACATGTCATACTACCGAACCGTGTACTCTGTGTTCTTACACATACGCTTCCGCACATGTATTCTTTTACACTTTTGGCCACTGAATTTCGGAAACCTGAAAACAATGTTTTCTGTTTGCATCTCCTGGAGCCACGGAACGTTGACGTGGTTGAACTGCTTGTTCTACAAGTCCATGCCCGATTCGACTTTTATCCCTTTGGCGAATATAGCGGTGCCAACTTTGTCTGTTTCGAGGATGAACATCATCCCTTCTCGGTGTCTATGCGCGATCATCTTGCCTTCTTCTTCGATGAAGCACCCAAGATGAGTAAATCAAACTTGCATACCATGGTCAACAATTTGTCCGACAGACACCAAGTTCTTGTTGATAATCGGCACATGCATGTTCTATTCTACAAGTCCATGCCCGATTCGACTTTTATCCCTTTGGCGAACATAGTGGTGCTAACTTTGTCCGTTTCGAGGATGAACATCATCCATTCTCAGTGCCTATGCGCGATCATCTTGCCTTCTTCTTCGATGACGCACCCGAGATGAGTAAATCAAACTTGCACACCCTAGTCAACAATTTGTCCGACAGACACCAGGTTGTTGCTGATAATTGGCACATGCATGTTCCGATTCTTCCTTCCAGCCATGCCAATCTGCTACAACGTGTATTTGTAGGAGAATTCGTGTCGAATTCCTTCCTTTTGCGGATAGCGAGAGAACTGGTCGAAAAAGTACTCTTTCCCACTAGCGGACCTTAGGCACTTGATCTTTCAACCTATCTCCCAATCAAGAAGGCATTTCACCTTCAAGAAGTAGGAGAATACTTTGTTTTTCTTCTTGATCAAGCACGCCTAACTGTACCGAGTGTAGTCATCAATGAAGTTTACAAAGTAATGACTTCCACCAATACTCACATTCTACGTCGGTCCCCATACATCCGAATGGATTAAATCAAGCTTGTTTCGGCTCCGATCTCTTCCCTATGGGAACGGAACTCAGTGATGCTTCCCTAACTAGTAGGCTTTATAGACTTAGCCCTTTCGGCCACTAAATTTCTGCAATCCGAAAATGATGTTTTTCATCTGCATCATCTAAAGTCGCGGGAAGTTGACGTGGCTGAACCGCTTGTTCCACAAGTCGATGTCGGATTTGAATTTTTTTCCTTTGGCTAACATTGCGGCGCCGACGTCGTTCGTTTTGAGGATAAACATACTCCCTTCTCGGCATCCATACTTGATGATCTTGCCTTCTTCTTCGATGAAGCACAGGAGATGACTAAATCGAACTTGCATGCCCTAGTCAACAGTTTCTCCAACCGACACCAAGTTCTTGGTAATTGTCGGGACATGCAAGTTCCGATTCTTCCTCTCAATTACACCATTATTCTAGGGCATGTATCTACAGGAGTATTCGCATCGAATTCCTTCCATTTGCGGATAGCTAGAGAACTGGTTGAAAAGGTACTCTTTCCCGCCATCGAACCTTAGGTACTTGACCTTTCAGCCTGTCTCCTGTTTGTCAAGGCTTTTCACCTTCAAAAAGTAGGAGAATACTTTGCTTTTCTTCTCGATCAAGCACGCCCAAGTGTGTCGAGTGTAGTCATCAATGACAATTACAAAGTAACGACTTCCACCAATACTCACATTCTACATCCGTCCCCATACATCCGAATGGATTAAATCGAGTTTGTTTCGGCACCAATTTCTTTCATTTGGGAAAGGAAATCACTGATGCTTCCCTAACTAGCACGCTTCGTAGACTTGGCCCTTTCAACCACTAAATATTGGCAACCCGAAAACGATGTTTTTCGTCTCCACCTCCTAAAGCCGCGGGAAGTTGACGTGGCTGAACCACTTGTTCCATAAGTCGATGTTCGATTCGACTTTTTGCCCTTTGGCTAACATTGCGGTGCCGACGTTGTTCATTTCGAGGATGAACATCCTCCCTTCTCGGCACACATGCACGATCATCTTGCCTTCTTCTTCAATGAAGCACCCAAGATGAGTAAATCAAACTTACATGCCATAGTCAACAATTTGTATGGCCGACACCAAGTTCTTGGTGATTGTCGGCACATGCAAATTCCGATTTTTCGTCTCAGCCATGCCATTCTGCTGCGGTGTGTATCTATTGGATAATTCCCATTGAATTCCTTCCTTTTGCAGAGAGCTAGAAAACTGGTCGAAAAAGTACTCCTTCCCATCATCGGACCTTAGGCACTTGACCTTTCCACTTGCATGTCATTCAACAAGGCTTTAGCATGCCCAAGTGTGTCGAGTGTAGTCATCAGTGAAGGTTACAAAGTAACGACATCCACCGATACTCATGTTCGTTGGTCCCCATACATCCGAATCGATTAAATCGAGCTTGTTTCGGCTCCGATTTCTTTCATTTGCAAACCTATTAGTGAGACTTGTGTTTTTGGTAAACAGTCGCCTAGGCCTGGTCACTGCGACCTCCTCTGTGAGAAGGCACCCCTTCTCCCAAAGTTACGCGTGCTAGGTTGTTGGCCAAGACTAGTTACTAGTCCGCCAATTTCTTATTGTTAGAAAAAAAGAAGCTGATCATCATTTACTAATATCCTGGACTTGTCGTAGTCAGGAACCAGGTCGCTAGGTAGTTTCTGATGATATGTTTTGTTCCGAATTCATTCGGGATACCACCATTAGCAATATAAGAGGATCCAACAATCAATCAATCAATCGCATGCGGGGAACAAGGGCACTTGAGGGATCCTCGGCGGGACCTAGGAGAACATGTAGCGTTGGGTTGGGGTTCAGTGAACCAACTAAGGTCGCTCCTTTAGTTGAAGTATTGGGCTTCTTTGCACCCTCCTGTTGTCCTTGTTGGGTTACACTCTCTCTCGAGACCCTCCTCCAAGTATATTTCTTTCGCTCTACTTCTTTTAATCTTAAATTTATGCCAAGGACTCTTTCCGCTGCCATGGAATGAGACCAGGAGAATCTCTATCCCAGCTAGTGAGATGTCACACATCGGAAATTAAGGCATAGCTCATCGCCATCGCTGCCTATATCAATAGTTGGCCAGTCATACCTATCATCCCCGAAATGTCCCTTATATCGTGGGTGGGAGTCGATGTTTAATTTCTTCTCGGGTGTGGACCAAAGGAAGAAAGTTGAGCAGAGCTTGATCCCCGATTCAATTCATCAGTGATTGACCACAATAGAAAGAAGAGATAGGGGCTTTATATTCATCTATTTTTAGATGGGCGGGAACACTTAACGATCTATGCAATTGATCGTATGGTAGGTCACAAACTGGGAGAATTTGCAAACTCAATAAAACGGAAACTAGTACCGTATAATAGTGGCCACAAACTTGATAGTCTAGACCAATTTGAAGAGTCATTAATACTAGCTAAAAAAATTGAGTTTGACGTGCCCTGATCAGGTAACAATGACTCTATTGATGGAGAAGAGAACAACTATGGTGTGGCCTTCTCCAACCAAGAGGCACACCAAAATGAAAATATTTCACTTGTGCCCGTTAGTTGACCGTGTTTCTAGCTAACGTTCCTTGTCATTGCGAACGACACCCTATTCATTCGTTCGTTCGTTCGTTCGATCGGGGAATAAATCGCCCGCCCTTCATGCTGAATCCGCGTAGTCGGTGATGCTCCCTAACTGGTGGGCTTCACAAACTTGGCCCTTTCGGCAACCCGAAAACGATCTTTTTCGTTTGCATCTCCTGAAGCCACGGGAAGTTGACGTGGATAAACTGCTTGTTCCGAAAGATGATGTCCAATTTGACTTTTTTCCCTTTGGCGAACATAGCGGTGCTAACGTTGTTGGTTTCGAGGATAAACATCCTCCCTTCTCGGTGCCCTTGCGCGATCATCTTGCCTTCTTCATCGATGAAGCACCCAAGATAAGTAAATCAAACTTTCATGCAATGGTCAACAATTTGTTTGACCGACACCAAGTTCTTGGTGATTGTCAACACATGCAAGTTCCGATTCTTCCTCTAAGCCACGCCATTCTGTTGCGGCGTGTATCTGCAGGAGAATTCGCGTCGAATTCCTTCAATTTGCGGATACTAGAGAACTGGTTGAAAAAGTACTCTTTCCCGCCATCGAACCTTAGGGACTTGACCTTTCGGCCTATGTCCTGTTCGGCAAGGCTTTTCACCTTCAAGAAGTAAGAGAATATTTCGATTTTCTTCTCGATCAAGGACGCCCAAGTGTGTCGAGTGTAGTCATCAATGAAGGTTACAAAGTGACGACTTCCACCGATACTCACGTTCTACATTGGTCCCCATACATCCGAATGGATTAAATCGAGTTTGTTTCCGCACCAATTTCTTTCATTTGGGAACGGAAATCACTGATGCTTCCCTAACTGGCATGCTTCGTAGACTTGGCCCTTTCAGCCACTAAATTTTGGCAACCCGAAAATGATGTTTTTTGTCTCCACCTCTTAAAGCCGCGGGAAGTTGACGTGGCTGAACCGCTTGTTCCACAAGTCGATGTCCGATTCAACTTTTTTCCCTTTAGCGAATATGCGGCACCGACGTCGTTCATTTCGAGGATGAACATCTTCCCTTCTCGACGCACATGCGCGATCATCTTGCCTTCTTCTTCCACTTCCGCACACGTATTCTTTTTCATACATGAAGGGTGATAACTAAGGGAGCAACAAAGATTTCGGGGCTATAGCTAGCCCCACCCCTGCTCCTACCTAATGATGAGGTGGCAAGCCTGAATATTTGTACCAGAGGTCTAGACCATAATTACCCTATTGATGTTAGAGTCAAATAGAGTAATCACTATCAAGTTGCTAATCTCACTTATTCTAATCTTGTAAACTCTCACTCGCCTCTCTCAAAAGCACTAACCTAACTAACTTAAATCTGAAGTTGTTACGGGTATGACCATAATTTATCACGTCGTATAGTTTGTACTGTAATATTCTACGTACGAGGATAAAAGTGTGAGGATTAACAAAGAGTGTAAAGAAGGGAGGATTATTTTCAAACCTAGGGATTGAGACAATCCATAAGGGCCAAGTGTGAACTTGCCTAGGGCCTCAAGGCCTCAGGTCTAGCTATAAATATGAGGACTAACTATCCTCATTAGAGACATTATTAGACTACGTCGAGATTTGTGATATTGTGGTGAACAAACTCTTGTGGCGAGGGTGTGCCAGTACTAGGTACGACTCGATGCCATAGCAGTGGTATGGGACATCGTTCAACTCTCAAGCCCATCTCGATCCCTTCGGTCAGGTTGGTCGGGTGGATCAACACCCTTCTTTGTGTCTCTTTCTCTTTATTATCTATCATCTATTTCCTTATTTTGTGCTTACATTAGAAATAATCTCTAACATAGGGTGTCATAGTGACTTTCTAATGTTTCTTTGTTGATGTTAATTCTTTCGGATGGTGATTGATCGATGTTCGTTTGACCGTTGATCCAGAAAATCATCAAAAAAGGAACTTTGATATTTCTTTTTTTATTTTATTCTTTCTTCTCCCATTCTCAATCATGTTTAAGTTGATATGTTGAAATGTAAATCATTCAATTATGTTGTATTGGTCATGTGTTGTGCATATAAAACATACACACATTATGCATTCATATGAGTTTTATACATTATTACGTTTGATATGAGGTCAATACCTCTGAATTGTGATGTGTGTGATATGCGATGTTTTGCGTATACATAAGAGGTCAATACCTCAATTGTGCATTACGTTCACTCTTATTTTTTGGATTTTGTGTGTGCATAGAGGTGACATGCCTCGATTATGTATCTCCATTACATCATTCGTAACTTGGTTTATGTTTTGTTAACGATGCTTTTATATATAGATATGTGAGCACATGTATACATATATGATCGTATACATGTCTTACACATATAATGTATATATTTGGAATTTGTTACGTGATATTGGTATGTCGGATGGTGTCCTTTTCAGGGTAAGGATCATGGTAGCCGTCTTCACATTTTTTGTCGAGAAGGTGTAGTCATCATCCTTTTTTTACAATCTTTTTAATATTCCCCTTGGTCACCTTAATTCTACCATATGTAAAAATTAAACAACCATGGCCACAATGATGTCTGTGGGAATAAGGGCTTGAGATACTTCGTACGAGGTCTTTCTTATGAAACCCACATCCAATATCTTGCACTCACTACATGATTACGGAGCCACCATAAGCCCATCATTATGAAAGGCATTCATAATGCGTAAACATATGATAGGCCACATGGACCTACTACGAAAAAGAGGGCTAGTGCTAGCTGGACCATTAGGTTGCTCTTTATGGTATGCCATTGTAGTGATGAGACTTGAGGTTGGGTAACATACCAACATAGTTTCCTAGTGAACGAGGTGAAAAAAAAGATTGTGGACACATATGTTTGAACGTTTTTAAAATAATATATGGGTACATATAGGCCTTTGAATATTTCTTATATGTATGAACAAATTAAGAATTTAATATGAGCAAGCCATTTGGTTATCTCAAGTGTTTAATGGCTTTGTTCTTGACGTTCTGAGTTCAAATATGACAAAGACCTTACCACATTATTGATACATACAACTATAAAATATGTTTAGACTTTAGGTTTAAGTGCATTTTTATTAGAATCTTAAGTGCATTTCTATTAGAATCTTAATTATTGTTAAGAAAAAGTAAAGAGGAAAATAATGAGGAAAGGGTGTGCCAATCCACTCGACCTCTCCCTAGCTAAGGTGAGACGAATCAAAGAACCCTTGTACCTCCTCATACGAAAATTAATCATTCCTTGGGTTTGAAGGTGTCACCTGTGAAGCTAGAGCTTTGCCACACTATTAGAGTTTCTATCTCACAACATAAAAAACAAGAGTTGTCCCTTTATGAAGGTAGCTAGCCTTCTTATATAGGCTCAAACCCTAGGTGCTTGGGTGTGTTTCCCATTTGCTTGCTTCTTTTATAAAAAGTAAATGAGTGATGAAACACAAAACGTTATCTCCCACTGTAGAATTGAGATAACTCAATCCTCACCCTTCATCCTTACAAATTAGCCCACAATTATGGTTACGGTAACATACTCCCCTCCTCTAAAAGACTGCAACACTCTTGCAATGAAAAGTCAAGGAAAGGTCAGAAAAAGCGTAGGGCTAATTCAGCAAACTCACCCATAGATAATGTCATAGAGTCATGAGGCACACGTAAAAAACTTTCTGTCCAAGAAGAAATGCATGGGTGTTGCCGATGTTAGTCAGCATAAAAGCGAACTCTACCTTGAGCCGTTTTTATATTATCCCGAGTTGTATTTGTTAACCTTAAAAAATTTAATGAGCATGTCGAGAGTATAAGGTTTATGGATGGATCAGAGTATTTCGAAGGAAATAATAGAGTCCATGAAGTCATCTTTACACTTAGTGAAACAGATGGGTCACATACGTTATAGTAAATCACCTTGGGGTGCACTAGTCCTTCTGGTAAAGGAAAAGGATGGATTTTGACGACTATGTATTTACTATCACCGTCTGAATCAAGTCAAAATAAGAAAGAGTTATCTTTTGTCTTGAGGAGATGATTTGATAGATTGCCTACAAGGAGCTAAATACTTTTCAAATTTCAAATTTGAGAACTAGTTATCACCATATTCAAATTTCTGAAAATGATATTCCAAAAATAGCATTTCGTACACATTACGGCCATTACAAGTTTCTTGTTATGCCTTTTGGTTTAACTAAAGCTCTGATTACATTCGAACAAGAAATATATGATATGTTTTGGGATCGTCTCGAACAATTTATCATTGTATTCTTGGATGATATTCTTATTTATCCTGACTAGATTTGCTTCCTCAAGCAACTCTGGACCAACCTAGTCAGTGTCGTGCTGGGACTAGACATTGAGATTACATTAGATGAACATGGTAATCACATCCTTCTTGTCCTTCAAACATTATGTGACAAACAATTTTATGCCAAGATATTGAAATGTTAGTTTTCAAGAAGTGGATTATGTTTGATCCTTCTCGAATAGAGAAAGTCAAACTATGACCTACTCCTTGAATGGTTAGAGAGGTATGGTCATTTTTTGGTTTAGAGATGAAAATCTATTCACAAACATTTTAAAACGTTAAATGCATAGGTCTCCATAACCAATCCCTTGGAATGATCATCTAGATGAGTCATTTAGAGCACACAAAGAACATGTGTGCCAGGTTCATTCACTTCGTTTACCAGACCCATTTAAACATGCACTTAATTCATGGAGACATTACCTATTGGAAATTGTTTTATGGTAACTACTAACCACTAGTTCTTGAAATATTTTTGTGACCAACGAGAAATCCTGTGTCATAAGGAATGACGGCATCCTGAGGTACATTGTACACTTTTTCTTATCTCTACTGAATTATTTGGGCCTAAAATGTGTCCCGATGTAGAAGATTATGTGATTAAATCAACGTCAAGTTAACAAGGCTCAATAGTTTAAGGTTACAAACCTTTTACATCCTTTCAATATTCTTAATAAAAAGTGGGGAAATATATCCATGGATTTTGTTGTTAGTTTACCACGCATTCAAAAAGTTCATGATGCCATTTGGGTGGTCGTTGATAGATTAACGATGATTGCAAGATTCATTCCAAAGAAATCCATGATGACAGCTCAGGACTTCGCTTACCAAAATGGGTTGTTATTATTTTTGGATATAGTGGTTTTTGGATGCCAGTCTTTAGGAAATAGAAACTACTTTGAGATTGAGGTTGGTAGACCGCCCTCAATCTGATGGATAAATAGAACGAGTTAATCAAATCATTGAGGATATGTTGTGAGGGTATTTAGCTGAGAAGCCTACAAAATGGGAACAATATTGAAAAAGTGATTATGAGGAAACTAAGACACAACCGGCTCAACCGGATAGCACAAGAGAGAGAGAGAGACATAGTTAGAGTAGAACACACTCAATTCAAAATAATAACACTTTGTGTATACAGTGTGCTCAGTGAGCACTTTTATACACGTCCTTACACGGACTAACAAAAGTACTAACAAGTACTTCAATGCTCATATGAGTGACTGACACTAACTACCAAAAATATGCCTATGTACTAGGCTAGATTCGTAGGCCTCTAACGGCCTACCGGTTACAATCTGATCCGACTAGTGGTTCCGGATACCATCTAGACACCGATCCAGTTCTTCATTCCGGACTCTGATCTGACTTTGGCTTATTCAGCCGATCCGGATCTGGTTGAGCTTGTCCGCTCTACACTCCCCCTCAAGCTCAACTTGAGGTCGGATTGCAGTGTCTGTGTCTGCCGGTCCTCTTCGCCGACTCCACCTAGCGTCTTCCCACTTGGCTCGTGCTCCACATCCGGTCCGATTCTGCTTCCCGAGACATATCCAGTTTTGCGTACATCGACCTTCTTGGTCGGCTTGTCTGCTCCTTCGGCCCTTATCTACTCCCTTGTTGTAACGGTGATGGTGCCCCTCAACCTCTTGGCTCCTCCGTCTCGACGTCGGCTTCGGTTGCCTTTTCATCCGCTTCGCCTCCAATTGATTTGGCTCCCCTGACTCAAACTCCTCTTAAGAATCGGTTGCCTCTGATTCGTTACAGCTCTTGTCTGAATTGGCTGTCTCCAATTCATTTTCAACCTCCAGACCCTTCACGACATCAGCCCATGTCCGTGTCTCGGTCTTTCCGGCTTTGCCTCCCCACTTTTCGGTTGTCTTTGGCCTAGGTTTTCCATTCCGGTGGCTCCCCCTATGTCCGGTCTTGGCTTCTTCAGTCGTCCCCTCCAACTTCTTCAATCGGGCCAACGTTGAAATCAGTTTTTGACTCGGCTTTTCGGTTGTCTTTCTCATTCCTCCCCCTCAAGTTCAGCATATCGAGGTACTACACACCAAGTGCACTGGAAAATTGCCACAACTTGTCTAAGCCAAGGGGTTTTGTGAAGATGTTGGCCACTTGCCGATCTGTAAGAACATGCAAGAGTTCCACTTCACCGAAGAGAACACACTCACGGACAAAATGGTAGTGCACCTCAATGTGCTTGGTCCGGGTGTGAAAGACGGGGTTCTTTGCCAATTGGATGTTGATGAGGTTGTCGCAATAGATTGTCGTCAGATAGACATCTCCACTCGCAGATACTTCAGAAGTCTCTTGAGCCATATGGCTTCGCATGTCACCAGAGCTACTCCTCGGTACTTGGCCTTGGTGCTTGACAATGGTACTATCGGTTTCTTCTTACTGCTCCAAGCGACCGCGGCACTTCCAAGTGAATACGCATGTCCGGATGTACACATGCAGTCGCCGTCATTTCCGGCCCAAATCCGTGTAGCTGACAAGTTGTCCGGCTACACTGCTCTGATACAGCAACCCCCTATCCTTAGTGCCCCTAACATACCTAAGTATTCGGTGCGCACACTAAAGGTGCTCCACAGTCGGATGCACCATGAATTGACTAATCAATCCAACCGGATAGCTGAGATCCGGTCGTGTGATGGTCAGATAGGCTTCCAACTATCTGTCGAAACCTTTTCGGGTCGCATGTCGTTCCAGAGCCGGGGCGAAGCTTCACAGTTCGGTCCACAGGAGTCGAGATGGATTTGCATTCCGTCATACCGAATTTGAAGAGCATACTCAACACATAATGCCATTGGCTGATCAATATTCCTTTGGGGTTGTGGATCACTTCATTATCGAGGAAGTAATGAAGGTTTCCTAGATGCCACCCCTTCGTCGCTGCCACCGCAAGCAAGACACAACCGGTCGTCATCTTTGCCACCGGCGCGAATGTCTCATCGTAGTCAATGTCGTGCTAGTGCGCATAGCCCTTTGCCACTAACCAAGCCTGGTACCTATTGACGGAGCCGTCAGTGCTATATTTAACCTTGTATACCCACCGATAACCGATCAGCTTCACTCTTTTCGGTACATCCACTAAATCCCATATCTCATTTTCCATGAGTGTGTGCATCTCTTCTTCCATGGCCGTCTGCCAGTTTGGATCCTTAGCCGCTTCCGTGTAGCTCTCCGGCTCACGCACGGTTGCCACCTTCACCATGTACACATAATGATGCGCCATATCCTCATTTTACCTGTACCTCTTCACAGGGTTTTTCTGGCAGGTGGATCAGTGCAATTCCCGATTCGCCGATTTCACAGGCCTCTTGGCCAACGCGTGTTGAGAAACAAGCTCAACAAAGGTATGTGATGCATGTTGGTAAGTGAGATCTTCTATAGTAGCTATTAGCTAATTGGCTACTAGTGGACATAAAGGTGAAACAACTATTTAGCTATGCACAACTAGTTAGCTACTCACAACTAATTAGCTGCATATATAAGTCACTTATAACTTAGGTAAAAAGTAAGAGTAGTAAGTTGTAGTGTGAGTAGAGAAGAAAAAGAACAAAAAAATAGAAAACTAACGAGAGCGAGTTGACCTCTGCGTGTAATGAAATAGATGAAGCGTTTTGGTTTGCTACACAGAGGTAAGTCTCCTTCCCTTTCCTTTTCTATCTTCAGCACTAAACGATCCAGCACACCACGATCCGTTGCGCACAATAGAAGAGCCGAAGCACCTTCGTAACATGGTATCAAAGCAGAGTTGCTCGTACAGAAGATTAGAGCAATACAGATCTGAGAAGTTTGGTTCTGATTGTTGATCTGAATCAGAGAGTTGTTTGTGAAGTTAATCATAGCAAAAGCCCTAATTGAAAGAGATAATGGCTATTGGGAATGGAAGTCAAATAGTCACAGAAAAGCTGGATAAAAACAATTTCCCTGCGTGGAAATTTAGAATGACAAATTTCCTGATGGGAAAAGGATATTGGGACTACATTGAAGGAGACCTAGAAGAGGCTCCTGAGATCCCTAAGGAAAATGCAATTGTTGCACAGATTAAAGAATTTAAGGAATGGAATCAAGGGGCAAGGAAAGTATTGCATTGGTTGTCACTTACCATCTCAGATTCGATGCTTGGACACATACAAGATGCTTTGCTTCCAAAAGAAGCTTGGGACAGTTTGGTAAAACTATATGCAGTAAACACAAAGGCGAGAAAGCTTCAGTTGAAGACTGAGCTAAATACCTTGGAAAAAGGTAAGAAGTCAATTAATGTGTATGCTTTGAAAATAAAGAGCATATGTAAGTCACTTGCTTCTATCAATGTGAAGGTAGAAGATGATGATAAGGTGGAAATATGCTTAAGAGGCTTAGGACCTCAATATAAAAGCTTCAAAACATCTATTCTCACAATGGATGGTATCCCAAGTTTTCCAGATCTAATTTCAATGCTTGTAGTGGAAGAAAGAAATCAGATGGATGATGTAAACAAAGGAAACTCTAAGACTGAGGGGCAAGCCCTCTACAATAGTGCTAGAAGAGGCCAAGGAAGAGGCCATGGAAGATTTGGTTCAGCTAGAACCAACAATAATTATCAAGGAAGAGGACAACAAGCTACAAGTGGAAGAAACAACATCAGAGGCAGGGGGAGCAATCGAGGTAGAGGTAAGCAAACCTATTTGAATGATGATGGTTGTTGGTATTGTGGAAAACTAGGCCATACACAGGCTTAATGCTATAAAAAGCAAAATGATGAAAACAAAGGGAAGAGACAACAAAATAATTATGTTGAACCAATGAAGATTGTGATAAAGATGGTGCATTTGTGATGCAACATGAAACAACAGCAATGGTTGAATGTTCAAAAAGATGCAATGAAGATTATATGTGGTATGTAGATTCTGGGGCATCTAACCATATGACTAGACATGCAAATTGGTTTGAAAATCTAAGTGAACCAGAGATTCCTGGTTATGTACAGACGGGTGATAATACTACTCACACAATCGAGCATGTCGGAGATATCCCATTGTGGGAAGAAAAAGGAAAAACGAAGTATATGCTGAATGTTATGCATGTCCCAAACCTTGCAAAAAATCTGATTTCTGTTGGACAGATAGTAGAGCAAGGAATGCAAGTTAAGTTTAAGGAAAGTGGATGCTTTATAGAGAAACAGGGAAAGCTTATTGCAAAAGGAAAACATCAAGGAAGAATGTTTGTGTTAGATGTGGATATGCCAAAAAAGATTACAACCATGTCTGTAGAAGGAATGAGTGTAATCTCAGATGTGGAAATGTGGCATAAAAGAATCGGTCACGTAAGTATGCAAACCTTGAAAAATATGTTCAGGAAAAATGCAGTGGCTAGACTACCTAAGTTGAAAGACTATGAGATGGGCAAAATATGTGAAGCATGTCAATATGGAAAGCAAAACAGGTTACCTTTCCCTCATGAAATTCATGTAAGCAAAAATTTGTTGGATTTGGTACATATAGATGTATGGGAACCAACAAAAAATGCATCAATTAGTGGATGTAGGTTTTATGTAACATTTATTGATGATTGCTCAACGAAAAAATGGGTTTACTTCATGAAAGAAAAATGTGAAGTATTTGATTGCTTTCGTAAGTTTAAATGCATGGTAGAAAAGCAGGCTGGAACTAGAATAAAATGTTTAAGATTTGATGGAGGAGAATACATCTCAAATAAATTTTCTGATTTTCTATGCAATCAAGGAATAAGGAGATAGTTTACATGTAGATATACTCCACTGAAAAATGGAGTTGCTGAGAGAAAAAACAGAACTCTTGTGAACATAGCAAGAGCCATGATGGCTGAAAAAAATATGTCATTGTATTACTGGGCAGAAGCTGTAAACACAGCAAACTTTATTCTAAATAGATGTATAACATCTAGAGTACATGAAGTGTTGAGAATCAAGCTCAACTTGGTCTAGTGTGTGAA
Source organism: Azolla caroliniana (assembly GCF_043228905.1). NCBI lineage: Eukaryota > Viridiplantae > Streptophyta > Polypodiopsida > Salviniales > Salviniaceae > Azolla > Azolla caroliniana. The sequence continues at coordinate 12,225,174 of NW_028230443.1, forward strand.
CTCACCTTGAGAGTGAATAGACACTCCAACAGTCAAGAGTCACCATTAAGTCACCTCTTTGTATTCTAGCATTTAGTATGAGTCATAGAATCATATTCTATGACACATAACTTTTGAGCTTTCACATTCCCCATGCTCCATGAGCCTTGTAGTTAATGAAGAGAGAGGGTGACTACATAAAGCACCCTCCTCCCACCTTGTATAATCCTGAGTCTTTCTCCTTTGTTAATATACTTTTAACCTTGTGTATTCTCTGTGTTTCACTCTCTCTCTCTCTCTCTCTCTCTCTCTCTCTCTCTCTCTCTCTCTCTCTCTCTCTCTCTCTCTCACACACACACACACACACACACATAACTCACATCTCTTCCGCTTCACAAGAATCCATCTCTTGATTCTTTACATGGTATCAGAGCGATTTGGTAGCTCGATCTAGCCCATTCGCCTCATCGTGATCGTGTGTTGTGCTCTACGCCGATGACCAAGAACCGGCTCATAGCTATCGTAGCTTCGCTACATAGCTCGCATTCGAAGAGAGAAGAAGAAGAAGAAGAATCGACATAATGAATACTCAAATGGGGAGCGCTCTCCCTACTGAGAAGTTGGATCGAAACAACTTCGCATCTTGGGAGTACAAGATGCACCAATACCTTGTCGGACAAGGCTATTGGAGCTACATCAAAGGAGCGCATGAAGACCGACCCGCCGAAGCGGCTCCCAGATACACGACATGGGAGCAAGCCGCAAGCCGCGTGATGTATTGTTTGGCAACATGTGTTCACGACCACATGCTCAGTTACATTCAAAAAGCCAAGACGTCGAAGGAAGCGTGGGAAAATCTACGAAAGATTTTCGCTGCCAACACGACCGCGAGGAAGCTTCAACTCCGCCAAGAGTTGAACAACATTCAACAAAGGGACATGTCCATCACGACATACACCTTGAAGATCAAGGAGCTTTGCGACTCGCTCGGCTCAATAAGCGTAAGTATAGATGATGATGAGATGGTGCAAATATGCCTCGGCGGCCTCACACGACGGTTCGGTGCGATGCGAACTGCCGTTCTAGCACGGGAGAAATCTCCCGCCTTTTTCGAGCTTTAATCAATGCTATTGGTCGAAGAAAACCACGTGCGTACAAGGAGCAATGAGTCGGAAGGCCACATGCTCTACAAGCACTCTAATGGAGGAAGAGGACGCGGACGAGCGAGAGGCCGATTCGGCCAAGCACAAAGCGGACGAGGTCCGACCTATGACAACAACTCCCAATTTCGGCCGCAAAACGGAGGCCAACGAGGAACCTTCGCAACAAGGGGGTGGATCGGCGGAGCTTTTCATTTGCAGAGATGATCCAACCACCCGGCTTCAGCTCGAGCACCCATCCGAATGTGGTTTGCCGACTCAAGAAGCCACTCTACGGCCTCAAGCAAGCACCGCGTGCTTGGCATTCGAAGATAACGCAATATCTTCATCAAATCGGCTTCCTTATGACAAAATCGGACAACTCCCTCTACATACGAAGCGATTCCGCAAGTCCGATCGTCATCATCTTATATGTGGATGACCTAGTCATTGGAGGTGAGCATCTTGTCGAAATCACTAAGGTCAAATCCCTCCTTTCCGAAAAGTTCGAGATGACTGACATGAAGGAGCTCCACTACTTCCTCGGCATCGAGGTAATTCGAACTCCGGCCGGAATCATGATCTCTCAACGGCACTACATCCTCAACTTATTATACAAGTTCGGGATGGCTGAGTGCAAATCTACGGCAACCCCGCTCGATCGCAATCTCAAACTAGATGCGAACTCCGGCACCAAAGCGTGTGAGCTGACTTAGTATCGGCAACTCATCGGGAGTCTCATCTACTTCACAATCACACGACCCGATCTCAGTTATCCAGTCGGTCTCCTTAGCCAATTCATGCAAACACCGCGTGATACTCACTTGGATTGCGCTAAGCGAGTTCTACGATACGTGAGTGGCACAATGGATAGCGGCATCCTCTAGAAGACCGCGATGCCAATACGACTCGAGGGGTACACCGACGCCGATTGGGCCGGCTACAAAGCCGATAGAGGATCAACCTCCGGATTTGTTTTCTCCCTCGGCAGCGGAGCAATATCTTGGAGTAGCAAGAAGCAGCCTACCGTCGCTCTTTCGAGTACGGAGGCAGAATATGACAGGAATGCACGACACAGAGGAGAGAAAAGAGTACACAGGATGTTTACGTGGAAAACCCAAATTAGGGAAAAAACCACGGCAGCCCACAGACTGCGAACTATCACTATATCACAAAGATTATAATAGTGAGCTCACGGAGGCAACGACCTCGTGCTCACGATCTTCGCCACAGGCGGAGGTTACAACAGAGGCAACGACCTCTTCGTTTCTTTCTCTCTCTCTCTCTCTCTCTCTCTCTCTCTCTCTCTCTGTGTGTGTACACTGTTGCACCCTAATCTTGCGCCAACAAGAATGACAACAACTACACACACACATAATCAACAACAGTTTTCCCTAAGTCATATTTATACTAATATGACTTTTCGGCTATTTACAAATATAGCCCCGATGGACTCTCAGAAACATATTTACGAATATGTCCCTTCATCCGGTGATCACTCTTCACTGAGCCTGCATCATCCGGTGCTTGCCGGGCACTCATCATCCGGTTCTCACTGGGTCATCCGTAGCCGGGTACTCCTCATCCGGAGGGACCTGTTTCCTAACAAAATACAGAGGCACAGCCGTAGCTGCGTGTGAAGCCGTATGGCTCAAGAGGATTTTGAAGGATCTGGGTGTACCCATCAAGGATCCGACTCCCCTTTACTGCGACAACATGAGCAATATCTATCTGGCTCGGAACCCGGTGTTCCACGCGCGGACAAAGCACATCGAAGTGCACTATCACTTCATCCGAGAGCGCGTTCTAGTTGGCGATGTCGACCTACAACACATTAGCACCAATCTTCAAACGGCCGACATCTTCACTAAAGCCTTAGGAGCCGACAAGCTATGGCAATTCATGACCGATCTCAAATTGACGATCCCTGACCTGCCAAGCTTGAGGGGGAGTACTGAAGACATTACACAATAACGCGTGGATTACACAACCACTCAACGAAGCCGCGAAGAGCCGATCTACCGTGCAAAGCCGCGAAGAAAGACGCAAGCCGAAGCACAAACTTCGCAACTACGCACAACGCAAGTTGGAGCACGGATTCCGCAACTCCGCATAAATGTGAGTCGATGCGGACTCCAGAACGCGAGTCGAAGCGGATTTCGGATACCGTCTGAAACCGACCCGACTTGAGCTTGAGGGGGCATGTTGAGAATCAAGCTCAACTTGGTCTACTGTGTGAACTCACCTTGAGAGTGAATAGACACTCCAACAGTCAAGAGTCACCATTAAGTCACCTCTTTGTATTCTAGCATTTAGTATGAGTCATAGAATCATATTCTATGACACATAACTTATGAGCTTTCACATTCCCCATGCTCCATGAGCCTTCTAGTTAATGAAGAGAGAGGGTGACTACATAAAGCACCCTCCTCCCACCTTGTATAATCTTGAGTCTTTCTCCTTTGTTAATATACTTTTAACCTTGTGTATTCTCTGTGTTTCACTCACTCACTCTCTCTCTCTCTCTCTCTCTCTCTCTCTCTCTCTCTCTCTCTCTCTCTCTCTCTCTCTCTCTCTCTCTCTCTCACACACACACACACACACATAACTCACATCTCTTCCGCTTCACAAGAATCCATCTCTTGATTCTTTACATGGTATTAGAGCGATTTGGTAGCTCGATCTAGCCCATTCGCCTCATCGTGATCGTGTGTTGTGCTCTACGCCGATGACCAAGAACCGGCTCATAGCTATCGTAGCTTCGCTACATAGCTCGCATTCGAAGAGAGAAGAAGAAGAAGAAGAATCGACATAATGAATACTCAAATGGGGAGCACTCTCCCTACCGAGAAGAGAGAGGGTGACTACATAAAGCACCCTCCTCCCACCTTGTATAATCCTAAGTCTTTCTCCTTTGTTAATATACTTTTAACCTTGCATATTCTCTGTGTTTCACTCTCTCTCTCTCTCTCTCTCTCTCTCTCTCTCTCTCTCTCTCTCTCTCTCTCTCTCTCTCTCTCTCTCTTACACACACACATAACTCACATCTCTTCCGCTTCACAAGAATCCATCTCTTGATTCTTTACATGAAGTAACTCCTAAAGAATGTTTCTATGGAAAGAAACCTAGTTTAAGACACTTAAAAGTGTTTGGATGCCTTATCTATGTCCATGTACTTGCTAAAGTAAGCAGTAAGCTTGATCCAAAAGTTGAAAAATGTGTTCTTGTTGGATATTTAGAGGACCAAAAAGGGTATATATGCTATAACCCATTGACAAAAACGATTGTGGTAAGCCGTGATGTAATATTTGATGAGTTGGGCAGCTGGTACAACCCAAAAGAAAATGTAGAAACTGATGAAGACTGTGAAAATGAGGACAAGGGTGAATCTGAAAATGGAAGAGATTGCCATAGAAATGGAAACAATGTTGGACAACAAAGCTCAACATCAATAGAATGTACTACACCATCTGAAAAATCTGGTAGTAAATCTTAATCAAATGCTTGGAGTGGAAAGAATGCAAGAAAAAAAAATTATGATGATAGAAAGGGAAAACAAAAGATGCCAAAATATGAAATGCTTGATGACAGGTCTAGAAACATGGAAGATGTAGATTCAGATACATCATTGGATGATGAGCTTGGTATATGAGCCCTGAAAATCCCTGGTATGGAAAAAGCAATGAAAGATGCAAATCAGAAACTGAGAAATCAGATAGAGAGAAAAAGATTGTTGAAAGATTTGGTTATGATACATACATTGCTATGCATTATGCATATATGTCTAATGTGGTACAAATCCCTGATCCAAATAGTTTTGATGAATCAAAATCTAATAAGAAATGGGTGAATGCAATGCAAGAAGAAATAGATGTATTAGCTGAAAACAAAACATGGGTTTTGGTGAAGTTACCGAAAGGAAAAAATGTTGTAGGTTGCAAATGGGTCTACAAAACAAAGCATTGATTCCAATGGGAATGTAAGTAGACATAAAGCAAGACTTGTGGCAAAGGGATATGCCCAGAGGCAAGGAATTGATTATGATAAAACATTTGCACCAGTTGCAAAGATGGCAACATTGAGGACACTACTTGCTATGAGTGAAGCCAAAAGATGGGTTATGCACCATATGGATGTAAAAAATGCTTTTTTACATGGTAACTTGGACAAGGAAGTATACATGTGTCAACCACCAGGTTTTGAAGATAAGAAGCATCCAGAATATGTTTGTAAGCTAGAAAAAGCTCTCTATGGACTAAAACAAGCACCGAGAGCGTGGCATAAAGAACTCTCCGAATCTCTGAAAAACATTGCTTTCAAAATGTCAAAGGTTGATCCATCATTATATGTAAAAAGGATAAATGATTGCATTGTTGTGATTTTTATTTATGTAGATGATTTAATCATCGGAGGCGATTCTATGGATGAAATAAGGAAGCTAAAGAAAAATCTTGAAATGCAATTTCATATGAAAGATCTGGGAGAGTTGAGATACTTTCTTGGTATTGAGATGATCAGATCTGAAAGTGGTATATATATATTGCAAAAACAGTATGCAACAACTATGTTGAAGAAGTATGGTATGCTTGGATGCAAACCTATTGATGTACCACTGGATAAGAACTACAAATTGAGGGCTAATTTGGAAGCCAAAATAGAAGATGTAAACATGTACAAGTCTATGGTGGGAAGCCTCATATATTTGACAATAACAAGACCTAATTTGAGTTATGTTGTTGGATTAGTTAGCCAGTTTATGCAACAGCCAACAAAGCCACACTTGGACTGCATTAGAAGAATCTTGAGGTATGTAAAAGCTACTCAAAACTATGGACTATTTTACAGGACTGATCTGGACATAAAGCTGGAAGGATATACAGACGTTGATTGGGCTAGAAGCCAAACTAATAGAAGATCCACAAGTGGATATATGTTTACATTGGGAAGTGCAGCTATTTCATGGAGTAGCAAGAAACAAGCTATTGTTGCGTTATCAAGTACTGAAGCTGAATATAGAGGAGTTGCAATAGCCACCTGTGAAGAGGTATGGATCAAAAGATTTCTTTCTGATTTGGGAGAATATATAGATAGTGTAGTCACAATTTGGTGTGACAATATGAGCAGCATTCAGTTCACAAAAAACTCAGTGTTCCATGCAAGAACAAAGCGCATTGAAGTGCATTATCACTTTGTTAGAGAAAAAGTGATTGACGGTGAAGTAGATCTGATGTATGTAAGCACAAATCAACAAGTTTTTTATATTCTTACGAAGGGATTGGGCATGGAAAAACATACACAGTTCAGGGACATGATGGGAGTCATAACCATTGGTATGATAGCTGAAAAGCATGAAGGAAAGAAGATTGAAGATGATCTCAAGAAAGGATAAGTTGAGCTCGAGGGGGAGTGTTGAGAAACAAGCTCAACAAAGGTATGTGATGCATATTGGTAAGTGAGATCTTCTATAGTAGCTATTAGCTAATTAGCTACTAGTGGACATAAAGGTGAAACAGCTATTTAGCTATGCACAGCTATTTAGCTACTCACAGCTAATTAGCTGCATATATAAGTCACTTATAACTTAGGTAAAAAGTAAGAGTAGTAAGTTGTAGTGGAGTGAGTAGAGAAGAAAAAGAACAGAAAAAACAGAAAACTAACAAGAGCGAGTTGAGCTCTGCGTGTAATGAAATAGAAGAAGCTTTTTGGTTTGCTACACAGAGGTAAGTCTCCTTCCCTTTCCTTTTCTTTCTTGAGCACTAAACGATCCAGCACACCACGATCCGTTATGCACAATAGAAGAACCGGAGCACCTTCGTAACAACGCAGACTTCTCTTCCGAAGGTCCGTTGTTGTTTTGTCCGGAGTCGGATTCACTCTGATCTGACTCGTCTTTGCTGGTGTCGTACTCTGGCATCTTCTTCTTCCCCTTTTCTTTGCGTCTGAACCGTCTCCGTGGTTCCTTGCGTGGGGAGAGCACAGCCGAGTCTTCACTACTCGCTGACTCATCATCCGGTTGACCACTCTGGCTCAACCAGTCCGGACTCGATCCACTCATCCGGAGAGAAGTCGAACTATCCAGCTATTCAAATTCCACGACACTTACCTTTGTTTCGGATTCCACCGGATCATCTACAACAATCATCTTGGGTTCGGGTGGGGAGAAGTACCAAGATGTCGATTCATCAGAAAAGACATCTCGACTAACTCGAACTGCTTTCGATCGGGGGCTTTAACACTTATAACCCTTCTGTTCATCCGAGTAGCTGACGAAAATGCACTTTTACACTTTCGTGTCTAACTTCCTCCCATTTTCCTTGGGTACATGCACATATGCAATGCTACTGAACACCTGAAGGTTTGCCAAATTCGGCTTCCGCTCGAAATACAGTTCGTGCGGTGACACCTTTGTCCCTGAGGCAGATATCAGATTTTGGATGTAGACGGTTGTCCGAATCACCTTGGACCAATAAAATTTGGGTATGCTTTTCTCCTTAAGCATCACCCTTGTCGCTTCTACCAGCGTCCTGTTTCGACGCTCGGCCACGTCGTTCTACTCCGGCGTGTATCTACAGGAGAATTCCCATCCGATTCCCTTCGTCTGTAGATAACTCCTGAACTAGCCGGAAAATTATTCTTTTTCGCCATCCGATCTCAGACACTCGATCTTTCTTCCAGTCTCGCGTTCGACAAGGTTCGTCAAATCCTGAAAACACGAGAAGACTTCGCTTTTCTTCTCGATTAGATAGATCCAAGTGTGTCGGGTGAAATCGTCGATGAAGGAGATGAAATACCGACTCCCACCGATGCTCAAGTTTTGTGTCAGTCCCCAAACATCCAAGTGGAAAAGGTCAAGTGAATTCGAGATCTGATTCTTCTCATTGGGGAACGGAAGCCCGTGCTGCTTCCCGAGCTGGCAAGCTTCACATATTTGGCCTTTCTGGACACTGAACTTCGGCACTCCGGAAACTACGTGTTCCGACTGCAGCTCGTGAAACTTCCGGAAATTGATGTGGTTGATCCGCTTGTGCCACAAGTTGATGTCCGACTTGACCTTCTGCCCTTTGACTAACATAGTGGTGCCAACATCATTCGTTTCGAGGATAAACATCCTCCCGTCTCGGCGCCCTTGAACAATAATCTAGCCCTCTTCTTCGATGAAGCACTTAAGGTGCATGAACCGAACCTGCATCCCTTGATCGACAATCTTTCCAACCGACACCAGATTCTTTGTGATTGGTGGGACGTGAAGCGTTTATAAGCTTTCCCTTCTGCCCGACATGGTTGAGAGGAACCTCTCCGATGTGCTCGATGGTATGTGGGGTGTCATCTCCGGTTTCAACCACCCCCGATTGTTCCAACATGACGGGGACCGAGCCCCAACGTTCCTTATGCGTGACGCTCGGCCACAACCGAGGGTAGAAGGATACACAGAAAAACGGGAAATAAAACTTGACACAAAGAGGAGAAAGATACACAGGAGGTTTACGTGGAAAACCCCAAACTAGGGGAAAAAACCACGGCAGCCCACGGGCTGCAAACTGTCACTATGTGAGAATGTACAGCAGTGAGTTCACTGAGGCAACGACCTCGTGCTCACAGATCTTCGCCACACGCCGCGGTTACAATAGAGGCAACGACCTCGATCTCTCTCTCTCTCTCTCTCTCTATACAGTTACGCACTCTGATTTCGTGCAAAACAGAAAAAAATGACAACACCACCAAAAGTTTGCCCTAAGTCATATTTATACTAATATGACTTTTCGGCTATTTACAAATATAGCCTCGATGGGCTCTCAGAAACATATTTACGAATATGTCTCTTCCTCCGGTTCACACCGGGCCTGTATCATTCGGCTCTCCGTAGCCGGGTACTCCTCATCCGGTTCATACCGGGCCTGTATCATCCGGCTCTCCGTAGCCGGGTACTCCTCATCCGGTTCACACCGGGCCTGTATCATCCGGCTCTCCGTAGCCGGGTACTACTCATCCGGTTCACACCGGGCTTGTATCATCCGGCTCTCCGTAGCCGGGTACTCCTCATACCGTTTCGGCCTCGGCCGAGTTTGTTCGTCGGCACTGTTCTTCTCCCTTCCCATCCGGAGGAACCTGTCTCCCAACACAACATGGTTGAGGGTAACCTCTCCGATGTGCTCGATGGTACCCGGCACTGCCATCACTCCCCCTACTTGTGGAGGGTCCGAAACTATTGTCGGCACCATCATTATGCCTCCGATTTTGCTCTTGTCGATCGTTTCCATCGCGTGCCGATCCGCCTCGTCTACCATGACCACAGGGCCGATCCGACTTCGTGTACAACATCCTGTTGTCAATGTGTGTGCTTGTTGACGCACCCGTGTGGTTCTCCCTTCTACAAACCGCCGTCCGGAATGCTCCGAACTTTGATGCTCGGCTCCCGAGACAAACCTACACCATCTCATCTTCCTTGACGGTTACGTTGATGGAGGCAAGTAAGTCACAGATGTCTTTGATCCGGGCCGTATAGCCGGCCACCGACATGTCCTTCTCTCGGACAAAGCTCAACTCTTGTCGGAGTTGCAACTTTTGGGCAGTGGTGCTTGCGGCGAAGACCTTCTTTAGGTTTCCCCAAGCTTCCTTTGGCGTCTTGGCGTCCCGGATATGGCTCAATAGTTGATCGCTGACACTTGATGCAAAGCAGTACATAACTTTGCTTGCCGCTTGTTCCCAAGTCGGGAAGTCCTTGCGTGCCGCATCAAATGTCGTATCGTTAGCTCTGTCAACATAACTCCAGTAACCGTGCCTGAGCAGGTACTGGTGCATCTTGTACGACCAAGATGCATAGTTGGATCTTTCGAGCTTCTCCGTCGGGAGCGAGCTAACCATTCCTCAATCCATATTTTCCTTCTATTTGTTCTTTACCGGGTGTTAGGCTTTGTTTCCAGAAATCGCTCATCGGTTGCAGAGGTTCTCAACCCTCGTGCTCTAATACCATGAAAAGGTGATTATGAGGAAGCTAAGACACAACTAGCTTAGCCGAATAGCAACAAAATACAAACACACGTTTAATGGAAACCTCACACAAGAGAGAGATAGATAGACAGACAGACAGAGTTACCGTAGAACACACTCAATTCAAAATAATAACACTCTGTGTATACAATGTGTGCTCAGTGACCACTTCTATACACGTCCTTACACGGACTAATAGAAGTACTGACAAGTACTTCAATGCTCATACAAGCGACTGACACTAACTGCCAAAAATATGCCTACGTACTAGGCTAGATTCGTAGGCCTCTAACAGTCTACCGGTTACAATCCGATCCGGCTCCTGGTTCTGGACACCGATCTGGTTCTTCGTTACGGACTCCAATCCGGCTCTGGCTTATTCAACCAATCTAGATCCGGTTGAGCTTTCTGCTCAACAAATATTTTCCTATTTTAGAGTTTGCCGATAATAGCTCAAAATATACATCAACTAAATGTAGTCCTCTTATGTTATTGTATGGTTTTTAGCCACGTGACCCGATTGATGTTAAAATTCATCATGATGAGCTACGAAGTACAAAAAACTTTCCAAGGTATATGCAAGACATGTTACGTATAGCTCATGACAATATAAAAAAGGCTCAAAACAAAGCTTGTGTTTATGCTTACCACCATTCACAACTCCATGTATTTTCCCTGAACAAAAAGTGTTCTTATGTGTGCTTGATGACTCTACAATGCTATCTACGGGTACGTGTGCTACATTAGCCCCACACTTTTGTGAACCTTTCAGAGTCCTCAAGTGTATCGCCTTAACCTTCCAACTAATATCAAACTCCATTTTGTCTTTCATGCTAGTCCTTTGGAAGAGCTATTGGGTTCTAACAATTATTCAGTTTCCATTAAAACTTTGGTTACTCTTGAGGATTTTTCATCCAAACCTCATAAGCCAATCCTCACCTCATAAGCCAGAAAAAATTGTCAATTCAAAAACTAAAAGTTTGTGCTCTTAGCATATTTGAGACTTTTTAATTTTATGGATGGATAGCTCAATTAAAGTTGCTACTTGGGAGAGAGAAGATGCTCTTAAAACAAACTTCCTTGAATTTTCATTGAAAGAGTGCAATCTCTTAGAGAGGGGGGAGTATGTTACAAGCATAGTTGTAACTTGTAACCATAGTTGTGGGGTACATTGAGTGATAACTTTATAGTGTTGCATCACTTGGCCATTTTTTTTTTTAAACAACCAAGTGTGCAACAGATAAGGGCCCAAGGTTTTAGCCTATATAAGAAGGCTAGCTACCTTTTTGAAGGGAGGATTTTTTGTTTTTGTTTTTTTCCAAAAGAGGATTTTTTTTATTGATTTGGATAGAGCCTCTAACAATGTGGCAAAGTTCCAACATCATACTCGTGTGCCTCCTTCAAACACAAGGTGCGATCCATGTTTGTACGAGGTATGGAACACCGTTGGGGGAACTTGGATCTGTCTCTCACCTTCGTTAGGGGGTAGTCGAGTGGACTAGTGCCCATTCTTCCTTATTTTCCTTCTTGAATTTTGTTGAATGTTAATTAAGATTCTAATATAGAACCACCACTAGTGTTATTTAGAGCTAAATAACTAATACAACTCATTTTAATAAAATAAGGATACCTTGGATAGTGAATTGCTTCTTTTGCACAATTCAAGTGGAAAATAGTATTTATCATTCCATACTATGTCAGATTTCTCATTAGATTTGGAATTACATGACTCAGATTTGGCAAGTTTGTTATGTTGTTATTTGATGCCAAAACAATGAGTGTTTCGACAATTCACATTGGTCAACCAAATATCAGATATGGAGATCATTTCCTATGTCTACTTTGTTAGGAATTGCGTCATAATTGGGATATGAGTAATATTTTTGTATTTGATGGTTGGCATGGAGTTAGGAGCATAACTACGAAAGTCAAAGGGATTATTGATGGGGCAATTTTGATTATTGGAGAAATTCAAATTCTTTTCTCGATGGAATGTTCGTCTTGCCAATTGGTGATATAACATGTCCCACTACCCATCTAGGGGCGACAACACTCAATTGTGATACATTGCAGTGTTCTTTAGAAATAGTTATTAATATAATTTTGTGGTTTCAAACAATCACACAGACCATGACGTAAACAACAAAAAGATTTTGTGTTAACGTGGGAACAACAGGAAAATGAGACTAGGGCAAGAACAAATAAGAAGGGGGTGCTTTATATAGAGTTAGCTTCTCTCAATATTTTCTCTATGAACGCCAAGATCAAAGGGAGTGGGATAGAGAATGTTCTCATTAAATGAGATTCGAGCAACATTATAGGGAATGAGAAAGAGATGTAAACAACAAGAAAAGGTTATTTTAACGAGGGAACTACAGGAAATAAGAAGGAAGGTTGGTTTATGTAAAGTCAGTTGCTCCCTATATTCTATGATCTATCCATGACAACCAACTTTAGTTGTGGGATAACGAATATGCTATCATTAAATGTATAAGACAGGTCCATTACAATACACTCTTTTCAAGAATGATTGGTTGTTGGCAATTAATGCTCATGGCTCACTAAGCATATGCTCATAGTTTGCATGTTGAGCCATGTTTCTCAACATCCACCATCTCATTCAACTAAGAGTCAAATGTTGAATCAAAACTTTCTCTGATGTTCCTTTATTACTCCCCTCCAAGCTTTGTGATTCAAGAGGTCGAAGATCAAGTGCAAGTGAGAATTATTCTAGAATGTTCATTCTAGAGCATTGATGATGATGTCCATCATCTATAGACAATCTAAATGCCAACCCACAACCTTACGGCTCAAAAGATCAAATATACATCACCAAACCAAACTCTACATGAGATTTGGGAATTCCAACTCACAACTTCAACGGCTTCAAGAGTCAAATTGACATCACCAAGCCAAACATCTATACATGTTTGATAAAAGGAACTATCTATAACCATTGGTATAATTCCTTTGCTTCTACAACCATTGCTATCATTTTGATGAAGCCTTACTCAAGCTTCCAATTGCTCGTTCTCTTCAAGTTTCCATTCAACATGGACTGAAAGAAATTATTTGTTTTAGTTAACTTCCATGTTATTTCATAAAATCTCCAAGCTTCTGACCCATTAGTGCTTAAGGAAAAAAACCATTACCATGGTGTATTGTTGGAAGGCAGCTCAACTTTAATGTAACACACTCATAATGAACTAAAAATTTAAGTCTCAAATCTCCAGTTATTGGCTTCATTATTTTTCTTCTAGGGGAAACTTTTACGATTGAATTTGGTGTACATAAAAGAAACATCATGAACATTGCACGTGAAATGCATTTAAAGAGCATTGAAAGCAATAGGACGAATTTAAAACTTCCAATAGATATGCAAACAAAAGAGCATTGCCTAGTGTTGACAACTATTTATCGTCATTTAATTATGGTCTCAAAAGCAACCATTTTAGAATCCTCAACATAAATATGATAGATGATGTCTACTGTCATCACCCGGACTGTGCTAAAAGACTGAAATTAAGATGGTCAAAATTTGAACCTTCAACCATGTAACTTCTGGCAAAGGTCACAACCCTAGAAGCATGCATATATGCTGGAGTTAGGACATCAATATAGCTCCCATTATATGCTAAATTGTAGCTATGTATGAGTGATGTCTGTACTCAATAGATTCCTATTTTATTGTGAGAATCTATTTTTGTTTCCATCCATCATCTGTATGAACCGATAAAAAGCTGAAAAACCAAAACAAACAATACAATCAGATATATACATTATATAAAAGGGGCTTTAACAAATGCCAGCATCATACCAGAGTCCGCATCGTGTGGTCCAGGGGATGACTCTGGATGGTACTGTAGGCTCATTGCTTTCATAGCTGGGAAAGAAAGTCCAGCACAACTTCCATCATTCAAATTGATGTGTGTAACTTCAACTCCCTCTGGTAAGGTTGCGGGATCAACTGCATAATTATGATTCTGCAAATTCACAGAACATCGAAATAAGTAGAGTGCAACTTTTCAAGGTGATGAAATATTATCAAGAATTCAACAAAAACTAAAAACCCATCTAGAAGGGGTTTCTTTTCTGAAAGATGCAGTAGTAGGATCTGCGGCACAAGAACAATTGGTCAAGTACTTCAAAAAAACTTTTCAGAAATGTAACTTTTTGCTATATAATATTTCTCTCATTTTCCTTTCTCATGGAAGTCAAAAATTGTGATGTTCCTTTTATACATACAGCATTCATGGTATAGATGAGATGAGAGGGAAAGTTCTTTACTTAATGTGCTTCAAGGTGGTACTCAACAAAAATTTAACATATCCTAGAAGGGAGTTCTTATTTGAGAGATTTAGCTGAATGTTGGGGCTGGTGACCAACACCTGTAAACCGGTCAAGTTCTTGCAAAACTGTTCCCAAGAGTAAATTTTGGTTATATAACATTTCTGTCATTTTCCTTTCCCATATAGGTCATAAACTGTAGCAATCATTTACATGCAAACAGATACTCGCTATTTCAAAAAAATCTAATATAACCCGTCTTTTATTTCCCAAAATACCCCTTTTGGAATTCGTCAAACCATACAAAATATTTCTCTACTATAGAGAAATAGAAAAGAGAAACTTCAGAAAAGCTCTACACAGTGAAATAGAAATATCTCCCTCGCAAATAGATTTGGACTTGAAGGTAACATTGGTGTTCACTACACAATATTCATCATATATGTACACTTCATCACCTAAGCTCAGACTTTATTTTGTATAAAACAAGTCAAATTGTGATAATGTGGTCTCAGAGACTATTGTGGTTCTACATAATGCATGACAATGATAGGGTCCAAAAGTGGAAATTGTCAGCATAGAAAAGAACTCCATGGAACAAACTTCTGACTGAGCTTCTAATTAATGTCTTGAAGTGTGATCAAACATATAATAATTGGCAGTTGGTAATACTCAGCCAGGGTCAGCAATATCACAAATAGCTAAATATTGCGCCTTAATCTCAAATTTGGTTTATGATTCTTGACAAAGCTTAATTGAGTAACGTTGGTCTAAGATTTTATGGTAGATAGCTATTTTGATCTAGGTTTCTTGAAACAGCTCGATTTGGAAACATGGTTATGCAATTTGATATTCATTGCTCTTTTAAGTTTGGTTTAAATATTTCTTTCATTTTGGCAGTAGGTTTTTTGACACAGCTCTATTTGGGAACATTTTGGCCCATGTTGACACGGCTCAATTTGGGGACATTCCTATGGCAGCATGCAATATGCTGCACAGCATTCCCCCTGATTTAAATGCCATTGTCAAGGGTACTATCAGATGCTTAGATACAGTTGATGGAATGCTCATATGGAAATATAAGCTCATAAAATCTCTTCTTAGAACATAATATCCTCACGATTCAAAAGATTGATCTTATAGAAGTTACCCATGCTTCATTTGCTTTCAGCTCCACAAAAGTGGAATCAGCATGCCTCTGTCCTCCATCAGATATATATTCAGAACTTCTTCCAGTCTAGAGGAGCCTATTCGAATACCAAAGATCATGCAGTCTATTGGAGTTTCAGCAGATCATATACAAGCTTCCTTTCCTCGTGCATGGTAGCAAATTTGACAGAAAGACAGAAATCAAACCTGTGAGCTGATTTCAACCCTGCCAGTTTGAATTTGTCGGACAGGATGATTTCCACCATGATGACCAAATTTCATCTTGAAAGTGCTACCCCCAAGTGCTTGTCCTAGAAGTTGATGGCCCATGCATATACCAAAAACGGGAATCTTGCCAGTAATTTCTTTCACATTTTGAATGGCATATGGAACTGCAGAAGGATCACCAGGGCCATTGCTAAACAAAACCCCATCTGGGTTCAACTTAATAACCTCTGATGCTGTCCATGTTGATGGAACCACTGTGATTTTGCAGCCATAAGATCTGAGTCTTCTTAAAATATTATGCTTGATACCAAAGTCATAAGCAACCACCTGGGAAAAAAGCAGATAAGCCTTTTTTATGCGAATCGTAGCTTTTGAAGGAGCATTCCCAGAATATCATTCTAATGAGTTAGCTTACATGGTACAAATCAGAAGCAGATTTAGACAATTTGGTGCTAAACTCCCAGTCAGGATCTGTCTTGTCCGTCCATTCATATGGCTCATTACAAGTAACTCCAGTTATAAGATCCTTACCTTCACATGTCCAGGAAATACATTTTTTTGGCCAAAACGAACCCTCTGGATCAAAATCACACAGAATTGCATATACTTATGCAGGTTCTTTATTTATCCTGAAAGGCTATTACCTACGATCTCCCACGTTTTAGCTGCATGTAGAAGCTCTTCATCTGTCTTGCTTGAATCTGTCGTGAGTGCTCCGATCAAGCTTCCATCTTCCCTTAACCTTCTTGTGATTGCACGTGTATCGATATCATCTGTGCACATAAATATCACACCATATTTCAAATCGAAAAATAGAAAAGATTCTATACAGAAATTACTTACAGATTCCCATCACATTCCTCTTTTGCAAATACTCAGGTAAAGTCTCTGTTGAACGCCAATTTGAAACACTGCATGCAACTCAGAAATTAGTTTGCACTGAAATTTCTGAATACACAACAGACAGCATTAACAATGCAGTAATCAGGCTCATTTAGCTAGTTGCAGAATCCAAACGGAAGAAGTCTCTTTGGTAAAATGTCAAAGATTTGAAACATAAAACAGAGCAAATGAAGAACTTCCAAAATGGGCAAGCAAGAAAACTAAATAAAAAGAGGAAAACAATTTAGTAGCTTTGAGGACACTGGACACAAAATGAGCAAGTCTAAACAAGTTCTGAACTTCAATAACATCCAAACTCTGAAATGCATGGCCTGCTCCACTGACTTCTTACTAGCCTGCTATAGTTCTCTCTTCAGAAGGTTGATGACTTACTTTGCTCTTCATGCACCAGCAGACCTATTTCTACTGACTCCCGCATTCAGATCAGATTAACCTTGTCAGATTTGTTGCCACACCCGGTTAACCTTGTCAGATTTCTAGCTGTCTCACGGTTTATAATTTTTCTGCTGGTGGGTTTTGCTGCAATATTGTAGAAAAACTGCTGTCACCACTCCACTTTTACATGCCTATGATTTTCCTTGATTCCTGCTGCCTCGATGAGAGTCTCTTTATTGCTGTCCTCACTTAATGTCCACAGAACATTCTAGGTGGATTCATCAGTTCCTATAGTACTTTGGCTTTCTCTATAAAGATCTACAGTTTAGTGCATTAGCTAGGCACATCTAGAAGACTGCCTGCCCACCTCCCTCCCAACAATCCACCTTCCAGCTGTACTATGTTTTTTTCCTTGCCAAGGTAGCCAAGCAAAGGGACAGGGCCATCAGTGTAGTATAAAACAACAGGTTCATGAAATTTCAGTAGGGAAAACACGGTGTTATTTCCACGCCACCTTACAATCTATAGACTATCTTAATTTCACTGAAGTTTATGAATGCAAGCGTAGAGGTACGCTGTCGCGGAAATCCGCGAGTATATGTTGGAACGGGGCGGGAGCACCGGGGTCTCAGACTAAGGAGCCGGTAGGAGAAAGTAAGAGAGGGTGAGATGATTATTGGGATCGTTCCCGGATGACTTCGCCGGCGCACAGGCTCAGACACGCAAATAGTTCCGGACCTGTCACTGGGTAACAGCGATGAGCTTACTGGCTCGGATGCTCACGTATGCACACAAGTGAGAGGGAGGAGAGACGAGAATATGCGCCAAAACAAAAAGACACAGGAAATCCAGAAAACAACGAGACAGTTGATTAACTTATAATAAGAGAAATACAACCGGGCTCGACAAGTACAGAGCTTCGAGCTCTTGACACATCCACGCAGACACCGGACTGATGAGCCTCTGGTCGGGAGCACACGGGCTTCCTACGCGAGCAGAGGCCTGACCAACACCGAACGAACACACAGAGCAGATAACCAAAAACCCTACAGAGATCAATCCGACAACGCTTCCGCTTCCAAACGATGGATGCCAAAACAGATCCATTCCTCCCCTTTTATAGCCCAAGGAGAGGACAGTTACATCAGTATTAAATGCAGCTGTTTGGTCAGAGATCCGTTCCATGATCCTCTGCCCAACATGCTGTTATTCCCCTTCAACATTCGACGCATTTAAAGTACCGACAGACTGTCTCTGTCTCGTACTTTATTATTCTTGTTTTTCACAAAGTTTAATATACATTTATATACACATCGAATTTATATACATAAGCCCTTGTTCGTGTGCATCCTTGCACACACCCCTTCACACGCATCCAGCTCTGTTTTCTCTCATAGCCGGAATTCTTCAGGACAACGCATTAGGCATTAACAAAAAAACACGCAATAATCGTTCCTTGATGATAATCCATGAAAATAAGGAATACTCACCGTCTACTGAGGTTCCTGATAATTAGCCCTCCAAGAAAACACTCTTCAGACTCCTCGTCATCTATATGAGAAGCAGTAGTAGGCATTCACAACTGTCTATACTTTTCATACATTAAAGTAGAGATCAACATTCAATCACACCAGTATTAACTCCAGTATTGCCAATGTGAGGGCATGTCATGAGTACAAACTGCCCCGCATAACTCGGATCTGTCAAAATCTCTTGGTATCTGTGATTTCAAGCATCAGTAATGAGATGCCATAATCTAATACCTCCTTTTCATATGCCGACAAAGAAACATAAATACCCAGTCATAGACGTGTTGAAAACCACTTCTGCTACTTGAGTTCCAACAGCACCAAAGGATTTGCCTCTCCAGACAGATCCATCTTCGAGAACCAGCCTTGTATTTGAAATCTTCCAAGGTCGCTTTGCTGCAAACCAGAGTTCTAGTTGTTATCTTCTAACTATAAAGCTATTATAAAAACCCTGTCCCTCCCTTATATGTGCAACACAAACAGGATCTCTGCCAAATTCACAGTTTTGCCAACTACGACATCCACTGCTTGCAAAGCTTATTTAAGTAAAATGTTGGCAAGCACTGTCCCTTTAGGAAAACAAATTGCCATTTCCATCCCCCATTCAGAATCCAAGAAACGGAAATCTAACTGACTGAGTCATGCATTTGATAAGAAGACATCATAGTAAAATATGCAGTTCCACATAGAAAATCAAAGAAACATGCAATCTTCTTCATTGATTAAAGCTTAGCACCAATGTTCAGAGAAACATTTGCCAATCTTGTATAACTTCAGAATCAAAGAAAAAAGAAAACTTAAATGTTTCATTCATATCATTACCAAATCCACAGTTCCTAACCTATTTCATAAGATAATCATAGCACAAAGCATCTACGCAAGAGTTTTGCAAAACCAAACCAAATCATAACCAAATCCACAGTTCCTAACATATTCCATAAGATAAACATAGCACAAAGCATCTATGCAAGAGTTTTCCATAAGAAAACATTAGCTCTACCGAACTGTGTGAAGCACATAACTTAGGCATATGCCTCAAATCTGCGCCATTAATTCTAGGCAGAGAAACAGAGAAAAATGAAACTGTAACTGCACAATTCAGATAAAAGATTCAACAAAGCCGTAGTTCTGCCTTCTTGTAAACAGAGAATCAAAGAAATAGTAGCTATAACTTACCAGCAAGAGCGGTTTCTGAAGCAGACGCTTTACTGCACGAAATCCTGGGAACAGCACATTTCGTCGTCTCTGTAATCAGAGAGATAGATGGGTAGGAAGAAGAGGTGGAGGAAGACGAGGCGAAGTGATGATAGCAAGGAGCCATGGCTTCGGAAAAGAGCTCTCTCTATAACAAGTTACAAGGCGCGCTTAAAAAGGCCCATCGCATCTTTGCATGACCATGACCATGACCATGAATGACTTGTAGTTTGTGACCTTGACCATGACCATGACGACGCAATTTCTCTCTCTTTTCCTTTTTTTTTTGGGTAAAAGCACACAATTATATTTTAATTGTATGTAAAATCCACTTATTTACAACACTTCTTAGTCTCCTCTACCCTATCACATGCCTATGTAGGGAGAGGGACGTCTTGTAATGCCATTAAAAAACCTGAATATGCATTTGAGGAAATGATCCCCACATGCGCTAACATCCAAAAACTCCACATGAGAATACTTTTCAGCTTCTTTATATATGCTTTCACCCCATGTCTATTATCAAACATGAAAGCATTACGCATATTCCAATTATGTTGTAGTCCCCAATAACGTAAAAATTTGGAACAATATTTCCATCTCATCATTTGAACCAGTTTGAACATATTGAGAAAAAACCCATTGTTGAGGTCTCAAACAATAACATGTTAAAACTTGCCAAATGTCTGATAAGTACTTCCAAATGGTACACACTATAGGACATTGAATGAACCTATGTGTACTATCCTCCAATGGAATGGTGCAAAAGAAACAAGTGCCAGACCCTAGTCCTCGTCTCTTTAAGGTCGAACCTAATGGGAGCCCACCAACCATGACTCTCCATATGAATACCTTTGCACGAAAGGGTAGATGGGAATGCCAACTACGACGTAACATTTTCCACTACCTTGCATCTAACTTACATACATTCCACAACTTCGTTGCTTTTGGAGATAGCCACGATAATGATGCCATTGCATGATGATACAATATATTTGTAGTGACCTGTAACAAGCGTGTACCATCTTGTAACCACCAATCCACCCAAGGTGCAAAAATTGTTTTCAATGGCAAAGATCCTTGCAACAATGGTATATCTTGTAATTTCTCCCAAATAAATCCATAATTTTGTTGGGCATCTTCAAATTCCAACAACCTTTGAGATTCATTATCAACCACATCTTCCAAATGTGTAATCCCCAATCGAAATAAACGATTGAATTGAGACCTCTACTTCTCTTTCCCATGCCAAAACAACACTCGAGAAGAAACAAGCAATTCATTTTGTAATGAATTATAAGACTCTCGATCACTTGATGGTCCCCATTCAAAAAGAGATAATGCATCTTGCCACAATCTTACCAAATGTTGTCCATATACAGAATGTCGAATCTTTAGAGGAATACTTCCATTGAGTAATGACCACCAAGATGCTTGAATGTGTGTGAAAAACGCTCAACCAATGAATGAATGAATAGGCATCACAATTGAGTGAGTATGGTTGGTTGTGTCGGTCAGTCACCCACTACACTACGACATGGGTAGTGGAATAAATGTGTTGAATTGCTTGCCAATAGGCCATAAGACGAACACTCTAATCAAGAAAATAGTCACATTAGTACCTCTCTTCAATTTTGGTAGATGTGCTTCAACTCCATACCTACCATCCAATACAAAAAACATTGCACATATTTCAATTATGACGTGATCTCCAATATTTCAAAATATAGGAAAACTATCTCCATCTCTGATTTTGGGTCGACATATGTGAATTGTGCAAGCACCCAATATTTTGGCACCAAAAGACACCATGATAAAATTTGCTAAGTTTTGAGAAATGTGACTCTAAATCTCACAAGCAATCAGATATTGTATGAAATGATGAGTATTATCTTCCATTTGAGCAGTGCAAAATAAGCAATTGCCTGTTGCTAGTCTAGGTTGCTTTAGAGCTAATCGCAAAGGCAAATCGTCAATCAAAACTCTCCAAATGATGACCTTCATTACAAAGTGGCAATTTTGAATGCCAACTACATTTTAGGATCAGCCTTAGCTGATAGTCATCTGAGAGACTCAATGGAGCAATGATATAACAGATTAGTAGTCACTTGTAAAAATGACTTTTGACCTCATAAACACCAATCAACCCATGATTGCTCTTCTGTTTGTAGAGGTAAAGGGCCTTGCATCAATGTGATATTTTGTAGTTGTTGGCAAACAAACCCATCATTGGCGGGGATGTGTAATAATTGGAATGAGGCGAAACATTGTCGAAATGAACACTTGGAATGAGGCAAACATTGTTGTCGAAGCGAATGTTTTTCAACAAGTTGAATGCTTTTGTCAAAGCAAACACTCGTGATGAGGCGAATGTTCCTGACAAGGCAAACGCTCTTCTTGATGACCGTTGTTTTCTTTTGAATTTTGCCACCAAGAGATTATGGATAGTTGTAGAAAATAGCGTGCGGAAGCAGGTATGAAGACAGAACAGAGGAAGGAAACTCAGGTTCAATGGAGAGCTTGGGCTTACACGATATACGCGGGAGAGACAGAGAGAGAAACACAGAAAACTCTATATTCAATAATAATACTCAGTCTGTACATAAGACGTGCTCAGTGAACACTTTTATACAAGTCCTGGAAGGACTGACTGAAGTACTGACAATACTTCAATGCTCATTAAGAGCTCCTACACTAACTCCCAAATATATTCCTCACGGAATATCTTTCCTAACGATCTCCCGGTTTACGCACTCGGCCTAACCGATCGGTCCCAACCGATCCGGTCCTCGGCTTCTTCAGCCAATCCGGCCGATGTTGAGCTTGTCTCTCAACACTCCCCCTCAAGCTCAACTTGAGGCTCTTCGAGATCTTCACAGCACCGGTTCCTCCTGGCTTCTCGCCTCGCTCGCGCTCCTCGACCTGTTCGACTCCGCGCGCTTCGACCCTTCCGGTCGGCTTGTCTACTCATGCGGCCCTTATCAGCTCTTCTGTTGTTGCGGTGTTGACGCTTCTCCTGCTGCCTTTTCTTCCGCTTGGGCCTCGGTTGATTCAGCGTGTCTGAATCAAACATCCGAACCAACTCGGCTACCTCCGATCGGTTTTCGCTCTCGTCCAAGTTGGCTGTCTCCAACTCGTCTTCGGTCTTCTCGCCCTCGGTGGCGTCATCTTCCCCATGCATGGTTGGCTTCGGCTTTCTCCTTCGGTTGCTCCCCTTCTGTCCTCTTCCGAACTTTTCCGCGGGTCCGCCCTCGGCTTCTTCAGCCGATCCGATGTCGAACTTGTCAACCGACTCAGTGTCGCGGTGTCCGCTCCTTTCCTGCTGCCTTGCTTGGTCATTCAGGACTGTTCTCCCCCTCAAGTTCGGCACGTCAAGGTGACGCAACCCGAGCGCACCGAAGAATTGCCGTAACTTGTCCAGACCAAGAGGCTTAGTGAAGATGTCGACAGTCTGCCGATCCATCGGAACGTACTGAAGTTCGACTTCACCGGAAAGGACATGCTCACGGATGAAATGGTAGTGAACCTCAATGTGCTTGGTCCGTGCGTGGAAAACGGGGTTTTTCGCGAGCTGGATGCTGTTGAGGTTGTCGCAGTAGATCGTCGTCAGATCTGACACCTCCTCTTGCAGGTCCTTAAGTAGCCGCTTCAACCATATGGCTTCGCATGTCGCGACAACCGCTCCTCGGTACTCAGCTTCGGTGCTCGACAGTGCAACTGTCGGCTGCTTCTTACTGCTCCACGCGATCGCGGCACTCCCGAGGGAGAACGCGTATCCAGACGTGGATCGGCGATCGGCGGCGTTGCCAGCCCAATCAGCATCGGTGTAGCCAACTAACTGCGCGGCTGCACCGGTCCGATATAGCAGTCCTCGGTCCTTAGTGCCACTTACGTATCGCAGTACGCGTTGCGCACACTGAAGGTGCTCCTCGGTAGGTCGTGCCATGAACTGAATGATCACCCCGACCGGATAACTGAGGTCGGGTCGGGTGATGGTCAAGTATATGAGGCTTCCGACAATTTTTTGGAACCTCGTCGGGTCGCATACCTTTCCCGTATTGGGACGAAGCTTGATGGTTCTGTCCAGAGGAGTCGAGACGGACTTACAGTCGGCCATCCCGAGTTTGAAGAGCATACTCAACACGTAATGATGTTGGCTGATCAATATGCCTTCGGGGGTACGGATCACTTCGATCCCGAGGAAGTAATGAAGGTCCCCCAGATCCTTCATGTCGAACGATGCCGCAAGTTGGAGCTTCACGCGGTCGATTTCACGTAGGTCGGCGCCGGTGATGACCAAGTCATCAACATATAGTAAAATACTAACCGGTCCGAGTCGACCTTTCCGGATGAACAGGGAAGAGTCCGATTTTGACGTGACGAAGCCCATCCGACGCAGTTGTTGCGTGATCTTTGTGTTCCAGGCACGCGGGGCTTGCTTTAGTCCGTAAAGGGACTTCTTCAATCGGCATACTGCCGAGGAGTTCGTTCCGGAGTGAAATCCGGGGGGCTGTACCATGTACACCTGTTCCTCAAGGTCACCTTGCAGGAACGCATTCTTTACATCCATCTGATGTAAATGCCACCCCTTTGCCGCAGCTACTGCGAGCAAAACACGGACGGTCGTCATTATCGCGACCGGCGCAAACGTCTCATCATAGTCGATGTCGTGTTTCTGCGCGTAGCCCTTTGCCACTAGCCGAGCCTTGTACCAGTTGACCGAGCCATTGGTGTTGTACTTGACCTTGTACACCCACCTACACCCGATCGGCTTCACACCCTTCGGTGCATCAACCAAGTCCCAGGTCTCGTTCTCCGCCAATGCGTGCATCTCTTCCTCCATCGTGGCACGCCAATTCGCATCTTTAGCCGCTTCTGCGTAGCTCTCCGACTCACGCACTTCCGCTACACAGGTCATGTACGCGTAATGATGCGCCATGTACTCGTTGTATCCGAACCGCACAACTGGGTTCTTTTGGCGGGTAGATCGGCGTAATCTCACATTAGCCAATGTCGAGGCCTTCTCGGCCGACGCGGTCTTCATCTTTAAAGACCCGTCACTGGTTCCCTTGGAGTCGGACTCGCGTCGGTCTGACTCGTTCCTTTCCGTGCCGGAATCCGACACCTTCTTCTTCCCTTTCTCTTTGCGCGTAAGCCGTCTCCTCGGCTTCCTGCGCGGGGAATGCACGGCCGAGTCTCCACTACTCGCCGGCTCTTCATCGGACTAGTCGTACCGACTCAGACGTCCAATCGGTCCACTTAACCGGAGTGAAATCGGACTCTCTTCGCGGGTCTCGATTTCGGGCTCATCCGGAGGCATCTCGGCCTCGTTGACCTCATCGTCAGAGCTCGGATTGGAGTCGAGGTTCGTAGTCGGGGGTAGGTACCAGGACGCGGACTCATCAAACACAACGTCGCGACTGACACGCGCTTGTTTGGTGCAAGGGTTATAGCACTTATAACCCTTCTGCTCGTCCGAGTAACCGACCAAGATGCATTTCTCGGCCTTTGCGTTCAACTTCCTCCTTTTCTCCTTCGGTACATGCACATACGCAATGCTACCGAACACCCTCAAGTGTCGCAAGTTCGGCTTCGTTCCGAAATATAGCTCGTGCGCCGACACTTTGTCTCCGATCCGGTTCTGGATGTATACCGCGGTCCTTACCGCCTCGGACCAGTAGAACTTGGGCAAGCTCTTCTCCTCCAGCATTGCCCGTGCCGCTTCCACAACTGACCGATTCTTCCTCTCGGCCACGCCATTCTACTCTGGCATGTATCTACAACTGAATTCGCGCCAAATTCCCCTTTGTTGTAGATAACCGTTGAATTGGCCGGAAAAGTACTCTTTTCCGCCATCCGACCGCAGGCACTTGATCTTCCATCCTGTTTCCGTTTCCACGAACCCTTTGAGGTCACGAAAACAGTCGAAGACTTCACTCTTCCTCTCAATGAGGTAGATCCACGTGTGCCGCGTGTGGTCGTCGATGAAGAAGACGAAATATCGGCTCCCGCCAAGACTAACGTTTTGTGTCGGCCCCCATACATCGGAGTGTATAAGGTTGAGCTTGTTCCGGCTCTGATTTCGCTCGTTGGGGAAAGGAAGTCGGTGTTGCTTCCCGAGCTGGTAGGCTTCACAAATTTGTGCCTTTCGGCCACTAAACTTGGGCAATCCGAACACTACCTGTTTCGATTGCAGATCTTGAAGCCATTGGTGGTTGACGTGGCCTATCCGCTTGTGCCACAAGTCGATGTCCGACTCAGTTTTTTGTCCCTTTGCGAACATTGCGGTGCCGCCGTCAGTGGAATCGAGGATGAACATCCTCCCGTCTCTGCGCCCTTGTGCAATCACACGGCCTTCTTCCTCAATGAAGCACCCGAGGTGTGTAAACCGAACCTCCATTCCTTGGTCGACGATCTGTCCGACCAAGACCAAGTTCTTCGTGATTGTCGGAACGTGCAACACGTTCATGAGTTTCCCTTTCTGCCCGACATGGCTAAGGGGAACTTCTCCGACATTCGCGATCAGATGCGGAGTGTCGTCTCCTATTGCGACTACTCCAGGTTGTATCAGTTTTTCAAGGTACGAGAACCACTCCTTATGGCTTGTCATGTGGTTTGACGCGCCGGAGTCTACGTACCACACCTCGTCCGATCTCGGGGTGCTCTGTTTCATTGAGTTTGCTTCGTGTCTCGTCACGAAGACAGAACCTTCTCTGACTCTCCCGGAGTCTTCGGCGTAGTGCGATCGCTGCCGGTTTCCCTTGTCGGTATGTCTGGAGCCGTTTTCAGAACCAGTTCTCTCCGAGTCGGCGCGCTTCTTCCAGCACTCGCTTTCCCTGTGGCCTTTCTTGCCACAGTACCAGCACTCCGCGATGGCCTTTCCTTGTCGGTTCTCATCGCTTCGACTCCCCCTGTTTCCGGAGGGTCTGGAGTTGTCGTCGGCATCACTTCGGTGCCTTCTTCCTTGATCTCGTTGGCCGCCTTCATTGCGCCCCGACTCGCCTCGTCCTCCACGTCCACGAGGCCTATCTCCCTCCGTGTACAACATTTTGCTATCGGCGTGCGTGCTTGTAGACGCACCCGCGTGGTCTCCTCTACCAGGAGCATTGACTGTAAGTCAAAGAAGGACGACGTATTCTCCCGGGTACACACAGCCGTTCGGAATGCTCCGAACTTCGACGCCAAACCTCCGAGACAGATCTGGACCATCTCGCTCTCCTCGATGTTCACCTCTATGGAGGCGAGGGAGTCGCAGATATCCTTGATCTTCGAGGTATAGTTCGCCACCGACAAGTCGCGTTGTTGTAGGTTGCTCAACTCCTGTCAGAGCTGAAGCTTCCTGGCTGTGGTGCTCGTGGCGAAAATCTTCTTCAGATTTTCCCACGCACCCTTCGGTGTCTTTGCATCCCGAACATAGCTCAGTAGTTGTTCGCCCACACACGACGCGAAGCAGTACAATACCCTGCTCGCCGATTGCTCCCACGACGGGAAGTCTCTGTGTGTCGATTCGGGTGCCGTGTCATTAGCTCCTTCGACATAACTCCAGTAGCCGTGCCCGAGCAGGTACTGGTGCATCTTGTAAGACCAAGACGCGTAGTTGGTTCTGTCGAGCTTCTCTATTGGAAGCGAGCTCGCCATGCCTCTATCCATCGTTCTTCTTGTTCTTCTTCGTCAAGTTGTGTCGGCTGCAGAGAGGTTCTCAACCCTCGTGCTCTGATACCATGTAGAAAATAGCGTGCGGAAGCAGGTATGAAGACAGAACAGAGGAAGGAAACTCAGGTTCAATGGAGAGCTTGGGCTTACACGATATACGCGGGAGAGACAGAGAGAGAAACACAGAAAACTCTATATTCAATAATAATACTCAGTCTGTACATAAGACGTGCACAGTGAACACTTTTATACAAGTCCTGGAAGGACTGACTGAAGTACTGATAGTACTTCAATGCTCATTAAGAGCTCCTACACTAACTCCCAAATATATTCCTCACGGAATATCTTTCCTAACGATCTCCCGGTTTACGCACTCGGCCTAACCGATCGGTCCCAACCGATCCGGTCCTCGGCTTCTTCAGCCGATCCGTCCGATGTTGAGCTTGTCTCTCAACAATAGTTAAAAACAAAAACAATAGAAAGACAAAGAATGTTAATATATGATTGACTATTTTAATCAAACTAACTAAAAAACAGAAAACACTTCACCTTCTTGGTATCTTCCAACATTAAGTAAGATTGTCTCGTGAGCTTATGCAAAGCTTGTCAATAGCTTCAATCATCAATCTTATCCCCGACAGTGACGCCAAATAGATGTGTGGCTTCCGTTGATATTGTTGTGCCTAGGATCTGGATTAGCATATACCCTGTGAATCAAGGAAGGGTGGTTGTCGAGAACCATTGCGCTACTACGTTACTTAACCTTAGTAATCAATACTTACACTTACTCTCTCTCACACACCCTTTACTCTCTCTTGTAAATAGAAATTGATGTAAAAACAAATGAGACACAAAGAAGGAATGCACCATTTCTTATTATCAAATATGTTTAACACCATACAAGAGTGGGAAGATTAGGCTTTGTCTCAATTAGCTCTTAACTTTAATCACTCTTAGCTCTAATAGAGGATTAGGGGGATAGAGTGAAAGCTCTAATATAGTAAAGGAAATGAGAAAACCCAAGATTTGAAAAGAGCTACAAAAGTCACCAAAAGGTGCCTTTTATAACTTTTTACAAGGTTAATGGGTTCCTTTCACACTAGATTGCCCTTTGGCTACAATGCTTCCTATTTGAGTTTTACTCTATCCCCCTTTTCTTATGGTTTGTTGAGCTTGGTGTCTCTTGTTGGCGTCGTGGTCTCCACAACTGGTGGCTAGGGTGCCATATGCTTAACACTTGAACCCATGACCTTCTTGAGGAAGGCACTTTAGCCACTAGGCAATTGATATTATAAATATTATAGAATTTATATCATGACTCTACAAATATCCAAAGGCCATCATGACCTTGTTGAATAAAACGTGTAAGTACTTCTTTGAAAGTAAACATAAAATATACTTTGATTAAGAAAAACAAACTAGCACAAGAAAATGTTAGGATCGGAACCAACCACAACCAGTTACTCGTATATGTATTGGGGTGCAAAGAAACGACAATGACAGTGCACAAACAAGAAAGAATAGAAAATGAGAAACTCATAAATGAGACACAATATTTACGTGGGAAACCCGGAAGGGAAAATCCACGGGAGTCCTCGAACTCCGAACTAGATCACTATAAGGGGAGGAGTACAAGGAAAAGCTCCAAGGCCAACAACCTTGAGCTCTCCTTCGTTAGATAGACGACAACAAAGTTATTACTCTCACACTCTCTCTCTCTCACACTCTCACAGTTATAGAGACAACTACACATTGTAACTTATTCAACTATAATGTTTATCACACACTCCTTAAAGTTTGCCCTAGTTGTATATATACTCATATACATTGCAGACTATTTACAAATATAGCCTCCCGAATTGATTATATAATCGATTCTCAATTTTTGATTTCGGCCTCGGCCGAAATACTCATCGACTCCATGGAATTGGTTCTCCCCTTTTCCTCGATTCGAGCTTCACTTCCCATCTAGATGGACCTGTTATCCAACAAACCCCCCCTTCACTTCGGCATGGGGTACTTCACCAATCTGACCCTTTGTCGGCACTCGTTCAACTTCTCTGCTGGCAACACTTTCGTTAGCATGTTTGATCGATTTTTGGCCGCTTGGATCTTCATCAATGCAAACTCCTTTTCTTCTACTCGCTCTCGAAGCCAATGATATCTCCTCTGGATGTGCTTGGGCCTTGAGTCATAGGCGGCATCCTTGGCAAGGTGGATGACACTCTGGTTATCGTTGTGGAGTTGGAATTCCTCTTGCTAAATTCCCAGATCTCCGATGAACTCCATCCAAATTATCTCCTTGCTAGTTTCTGTTGCGACCATGTACTCAACTTCCGTGGTCGACAACGCCACGGCCTTCTACAGCCTCAACTCCCCCAGCATAGGTCATTATGTATCTGGACGTGGCGGCTGGTATCCACATCAGCCGACATGTCCGAATCGGTATAACCTTTTAGTGTGGGGTTACCTGAGCCGAATTGGAGGCACAGGTTCGAGGTGCCTCTTAGGTACCGAAGTATCCACTTGACCACTGCCCAATGCTCTCTTCCGGGGTTGCTCATATATCGGTTGACCACGCCGACTGCATATCCAATGTCTGGCCTTGTACACACCATTGCGTAAATCAGGCTTCCGGCTGTTGACGCATAAGGGACTTTTGACATCTCGGCCTTCTCGGTTTTCGATTTTGAACTCTAGCTTCCAGGCAGCTTGCAGTTCGTCGGTAGTGTCAAGCCGGCCGGTTTCACGCTTTCCATGCCGAATCTCTAGAGCACCTTTGTCATTTATTTCCCCCATGAAAACCATAACAATTTCTTGTTTGATCCCGAAAAATGTGCATTCCTAGCATTTGTTTTGACGGACCCATATCTTTCATTGAGAATGACCTACTCAAGGCCTTCTTCAAACTTCTGATTTTTCTCGGGTCCTATCCGACAATCAACATGTCATCAACATATAGTAGGAGGATGAGAAAATCTCCTCCATCATACTTCTTGACAAAGACGCAATGATCAACTTGTGTCTTGTCGAAACCATGATCCATCATGAAAGATTCGAACTTTGGTACCATTTCCGAGGTGCTTGCTTTAGCCCATACAAGCTCTTTCTCAATCGGCATACCAGGTTTTCTTTACCTTTTTTTTCAAATCCTTCCGGTTGGTGCATGTAAATCGCTTCCTCCAAATCTCCATGAAGGAAGGCAATCTTGATGTCTAGTTGCTCGACTTCAAGGTCCATGTTGGCCGCTATGCTTAGCACTGTTCGGATTGACGTCATCTTTATGACTGAGGCAAATATTTCGTCGAAATCAACACCCTTCTTTTGTTGAAAGCCTTCACCACGATTCGGGCTTTATATCTGGGTAGATTCCCACTATCTCCCAATTTCAACTTGTATACCCACTTATTCTGGAGTGCCGTTTTCCCTTTTAGAATTTTGGTGAGTTCGTGTTAGCCGCCTTGGACGGCCAAGTGGGAAAGGTCAAGAAGGAGAAAAGACAAAGGGACGGTTACGACAAGCAAAGAAGATGGGTGGGGCCGTAGCATAATAAAGAGGGAGTAACAACCATACTGCAGGGACAACCGAAGCATAATTAATATTTTAAGAAGCTGTAACGGTTCACGCACCGAGCGTAACCCACCCATAACCCTATATATAAAGGGCATGGAAAACTTGTAATAGCTAGCGATAATTTTGTATCCAACATCTACAATACAGTTTTTGTTTGCCTGACTCTATGTGTTCTTGTAACTCTTCGTATCGGTTTCGTGTCAAGTTCATTTTTTGTGTTGAGTCATATACGATGTGTAAGCTATTGCGTAAGAAGTCGGTTGTAGCCATCTTCCTAATCTCCACAGTCTCCACGATTAAGTTAACGCTTATGGGCTCATTGTTGTCCATAGGCCAGAAATGTAATTACAAAATATGTAAACTCGTCGTAGGTAGAAAAGTAGGTGAGGAAATAGGTAGAACTAAAATAGTCGAGTTTTGAGCCCCTCACAATTAGCCGACGGCTTGGCTCTATGCAAAGAAGAAAACTATATAAACCGAGACCTGCATACCTCGGTAGAGGGAGATATACCTAGATTATTAGCAGTGTTGAGAATCAAGCTCAACTTGGTCTAGTGTGTGAACTCACCTTGAGAGTGAATAGACACTTCAACAGTCAAGAGTCACCATTATGTCACCACTTTGTATTCTAGCATTTAGTATGAGTCATAGAATCATATTCTATGACGCATAACTTATGAGCTTTCACATTCCCCATTCTTCATGAGTCTTGTAGTTAATGAAGAGAGAGGGTGACTATATAAAGCAACCTCCTCCCATCTTGTATAATGTTGAGTCTTTCTCCATTGTTAATATACTTTACCTTGTGTATTCTCTGTGTCTTACTCCTCTCTCTCTCTCTCATACACACACATAACTCACATCTCTTCCGCTTCACAAGAATCATATCCGATTCTCTACATGCTATCAGAGTGATTTGGTAGCTCGATCTAGCCCAATCGCCTCTTCGTGATCATGTGTTGTGCTCCACGCCGACGACCAAGAACTGGCTCATCGCTATCGTAGCTTCTCTACATAGCTAGCATTCGAAGAGAGAAGAAGAAGAAGAAGAATCGAATTAATGAATACTCAAATGGGGAGCGCTCTCCCTACCGAGAAGTTGGATTGAAACAACTTCACATCTTGGGAGTACAAGATGCACCAATACTGAGACATAGAGCAAACTCTATGTCAGCCTCTACCTCAACTAGTGCCCTCAATCCGGAGGACGTATGGTTTGTTGACTCCGGAGCCTCAAACCATATGACATCTCATAAAGAATGGTTTCTCGAACTTCGAGAGCCGGAGCGACCCAGTTATGTCGAAACCGGAGATGACACTATGCACCCGATTCGGCACATCGGCAATGTTCCATTCGACGAAAGAGATAAGCAAATATACATTAAAAATGTCTTGCATGTTCCCACCATCACGAAGAATTTGGTCTTGGTTGGCCAAATGGTTGAGCAAGGGATGCAAGTACGATTCGACCAAGAAGGGTGCTTCATCGAAAAAGAAGGCCGAATCATCGCGCGTGGAAGAAGAGAGGGCTAGATGTTCATTCTCGATTCACACGAGATGAAATCCTCCATGTTCGCAAAAAGCACAAAAGCCGACTCCGACATAGAGCTATGGCACAAACGAATCGGCCACATCAATCTCAATAAACTCAAAGCAATGAAATCGAAAGGAGTCGTCATCGGACTCCGACATTCAAAGAGAAGGAGATTGAAGGTGTATTCGAATCGTGGCAATTCGGCAAGCAACACCGACACCCATTCCCGAAAGAGTGGAACGTGAGCAAAGGTCTACTCGACGTAGTCCATTCTGACGTATGGGGACCGGCGTAGATGGCTACATTCAACAGATGCCGATATTACGTGCTCTTCATCGACGACTTCTCTAGGCACACGTGGCTCTATCCGATGTGGCAAAAGAGCAAAGTGTTCGGACACTTCCAAAAGTTTAAAAATGAAGTCGAAAAAGCCACTAGTCGTCATGTACGATGCCTTCGATCGGATGGCGGCAAGGAGTACTTCTCGGACGATTTCACGGCGTATCTCCGAAAGGAAGGAATTCGGCGAAAATTCACTTGCCGACACACTCCGCAACAAAACGGAGTAGCCGAGTGCAAAAATCGGCACATCCTCGAAGTAGCGTGGGCCATGATGAACGAGAAGCATATGCCCAAGTCATATTGGGCCAAAGCTGCAAATACGGTCGTCTACCTAATGAACCGGTGCACAACATCCGGAGTGCACGAGGTCACTCCGCATGAAAAATACTTCGGAAAGAAGCCGGAATTATCTCACACCCGGATATTTGGCGCGATAGCATATGTGCACATACCCAACGAAAAGCGGCAAAAGCTAGATCCAAAGTCAGAGAATCTCGAAAATCTCGAGTAAGTCCAGATGTCGTTTTTTACGAGTGTACATCTTGGTACGCACTAGAGACGACTTCGACTTCGACTCCGCTCGACCCGGAATCTGCCGAACAAGAGATCAAACCACATCACGGCCTAGCCCGTCGATGGACAAAGGCAATGCGAAAATGACGGAATACGAAGACGATCGACGACGATGAGTCGACTCACTCACTTGACAGTGAGTTCGGTGGCTTCGATGTACCAATCGGAGCTAAGAAATCCCTCATCTCTGCAAATGAAAAGCTCCGTCGCTCTACCCGTGAAACGAATCCGGTCAGCCGACTCGGCTACAACGACTACATGGCATATCACTATGCCTTTATGATGAAGGTGGCGACAGTACGCGAATCGAAAACACTTTCCGAAGCAGCCAAGGATCCGCGATGGATCGAAGCCATGAACGAGGAGATGCAGGCACTACGCACGAACGAGACATGGGATCTTGTTCCCACCTCACCACACAAAAAGGCAATCAGATGCAGATGGATTTACAAAGTGAAGTACAACGCTGACGGTTCTGTCAACCGTTACAAAGCGCGACTCGTAGCGAAAGCCTACGCCCAAACGCACAGAGTTGACTACGAGGAGACCTTTGCCCCGGTGGTAAAGATGACGATGGTACGGACCGTAATTGCGCTTGCCACGGCGAAAGGGTGGCACCTCCATGAAATGGATGTCAAGAATGCCTTTCTACAAGGGGAATTAGAAGAGGAGGTGTACATGATACAACCACCTGGTTTCAACTCGAGCACCCATCTGAAAGTTGTATGCCGACTCAAGAAGCCTCTCTACGGCCTCAAGCAAACACCGTGTGCATGGCATTCGAAGATAACGCAATATCTTCATCAAATTGGCTTCCGTATGTCGAAATCGAACAATTCCCTCTACATACGAAGCGATTCTGCAAGTCCAATCGTCATCATCTTATATGTGGATGACCTAGTCATTGGAGGTGAGCATCTCGTCGAAATCAATAAGGTCAAATCCCTCCTTTCCGACAAGTTCGAGATGACAAACATGAAGGAGCTTCACTACTTCCTCGGCATCGAGGTAATTCGGACTCCGGCCGGAATCATGATCTCTCAACGGCACTACATCTTCAACTTGTAAATCCGCGGCAACCCCGCTCGATCGCAATCTCAAACTAGATGCAAAATCCAACACCAAAGCGTGTGAGCCGACTCAGTATCGGCAACTCATTGGGAGTCTCATCTACCTCACGATCACTTGACCCGATCTCAATTATCCGGTCGGTCTCCTTAGCCAATTCATGCAAACACCACGTGATACTCACTTGGATTGCGCTAAGCGAGTTCTACGATACGTGAGCGGCACAATGGATTGCGACATCGTCTACAAGACCGCGATGCCAATACGACTCGAGGGATACACAAACGCCAATTGGGTTGGCTACAAAGCTAATAGAAGATCAACCTCCGGATTTGTTTTTCCCCTCGGCAGCGGAGCAATATCCTGGAGCAACAAAAAGTAACTAGTTGTCGCTCTTTCGAGCACAGAGGCGGAATACAGGGGTGCGGTAGTGGCCGCATGTGAAGCCGTATGACTCAAAAGGATACTCAAGGATCTAGGCGTACCCATCGAGGATCCGACTTCCCTTTACTACGACGACATGAGCAGTATCTATCTGGCTCGGAACCCGGTGTTCCACGCGCGAACAAAGCACATCGAAGTGCACTATCACTTCATCCGAGAGTGCGTTCTGGCTAGTGATGCCGACCTACAACACATTAGCACAAATCTTCAAATGGTCGACATCCTCACTAAAGCCTCAGGAGCCGACAAGCTATGGCAATTCATGACCGATCTCGGATTGACGCATAACTTATGAGCTTTCACATTCCCCATGCTTCGTGAGTCTTGTAGTTAATGAAGAGAGAGGGTGACTATATAAAGCACCCTCGTCCCACTTTGTATAATGTTGAGTCTTTCTGCTTTGTTAATATACTTTACCTTGCGTATTGTCTGTGTCTTACTCCTTCTCTCTCTCTCTCTCATACACACACATAACTCACATCTCTTCCGCTTCACAAGAATCATATCCGATTCTCTAGAAGCAGGATTAGTATAGTAGTGCTTGGCTTTACACAAGACTATTTCCGGCCCAAAGTTGTGTACTGTATTCATTGTGAGCTTTCTCCTTTAATATAAATCTCGCTCTTACTGTTCCTTCATCTGTGTGTTCTCCCCGTACTCGTAATCCTAGCTACGTCTACGTCTACTAGGTTGTAGCTGTTACCCGTTCCTTTGGGTGAACACCTTCAATAGATCTGCGACTATCGGTCTTCAAGGGCGTGGTACGTGAAGGCTCGTAACAGAGATGTCGAGAGAGAGACAAGGTTCAGAGAGAAAACACTAGCGGGGTCTTGATAGACGTGGCGGCGTTGAACTCATAGGTAGGAATCAAAGCACAAACTCATGGAGCAAAATAGGCACAAATCAGATATATTACTATGACAGCAAAGATTACAGAACACGGCCTATGGCCGGTGACCTTACAAGTTTATCTAGTTACGATGGCCTAAGCTAGTGCTTCCGCCTATAGTTTTCTTCTCCCCCTCTCTGAGGTACTGGTCCTCGTTTAAATAACTTTTCCCCTAATACACAGCCGAGCCGTCGGTGGCCCATAATACTCAGACTCGGCGTTTGCTAATTTCCTAATTTTACATTTCTGTCCTCTGGACAACACCTGGCACGCCCGTTGGACGGGACCTTGTCTGTCGGACCCACGACTTACAAAATACTAATAGTATTACAAAAATTGCCTTTTAGGCGTGATCCTTGTTTCATTCCTCCTTTAAGATGTCGAGGATGCTTTCGGGGTCCGGGGTGGTGGCAGGGTGGTCTGGTTGGACTGTCGGTGCGGGGGGTTGAGTTTGGTCCGGGGGTGGCATATCTTCTCAGGCGTCCGCCTCAGGTGCGGCTGATTTTTCTGGTGGGGGTGTGGGTTCGTGGGCGCTGACCTCTACTTCGACAGGAACTGGTACCGTGTGGGCGTCCATGGGATGTCTGTTGGCCGGGGCAAGTTCCTCCTGTGCCGTGTCCATGATCTCCTTGCTGGAAGGTTCTTCCTTCTACTCTGTGGCCGTTGGAGGGCTGGTGGGGATGGCTGTGAGTCGTTCTCGTTCGAAGGCTTCTGCTTCCAGGCGAAACAACATCTGACCGTCATTGAAGTCCTCCATTATTTGCTCGATTGCTGCGGTGTGAGATTTTGCCAAGGACTAGTAATCCTCAGTTAAATCTGCACGGAGGTTTTGTATGCTAGCTTCGTCCATTTTGTAGAAGCCGCGGCCCTCCTTCCATCAGTTCTCGGCGTCGGCGCGTAAAATATGCAATTCGGCAGCTTGGGCTGCCCATTCGTCTCCTGCACGACTTAATGTTTCCTCGACCTTTTTGGTAAGGTGCTGGCACTGTTTCTCGATCAGTATTCTGATGCGTGTCTCATCCATGCCGGGCTGTGCTCGGATGGCTGCTAATTCCTGTTTTAAGCCGTCGACCTCGGCCTGAATCTTCTGTGTTCTTAGCTCATAGATGGCCTGAGTGTTCTTTGCATTTGTGGTTACGAGCTGGAGAGCCTGCTCGTAACGCTTGGTGAGTTCTTCGGTGGCTTGCTCCCGTTCTTTTTGACACGTGGCCCGGATTTGTTCCCGTTCGACGATTCTCTCTTCTTGCAGGGCGAAGTAGGAATCCGATAATGCGTCTTTTTGTTCTGAAAGTAGCTTGCATTCGATGAAAAACTTGTCAACCATTTCTTTAAGGGTCGTACGCTGACTCTGCAGCTCGGCATTCTCCGCGATCATCCTCTCCTCCCGTTCGCGATTTCTTTCCTCCTGCCGCTGGTTCCAGTCTTTTGCATTGTCGAGTGCAGCCTATAGGTCTAGAACCTCCTTCTCTTTCTTCACCACTGTGGCTGCGTATTCCTCCAGCCTGCTTTTGAGTTCGGCTTCCTTGCCCACGGCTTGCGCTTGTACCCGGCCTAGTGCTTCGTTCTGCTCGTGTATCCTTTGGTCGGCCTGGGCTCTCATCTCGGCCATATGCTTGGAAGCTTCTTCTTTTAGGCGAGCCATCGCTTCTTGATGCCGTTGTTTGTGTCTCTCGGTTCGCCGTTGTTCTTCTTTAAGCTCCGTACGGTAATCCTGGAGCGGGGGTTCTGTATGGGTTGCCACCTCCTTGGGTGCACGAGGTGGTGGTATCTCGGTCTTCTCCATGTGCGTGGGCGCCTCGGTTGTTGTGCAAGCATCGACCATTTGTAACGAGTTCATTTGTGTACTGGCCTGCACCGTCAGGATTGAGTCGGTCATGGTGCTTTCATCCATCATTGTTATGCGTGGAGGCGCTGGGAGGGCCTCGGTGGTCGTTACCGGAAGGCTCAAGAGTTGTTGTTCCGGCCAGTTTTGCTCCTAGGCTGCTAGCTTCTGGTTCGCAGCGTGCCATAGTTCTGTAGCCATCTTAGCCTGTTTTTGGGCTATTTTTATCTTTCGGGCCATGTCTTTGGCTGCCCGCGTAGTGCGATCCAGGTCCCGATATGCCTCGATAAGGGCCGTGTTCAACCCGGGGACCTCCATGAGGAGAGCGGCCTGTTTTGCCTACTTCTTCCTCCCGATTTTTTGTAAAGCCCTGTCCTCCTGGGGCTCAATTTCACCTATTAGCGCGCGTTGAATCATTTTTGTTTCGGCGTGCTCCTCCACCATTCGAGCGGCTGCCGCGACTTGGGCTCTAGCGAGGAAGTCGACCAGCTCGAATGACGTACCGAGTCGTAGGAGCGCACTAAATTCGTAAGCCTCCACGGGGAGGTCCTTATACTCGAGGACTTCATCCTCTGAGATTTGCGTTGTCTACCCATGCTCGATCGTTCCCTGGTTCAGCGATGCCTCCTCAAGGGTGATGGCCAGGTTGCTCTGTCTGACAACTAAGGCTTGCTCCTGTTGTGGCTCTTTCTGTTCTTCCGAGGACTCGTGGTTGAGTCGTCTTCTCTTGCTTGGCTGTGTTTGGGGTTCCGGGGCCGGTAGTGTTGTTTCCTCCGCCTGCTTCCTTTTCTGGGGTCGTGGTGGTGCAACCTGTTGTGTGTTGGGGCGTGGGCTAGGTCCTGGGGAAGTTACCGAAGGGTGCGATGTTGGCTGTCGAATGGTGACATCATCGGCCGTGTTGTCTTCCGCGGCTACCTCCTCCTCCCATTCTTGGCAGGTCTCGGAAACTGCCCTTTTTTGTTGGGGTTGGGTGGGTGGTGGTGTAGATGCGAGTTTTTGGTCGGCGGTAGGAGGTGAAGGCGATGTGGGCTCCTCCCATGCTTCGTGGCTGATGGAAACGAATTTCTCTCTCTGCCTTCGTGGTGGTGGTGGGGACGTGAGTGTGCGAGGGGAAGGAAGTGAAGAGGGTGGGTATAGAACCATCAAAAAGTGGGTAAGAACAGACAACATCTTCTTACCGGACTGAAATGAAGCTAAGGCGGCGCGGAGTCCCTCGCCTGTGATGATTCCCCAATCGATTCTATTTCCTTCATACGTGCTGATGATGATGGCTGCCTTGTTCTGTGGCATGCTCATTGGGTTCGTATGCACGAACGCATACTCCATCAATATACAAGCAATCTCCCCGAAAGCTTTGTTGGGACCGCCATACGTGCGATATGCCTTCCCTGAGGCTGAGTACTCACCGAAATACGCCTTCATCTTTGATGCCGGGGGTATGTCGACCTCATGGTCCCCTCCCCGTTGCAGGTCCAAAACAGCCCGAAGCACGTTGTTGGTGATGGCTTTGGGAGTTATACGTTTAGCCACACCTTGGGCATCTGGGTGCGCGGGGGCATCGATGATCTTCAGGTAACCGCCCATTCCTCGTTCCTGGAGCCAGGCACGGGTTTCTGTTGAGGCGGTAAGAGGCATGGTGGAGATGGAGACGGGGTTCGACTGTGTGGAAGCGTGAAGAAGAGTGATGAGGCGAGGGCGAGACACAGGAGGAACAACAAGAAGGGGAAGTCCAGCAGAGGGGTTATGAGAGCGAAAGAGGGCTTGAGAGCAAGAGAGTTTAGCATGATGAGGGCGAGACGGGGTTTCTGAGCTTGAGAGCGATGGAGATGGGGAGCGATAATGGTCTGTGCTGCGTTTTGGAAACGGTTTTAGTAACTTACTCCTAGGGTTTTGTGCCTAAAGCGAATCCTGAAGATTCTGAGTCGTGGGTGCCATAATAAGTGACTAGCACCACGTGTCCTGAAGGTGAGTGGGGTGCTTCTAGTGCTTTGCATGTGCTTAAATAGGTACTAATTGAGTGGTGGCGAGAGGTGCTCCTAAAATTGTGGGTGCCTAGGTGGGTGGTGTAGGTGTAGCTAATCA
Organism: Azolla caroliniana; assembly: GCF_043228905.1. Lineage (NCBI taxonomy): Eukaryota > Viridiplantae > Streptophyta > Polypodiopsida > Salviniales > Salviniaceae > Azolla > Azolla caroliniana. The sequence continues at coordinate 12,264,925 of NW_028230443.1, forward strand.
GTGGCTAAACTATGGTTAATCCTACCTACTACTACTTTTATTAATTTCAAGAAGGTGGGTGAGTCCTTATTCAAGGGGACACGTGGCGTCCTCCGTGGTGGTCTCCCGAGACTTGTTTGTGCCGTGTGGCTCGGTAAACGGGTTGGGTGGTGTAGTCCCTCGATATGGTCGAAGTCGGAAACCATTCGCCCAACTTTTGACAGTGTCGCCGGCGAGTGTGCCGAGCTGGAACGTCCCGTTGAACTCGTCGATAATCCAGAATGGACCGGTCCACCGAAATCTTAATTTTCCTGGCATTGACCCGAGTCGTGTTTGGAAAAGAAGAACTGGTTTGCCGATGGTGAGCTCCTTCTCTAGCCCGTGTCGATGTCGATCCACGAAAGCCTTGCGTTGCCGTTGGCGTTGTTCGCGCTGGGCCATACTCTCTATCCTATCTTCGCCAAGTTCGAGGAGTTGTTCTAGCTCGGATTGCTCGGATTGGGCCTCGGGGAGCCGTGCTTTGACTTGAACTCGGAGGCTCGGGACTTGGAACTCGACGGGCATTACGGCTTCTAACCCGAACGCCATTCGAAAGGGGGTCGATTGGATGCTTGTTTTGAAAGTCATACGATACGCCCACAACGCGCTCTGGAGTTTGTCATCCCAATCGGTCCTGTTTTCATTGATGATCTTCTTCAGTATGGTTTGGAGGATTTTATTGGTCGATTCTGCCAAGCCGTTCGCCTACGGGTAGTATGGTGTGCTTTTCTTGTGCACCACCGCGTAGTGGTGTGTAAGCTCACGTATTATATGATTGATGAAGTGCCCACCTTGGTCACTAACGAGCTCGATTGGGCATCCGTAACGGCACCAGAGGTGCTCGTACACGAATTTAGCCGTGGATGCCGCCGTGTTATCTCGGAGTGCCTTAGCCTCGACCCATTTGGTGCAGTAATCCGTGGCAACGATAATATACCTATTCCCTGTTTGGGCCGCGGGTGGTTTGAAAGGGCCTACAAAATCCAAACCCCATTTTTGAAATGGGTCCAACGGAAGAATCGGCTGGTGTGGCATCCGTGACTGTTCCATTGGTTGCCCCAGTCGTTGGCACAAATCGCACTGCCGGCAAAACTCGTGAGCGTCTTTCTTCGTTGTCGGCCACCACAATCCACTTTGCCAAACTTTCCTTGCCGTGGAATCCCCGGCGTAGTGCCCCCCAGCTACTCCCTGGTGGGCTTCCTGAAGAACGACGTTCTTCTCGAATTGCCGAATCGCTTGGCGCCATATGCCGTCCGAGCCTTTGTGTTAGAGAATGTCCGAGACGAGGCAAAAATTCTAGCTACGCACTGCTAGGCGTTTTCTCGTGTCAAGGGTCATGTGCTCGGGAGGTACACCGGTAGTGAGAAAATGGGTCATCTCCATGATCCATTCATCTCCGTTATCGTCGGGTATAGTCGTCAGGTTAAATAGGCTGGCGTCTGGTAGCTCGTCGTACGTTGTTTTCGCCGGTTCTCCTGACTCAAGACGGCTCAAGTAGTCGGCGACGGCATGTTGTACCCTGGATCGATACTGAATCTGGAATTCAAACTCTTGTAGTAGGAGCATCCACCGAGCCAACCGTCCGGTAAGGGCTTGCTTATTGACCAAATAAAGAAGGGTCGAGTGATCCACGTGAAAGGTAAATTTTCGGCCCAAGAGGTAATGGGGTAAAAGCATGCGAGTGGAAACACTATTATAGCTAATTAGCTACTAAAATGGCCATAGCTAATTAGCTATTTGTTTAGCTAGTCTTTTTTGTGGGAAAATCAAATATTTGAAAAACTAATTTATGAAAAAACTCAAATATTTGAACTTCTGTTTCAGATGTATTGGAACTTGGGGAATAGCACCATCATCTAAGGTCGACTTCAATGTCATCAATTTCCTGTTTTGCCTAAGTCTGATTTTGAACGCAGATGGAGTACTCAGAGCACGAACTGAGACGTAGCTCCCGCAACAGCAGAAAATCGACATTGCAGATTGAGAGCTACAACACAGAACCCGCTCGATCATCGTCCAGGTATGTTTCAGTTACAGAAACCCCAAACATTTGTTTTTTCTTTTTGACTACTGTCTGAACTTTGGTGCCGATTCATATTTCACCAAAATCGAATAGGGCGAAGTCCTTGGAGTCCCATACAAGGATGTCTCGCAAATCGGGGAGTAGCAACAGGTGTGTTTATATTACTTTTTTTGTGTTTAATCCTGTCTTTAGTGATGATTGGGGTTTCTGATTGAAATTTCTGATTAGGGTTTTTGTTTATAAATTTCTGATTAGGGTTTGTGATTGAAATTTCTGATTAGGGTTTCTGATTGAAATTTCTGATTAGGGTTTTTTATTATAAATTTCTGATTAGAATTTCTGAATAGGGTTTCTGGTTACAAATTTTGATTACAGATTAGAATTTCTTATTAGAATTTCTTAATAGGGTTTTTGTTTATAAATTTCTGTTTAGGATTTCTGATTAGGGTTTGTGATTGAAATTTCTGATTAGGGTTTTTGATTATAAATTTCTGAATAAGGTTTCTGGTTACAAACTTCTGATTACAGATTTTGATTAGGGTTTCTTCAAATTTCTGAATACAAATTATGATTAGGGTTTCTGATTTGCTAAGTTAAAGATTTTGCACCATTTTTGTTGTTGTTGATTGGGGTTTCTGATTCTCACATATTCTGATTTTGCACTATTTCTGATTTCTGAAATGATATTTCAGATGGCTCGTTCCTCCGTATACGAGAGTGCTAAACTTCGCAAAATTTTGCGAGACAAAGGAGGACTTCCACAACACCTATGGTCTGTCACTCGAGGGTGTTGACCCTGCTGTCCTAAGTGATAAATTGATCAGTGATGTAGACTGGATGACAGTATATACAGTGCCAAGAGTCAAAGGCAAGGTCATGCTGAAGCATGTACGAGGCGACTTGTACGATGACTGCATGAGACTGCACCAGAAAGTTCATCAGGAGATCCCAGTCAACAATGAGTTGTCAGTTTCATTTGCTAGAGCATTTGCATATGAGTACTGCAAAACAACGAAGGAATCCAGAGACCCTGAAATGTATAGGGTAGCTTGGGCAGTCTATGGTGAGTCATCGGTAAAAAGATGCCGAAAGATGGGGACCTTGGCACAAAAAATAGACAGATTTTGGAGCATGGCAGCTGTTGATGCAACTGCTGACTCCCAGCAAGACCGGGGGCATACACCACACCGACACCCAAGGAAAGCCAATGTCAATGATACAGGTGAGACATTGGTTAGCTATATGCTAAAAAATGTCCATGAAGCCTGTGAGACATTGGCATTTTTTAAGACTGATTTAGAGAAAGCCACAATGGCTTCTGCAATCGAGAGCAAAGTTACTTCCGCTGTTACAACAATTAGAAATAAGATTCAGGTAACTATTGTTTTGCTGGTATGTGATTGTGTTATAAATAACGGGTAAAATGTGCTAATCAAGCATTATCTGGAATAGGTTGCGCAACAGGAGCTTGAATTAGAGGGGCCACTGGATCCCCAACGTAAAATAGAACTGCAAATAGAGATCTAGGTTCTTTCAATGAACCTGGACCTTCTAGGTGTAAATACTGTTGCAGATTACAATTTGGATAAGCTTCAAGTAAGTTAACAATTCCTGAGCAAAGTTGGTGTATCTTTCAACAACAAGAATAATTAATCGGTAAATTTCTCTGTTGCGTTGAAGGAACAATACATTCATCAAGAATAGGTAGTTAGCTGCCTTAAGAAGCAGCTACATTTTGTGGAGGGAAAGGTAAGGACCAGACAGGATTTGGACCTGAACATTCTTGCTCCCTTACCAAATGAAGTAGAACCAGAAAATGATTTATTGACAGTTCAAGCACGTTGCATCGCTTGCGGGTTAGGTGTGGAGGACAAAACTGCGTCTTTGTTGGTTCACCTACAACCATGCAACCACACATACCATCTGCTTTGTTTTCAACATGCCTGTCGAATTGCTGCATTCTGTTTGGGAGATTGCAGTACAACTCTACCAAATGAGTGGAGAAAACTAACAGGTATACCATACTGTAGCTAATAAGCTTAGTCTTTTCTAATTAGCTATCCTACTAATTAGCTACTAGCAGCTAATGAGCTACTAGCTAATTAGCTATCCTAGTAGCTAATTAGCTATGGTACTAGCTAATTAGCTAGTACCATAGTTGTGTAAAAAAGCTAATTAGCTATCCTACTAGCTAATTAGCTACTGGCAACTAATTAGCTATCCTAGTAACTAATTAGCTACTGCCATAGTTGTGTAAAGTAGCTAATAAGCTATCCTAGTAGCTAATTAGCTACTAACAACTAATTAGCTATCCTAGTAGCTAATTAGCTATGGTACTAGCTAATTAGCTAGTACCATAGTTGTGTAAAAAAGCTAATTAGCTATCCTACTAGCTAATTAGCTACTGGCAACTAATTAGCTATCCTAGTAGCTAATTAGCTACTGGCAACTAATTAGCTATCCTACTAGCTAATTAGCTATCATACTGCCATAGTTGTGTAAAGTAGCTAATAAGCTATCCTAGTAGCTAATTAGCTACTGGCAACTAATTAGCTATCCTACTAGCTAATTAGCTATCCTAGTAGCTAATTAGCTACTGGCAACTAATTAGCTATCCTACTAGCTAATTAGCTACTGCCATAGTTGTGTAAAGTAGCTAATAAGCTATCCTAGTAGCTAATTAGCTATCCTAGTAGCTAATAAGCTATCCTAACTACTACATAGTTGAGAAAGTAGCTAATTAGCTTTCATTGTAGCTAATTAGCTATCCTACTAGCTAATTAGCTATCCTAGCTACTACCATAGTTAGTAAAGTAGCTAATTAGCTATCCTAGCTATTACCATAGTTAGTAAAGGAGCTAATTAGCTATCCTAGCTACTACCATAGTTGAGTAAAGTAGCTAATTAGCTATCCTAGCTACTACCATAGTTGAGTAAAGTAGCTAATTAATTAGCTATCCTAGCTACTACATAGTTGAGAAAGTAGCTAATTAGCTATCCTAGCTACTACCATAGTTGAGTAAAGTAGCTAATTAGCTACCATAGTAGCTAATTAGCTATCCTAGCTACTACCATACTAGCTAATTAGCTATCGTACTAGCTAATTAGCTATCCTAGCTTCTACCATAGTTTAGTAAAGTAGCTAATTAGCTATCTTAAATAGCTGCCATGTTATTGTAGAATCTTGTGGATTAAGGACGGCACATGATGTGTCTGGTGCTGATGATGCTGCAACAGATGAGGATACTATTGCCAACATGGCTGAAAGTAAGAGTCCTGCTATCACATCTCTTTCAGATAAGCTCCACCCTATTCTTTTGAAACAGTGTACTGAATTAGGCAACGATGTGAAATGCCATGAAATAGTGGAAACAACATGTAAAACTGAGGTTCACAACAACAATGTTTATGAACACTTGATGCAACATTTCTTCGAATCTCAAGACCTTGATTCCACCCCACCGAGCCCAACTACTGAAAATGTCCAAACAGATCCCTCTGTACTTGAAAAGCTAGTTCAAGAAACGGCTGATGTGCAATTAGCTGCTGAGGCGATGGGAAGGTTGTCGGAGGAGGATACACTTGCGCATTGGGTGAAAGAAGCAAGGCTAAATGGGGAACCAACCAAAAAAAGGCTGAAGAAGGGGCCACGATCGGGAACAAGACCAATTACTCGGTCAAGGGGCCCAGACGTAGTGGAGCGAAATACTGTTTAGTTGGATATGATTGTTAGCTTAGGAATTTTGCTAGGGTTTTATGAAGTTTTACTATCCTGTTGGACAAGTAAAACCTTAGATTGGTTGTTGCTTGATCCACATTATGTAATGGAACTCTATGATGTTTTTCCAAGATAATTTGAAGAGTGTTGTTCTATGACTGAAACTCTTTGATGGTCAGGATATTGTTTTGTGAGACTGTTAGTTACTTTGTGAGTGTGAATATGTTGGTGTTTTCTGATGTTGCAGAGTCTAAAGGGTTTGATTCTATTGCTCGTAAGGCCAATGGCAGTGTGGATACTATTGATGTTGCGGCATGTTTAAAGGGCCCCATCTTGAAAGTAGATGTAGCAACTGACACAAGTGATCTGGTCACACAAGTTGATCAAGCATGTAGCACGGATGACTTGGTGTTGCAGGTAGATGCAGCATGTGATACCAGTGGACTGATATCGAGCATATTAGTAGCTACATGCATCGAGGTAATCCAAGGATTGATAACTAAGTCGACAAAACAAGAGCACCAGAATGTGAAGCCAGGCCCAACACAGTCGACTAGGGGTTTGAAGAGAAAAAGGACGCCAGTTGTGTCGGCCGAACCTGAGCTGATTGAGATTGATCGTATCCTACCAGAAAATGGTGTAACAGCGGCTCAGTTTCAGGAATGGAAACCTAAACCACTAGAAGTCAAAAGAAGAGCCTTGATCTTGGAGCTTGATAAAGTCTTGATGAGTGTGAGATATATGCAGCCAAGGAGGGACGCAAATCAGTTTCTAGAGTGGGCTGTGCAATACTTTGATTTGTTTATTTGGAGTGAAAAACCAAAATCAGATGTGTGGAAGTGTTTGGCAAGATTCTTCCCAAAATGGCGAAGTCGTTTTAAAGGTCAATGGGCACGAGAAAATTGTGAGCAAATGGAAGCTGCAAGATTCAAGAGACTTTCTGATTTTTGGGCTACTTGGCCTGAATATAATGCCGACAATACATTGATTTTGGATACAGAACATTTCTGGCACTACTTCAATATTCGGAGATGCTGTCTCATTCTACCCGAGGAAATGCCTGAACAGTACATGTTGCAAACAGTGAGCTGCCAACTAAGTCCTTTATCGATGGATCATTACATATTCCATAAAGTACTACCTTCTTTTCTTCATTGCTGATGTGCTTGGTTTGAACATTGAAATAGTCTACAACCTTTCTCTCTATGATGGTAGTCGCATTACTTACATTCTCAGCTAAACTATCCTTACCTTTACTGAGTGTGGCTTTCGTATCCTTCAACTATTGACGATGTTTCCTTTTTTTTCTGCCCAATAGTTTCGTATGGCTTGTTGTGTCCTGATAGCATCATCCCTATCCTTATGATCATTGAGGGGTAATTCTAAACACCCTTCTTCCCCTTCCATTTGGCTGGACATGTTGAAAACCTAAATTTCCATTAAAAAAAACAAGTATTAAAGATGGCTATGGGCAACAACAATACACAAAAATATTCCACAATACACAAGATTAGACACAACGATACACAAGATAATCAATAGACACAAAAGTTATTGCAATCCAAGACCGAATAGTAGAGGATTTCACTCCGTTCGATCGAACAGTTGAGGAGGCGATCCAAGACCGACCAATGGCGACAACTGAGTGTAGAATGTTGCCGTTGGATGAGTGAACTCCGTCAAATCGAAATGTGGAAGCAATCCGGGACTGGACAGTAGCGGCAACTGAGTATAGAATGATGGCAATGGAGGAGAGAACCCCGTCAGATTGAACAGTTACCGATGATGCTTGGAACGCACATAGAAGGCACCTGAGAGTAGAGTGGCACAGAGAAGAGAACCCCGTCAGATTGAGCAGTTACCAATGATGCTTGGAACGCACAGTAGCGGCCCCTGAGTGAGAGTGGCAAAGAGAAGAGAACCCCGTCAGATTGAATAGCTCTTTGATGATGCTTGGAACGCACAGTAGCGGCCCCTGAGTGTGGAGTGGCGAAGAGAAGAGAACCCCGTCAGATTGAACAGCTCTTTGATGATGCTTGGAACGCACAGTAGCGGCCCCTGAGTGTAGAGTGGCACAGAGAAGAGAACCCCGTCAGATTGAACAGCTCTTTGATGATGCTTGGAACGCACAGTAGTGGCCCTTGAGTGTAGAGTGGCACAGAGAAGAGAATCCCGTAAGATTGAACAGCTCTTTGATGATGCTTGGAATGCACAGTAGTGGCCCCTGAGTGTAGAGTGTCACAGAGAAGAGAACCCCGTCAGATTGAGCAGCTCTTTGATGATGCTTGGAACGCACAGTAGTGGCCCCTCAGTGTAGAGTGGCGGCAGGTGGACTCGATAGGGTTTAGCAACAGTGGTAGCAACTAACCCACAATACTCAACTAGAGATGGCCTATGTGATGTGGCAAAGGATCATGCATAATGGACCTAGGAATTCGATATATAATTTATGGTACACATTTATGGTGCACACATCAATTTATGTTGCACATTTATGGCACTCATTTACATATGTAATTAAAACACTCTAGTATTTTCAATGATAGTTTTTTGCATACTTAATTTATTAATGATGGCTTTTTACTAAAATGACTATTTATCAATGGTAGCTTTTTGCATAGCTAATTAGCTATGTCAAGGACATAGCTAATTGTTTCCACTCGCATGCTTTCACCCAATGCCGAAATTGATTGATGCTATAAATCATACCGAGGGCCTCCCGCTCGGTGGAGTAATTCTTTTCCGCGGTCGAGAGCCGTCGGCTGGCGTAATACATGGGCCTATACCAATTCGGGGGTGTGTATCGCATTAGGGCACTTCCGATGGCGATGTCCGAAGCATCTACGAAGACATGAAACGGTTCGAACCAAACCGGGGACTGGACCACCGGGGCATGTGACATCATTTGTTTCAGGGTCTGATAGGCCGTGTCCTCGATTGACGTCCATTGGAAAGGAAGGCGATGGACTGCCGCGTGTAAAGGTGTCGCGAAATTGGCCAGGTGTCGTATCATTCGGCTGTGCCACCGAATCTGTCCCAAAAATCGGCTTAGTGCCTTAGCGTTCGAGGGTGCGGAGGCATTCAGGATTGCCTTTACTTTATCCGGGTCCATAGCGATGCCTTCTTGACTGACAATGTGGCCGAGAAGGTTGCCGCTGGTGACTAAGAACGCGCATTTCGCCGGGTTTAAACTCAATCGAGCTTGGCGACATCGGTCCAGGCAGAGTCGTAACTGGGTCATGTGTTCCCATCGATGGCCATACACGGTGAAATCGTCGAGAAAGACTTGCATGAACGCCGGAATGTAGTCATGAAAGATTTCGGTGATGATGCGCTGGAACGTAGCCGGCGCCGTTTTTAGACCGAACATCATAACTTCTGCTACAAACACACCCCATTCCGTGACAAAAGCGGTTTTCTCCTGATCCTCCGGGTGCATTCGTATCTGGTTATAGCCGCTGAACCCGTTGAGGAAACTGTAGCATTCGTGGCCGGCTACCGTGTCGAGGACGCTATCCGTGAATGGGAGAGGGAAACCGTTGGTGACTGTTGCCGCGTTAAGCTTCTGATAGTCGACGCAGACACAGATTTTTCCGTTCTTCTTTGGGACCACTATGATCGGGCTCAACCATGTAGCCCGTTTAACAGGGAGAATGAAGCCCATCAATTTCCTCTTTGACTTTAGCGGCGTAGTTGGGGTTCATCCTGTACCACCTCTACTGAACCGGCCGAGTGTCGGGTAAAATGTGAATTTGATGTTGGTAGTATTGAGGATCCAGCCCCTTCATATCGGTGTAAGACCAAGCGAAAACATCCTGGTAGTCGGTGAGTAATTTTACGAGGCATGCCCGTTCTCCGGTTGGTAGATTATTGGCAATTTGTAACGTACGGGGATTCTCGTCCGAACCAAGGTTTATTGTTTCCAGGGTTGATGCTTTCACTCATTGTGAAATGGCGAGTTCATGTTTGAAAGCCTCCCGAGCATGACGTAGCTCGGCAACTGTGGTTGCATCTGGTTCCTCCTAGGGTGGTGACTCCTCCGTGACTTCCTCGTCTTTAGATGGCTCGATGGTTGGTAAGGTATTGATTTCGAAGAGAGGGATGATCGTGGGATGATCATCTAGGAAGTCATCGACCTCCTCATCGGCCAACCCATCGAGCATATGGACCCCTTCCGCGTATAATGGCGAAGTGTTGAGGGCGACGGGGACTCGTTCTTCAGTGATGATTCGGACTTTTGTCTTTCCTCTTCGGAATGAGATCATGTTGCGTTGCCAATGTTGCTTGATATTCGCTGTACGAAACCATGGTCGACCTAGTAACATTGGGTAGGCGCCTTGTGTCTCCAATCGTAGCACGACGGCCGAGATCGTGAACATGTGTCCTCCGAGTGTGAAGTCGAGATGGCGGATTAAACCAATGGGGCGAACGGAGCGGTTGTCGGCCATCCGAAGACAAAAGGGGCATGGTTCCCATTGATTCAGGCCGAGGTTGAGACATGTTAACTCGCTAATAACGTTTACACCGGATCCTCCGTCGATGATGCATCTGTGCAGGTCTTGTCCCTTAATGATGATTCGTATGGCTGGGTTCTGAGAATCCATGAGTGGTGGACCGGTTCCTGCTTCGGTGAGGTGTACCGGTGGCGTCACGGCCTTAGTATTGGCCTGGAGTGCCGCCAGGGTGTCCCAAAATCTCGGCATGAGTGGTAGCAGTTTATGTAGGGGCAGCGAGATGCGGGAGTTGGTAAGAACATCCCATAGCTGGTCGTCCTCCTCTGACGTGGATGGTGCCGAGGTTTGTGGTACTTCACTGGGCCCGTCCCTCATGTTAGTTTGCATGCGTGCGGCATTATTTTTATTGGCCGTGTCGACCCATTCTTTTGCTGCCTGACGTACGTCATCCTGGATTTGCCACTGAGTAGTCTGCGCTTTACTCCGGGTAGTGACCGTTTGAACATCGGCCATGATACTGTTCACCGCGGGTGCCTTGCCACGGTTGGTTGTTGGACATTGCGTGGTGTAGTGGCCTGGTTGATTACATTTAAAACATGTCACGTTGGCCGAGCTGCTGGTGTCCGCTCGGTCTGTGTGTGGAAGCTGTTGTTGTTGATTCTCGGTCTCGTTTGGTGGTGGGTTGTTCCGAGGTGCGTTGGAGTTGCGCTGGTCATTTTGAGGAGCGTCCCGTCGGCGGTTGTGATTAGGTCTTCTATTGTTGCGTGTGTTGCAGTTGCCGTTTCGCCGATCAATGCGTGAGTTCCTTCGGTCAAACCGATCATCGCGATTGTCATCGTATGGAGCATAATCGTCGTGCCGGTCATCGCGATAATAATCACGACGGTTATCACGTCGGTAGTCGTCGTCTTGACACCATCGATCCGGGGTTCGCGGTTGGTTGTTATCTTGGTCTCGGTAGATATATCGCTCGTCCTGCCGAGAGTATGTATTTCGTGGCTCGATCTGGCGGACCGGTGCCGCCGTTGTGCGGTTCAGCATATTATATTCGCACTGCTCGACCGTGTGAGCTCGAGACTGACAGATCGGACACTGTGGTCGGTGGGGACATTCGAGGGCCAGGTGCCCTGATCCTGAATACGTAGTGCATTGGAGGGCTTGGCGAAAGCGATTTTCCTCTTGGGGAAGAGCGTTTTGCAAGGATGTCATCGAGAAGGCCGTGCCATGCTGGTTCCGATCGAGGGCGAGAACGCGCACTATGACTTGTTCGATAGTATGGTTGGCGAAATTTGTAAGTGCGAGAGTCATTCGTAGAGGCTCCCGTAAACTGGATAGGAAAGTGTTCGGTATATGTTGTGCCGAGACATCATCGGCCACTTGTCTGTAGAGGTCCTGGAACCGGATCGTGAACTGCGCGACCGTTTCGTGCGGTTCCTGGCATATAGAGAAGAATTGCCGGAGCAGTTCCCGTTTAGGCACCTCGCAATGAAAAAGTTCAAGGAACTTTGTGCGCACGATTTGGAAAGTGGTGGCCTCTCCTATTTCGAGGCGAGAGTACCATCGTGTGGCCGGTCCATCGAGGGAGAGTGTGAACTCGGCAATCTTCGAGGCATCAATTTCGGCCGGCGTGAGGCGGTGCGTGGAGTGCTTAACCTACCACGTGGATATGAAGGCACGGACGTGTGACTCCGCGTCTGGTCCGTCGGTGTATTGTGGGTATGGGTACGACATGATGTCGTACTGTGGGTCTTCTGGTAGCACCGGAAAAGGGTTGAGTTCCGGTTGATTGACCTCCGGAGGGCTCGACGGGGGTTTTGGTGGTGAATCGACTCGCGATCGAGTGTCCGGTGGCGAGGATTGCACTGGACAAGCCTCCGATTGATCGGGAAAGGGTTGGTTAGTGACCGCCGAGTCAGAAGTTCCTTCGACTGGCTCAAGGCGTCGGGCGGGTGGCCGAGACCTCGTGGTGCGAGAGGGCGCCGTAACGGCGACTGGTGGTTACCTTCAACGAAGTTCGCTGTGCACTCATAGCTGTAACCGGGCGTGCCAAATTGTGTTACCTGTTCCTTTGGGTGAACACCTTCGATAGATCTGCGACTATCGGTCTTCAAGGGCGTGGTACGTGAAGGCTCGTAACAGAGACTTCGAGAGAGAGACAGGGTTCAGAGAGAAAACACTAGCGGGGTCTTGATAGACGTGGCGGCGTTGAACTCATAGGTAGGGATCAAAGCACAGACTCATGGAGCAAAATAGGCACAAATAAGATATATTACTATGACAGCAAAGATTACAGAACACGGCCTATGGCCGGTGACCTTACAAGTTTATCTAGTTAGGATGGCCTAAGCTAGTGCTTTCGCCTATAGTTTTCTTCTCCCCCTCTCTGAGGTACTGGTCCTCATTTAAATAACTTTCCCCCTAATACACAACCGAGCCGTCGGTGGCCCGTGATACTCGGACTCGGCGTTTGCTAATTTCCTAATTTTACATTTCTGTCCTCTGGACAACAGTAGCCAGTGTACGCTCCCCGTTCCCCTAATGTCTTTTCGGGGTAGAAGAAACCTTCACGTAACACGACCCCTTGATACCGATAGCCCTTGGGCTCATCGAAGGTGTTTCCTCCAGAAACGGTTAACACAATTTGGCATGCCCGGTTACAGTTGCAAGGTCACAGTGAACTACGTAGGAGGCAAACGTCAGCCGCCATTATGGCGCCCAATCGCATCACGCGGTCTCAGCCACCTGCCCGACGCCTTGAGCCACTCGAAGGAACTTCTGACTCGGTGGTCACTGACCGATATTTCCAGGAACTATCGGAGGCCCACCGATACCCAATTGCGAGATTTTGATTCCGCACCGATCTCCCCGTCAAGCCCTCCAAAGGTCACCCAACCTGACCCTAACCCTTTCCCGGCTTTACCTGAAGACCTGGATCTCGATAACATGCCTTACCCTTACCCACGATATACAAATGGCCCAGACGCGGAATCGCACACCCGTGCTTTCGTGTTCACATGGTAGGCCAACCACTCGACGCAACGGTTATCGGCTGCCGAAATTGAGTTCTCCAAAATCACGGAATTTGTTCTATCCCTTGATGGTATTCTCACCTCGACGTGGGGGAGGTCACAACATTCCAGGATGATGACTACCGCTGCAACGACAACCACTACCGTTGGAGATCGGACGATCACCGTGACCAATACCGCGATGACCAATATAGAGCAAACAATGAGTATGACAGGTACGGCGACGACCGGGATGACTGATACAATCAACGGTATTCACGACACGATAGGAGGAACTCTCACAGAGGTTTGCGGAACAATCGACGGCATAACGACAATCGTCGTCGGGACCCTTCTCAAAACGTACCGTGCAACTCTCTTCCCCATAACGAGCCACCGGCCAACACGCCTACAGAAGAGGCCGGGAACTGCTCACACCCTCTCCCACACATTGATCGCAGTGACACCAGCAACTTGGCATCGGTTAACTGCTTTAAGTGTAACCAACCCCGCCACTACGCTAACCAATGCCCAACCATGGACCGCGGCAAGGTCCTGGCCATGAATAGTATTATGTCAGACGTTCAACACGTCACTACATGCAGCAAAACCTAGGCTACCCAATGGCAAGTACAAGATGAAGTCCGACAAGCACCCAAGGAATGGATTGACACCTCCAACAAAAGCAACGTTGAGCGGATGCACACAGAGATGCAGGATGTGACCATCAAAGCACCATAGTCCACAGGACCATCCACCTGGGCAGAAGATGACCATCTGCGGGACGCCCTTACCAGTTCTAGGATCTCGTTGCCATTGCATAAGCTTTTACCGCTCATGCCGCGCTTTCGGGATACATTGGCTATGCTCACAACTAACGCCAAATCGGCCGCACCCCCTGTTAACTTGACAGAGCTAGGGATAGGCCCACCCCTCATGGATTCTCAAAATCCAGTCGTGAAAATCATGATTAAGGGACGCGACCTTCATGGATGCATAATCGACGGTGGCTCCGGCGTGAACGCCATCAGCGAGGTCACATGTCACAAACTCAGTCTGGACCACTGGGAACCTTGCCCCTTTTGGCTTCGGATGGCCGATACGCGATCGGTTCGCCCCATAGGGTTAATCCGCCACCTCGACTTCACGTTAGGAGGCCACATGTTCACTATCTCGGCAGTCGTGTTACGCCTCGAAGTCCCGGGCGCCTACCCAATGCTGCTTGGACAACCTTGGCTGCGCACAACAAATATTAAGCAACATTGGCAGTGAAATATGATCTCTTTTCGCCGGAGGAAGACCAAGGTACGGATAATAACAGAAGAATGCCTAACCATGCCCCACAACACCACACCCTTATATGTAGAAGGGGTACACATGCTCGACGATTAGACGACGAAGAGGTGGATGACTTCCTGCAAGATCATCCCACTATCATACCCCTCTTAGAAATAGACGCCATGTCGACCGTCGGCACACCATCGGACGAGGATGTCACGGAAGATTCACTTCCCTAGGACGAGCCAGATTCCACAACTATCGCGGAATTACGACACGCTCAGGACGCATTTGAATGAGAACTCACCATCTCCTAGTGAGTCAAAGCATCAACGCTCGAGTCACTCAACCTCGGCTCCAACGAGAACCCGTGTACACTAAAAATCGCTAACAACTTACCAGTCGACGAATGGTCAGCCCTCATACGCCTACTCACGGATTATCAGGATGTATTCACATGGTCTTACATTGATATGAAGGGATTGGATCCCCAATATTACCAACACCAAATACACCTCCTGCATGACGCTCGGCCGGTCCAACAACGACGATACCATACATGAACCCCAACTACGTGGCTAAGGTCAAAGAGGAGATCTACAAGCTCCTCCGAGTAGGTTTTATACGCCTAGTAAAAAGAGCCACATGGTTAAACCCAATCGTCATCGTCCCCAAGAAAAACGGGAAAATCCGTGTTTGCGTTGATTACCACAAACTCAATGCTGCGACAATCACGGATGGGTTTCCTCTCCCGTTCACAGATAGTGTCCTCGACACGGCGGTTGGTCATGACTGCTACAATTTTCTAGATGGGTTCAGCGGCTATAACCAAATCAAAATGCACCAGGAGAAAATGGCGTTTGTCACGGAATGGGGTGTCTTTGTGGCCGAGGTAATGATGTTCGGATTAAAAACGGGACTGGCCACATTCCTGTCATATATAAGGTAGAGCAAAAGATAAGGTATATAAGGCTCTCATCATATATAAGGTAGAGCAAAAGATATTATCTTTGTGTCTATGTGTGGAGCATAGAGAGTTCAAGGTAACTTGAACTAAGAGTGGAGGTGGGCTAGCTACTCGTAAAGGGTTTTGGCTAACCAAAACCGGACCGGCGATGGAGCCGGTGATCCGGCACTAGTGAGACACCGGCATCCGGCGACGGTGAGGCGGGGGCATCCGGCGAGGCACCGGTAACCGACGGCATCCGGCGCCGGTGAGACGACGGCATCCGGCGAGGCACCGGTAACCGGCGTCCGGTGACTAGATAAATAAATATATAAATATATATACATATATACATATACAAGGAGGGCAAGTAAGAATTCGAACCTTGCACCTCTGAGTTAGGAGTCAATTGGCTTACCATTAAGCCATGCTATTTAGTTGAATTTATATTTTTATCATTGTACTTTTACGTGAAAATTCTCATACATGAGAGCTAAAATGAGTGACATGGTTATCATGCACCACATGTAATACATAAGCGCCAAATGGCAAGCATGCATTTTATGCATGTCTTGTACCCTCACATGCATCATATGCATGAGAGCATCTATAAAAGAAGGGGGAGGAGAAAAAACACGTTTTCTTTTTGTTATGAAATTAAGAAGAAGAAATTCGTTATCAAATTGATCGTGTAACTTGTTTCTTAAATCCAAAGATAAAAGTTCAATCAATCTCTTGTTGGGAAACTCGACGCTTTCCGACGTTCACCTCCCGGCCACAACCGAGGAAACACGGATCAATGCAGCAGAAATAGAAAAACACAGAGAGAGACTCGAATGCACAGGGTTTACCGTGGAAAACCCTAGACGGGAAAAACCACGGGAGTGCAAGACTCCAACTATCACTATACGCAGGGAATGTACAATGGCGAGCTGCAAGGCGACGACCTTGAGCTCACTGTCCTCGCCACAGACGGCGGTATTACACAGAGGCGTCGACCTCTTCCTTTCTCTCTCTCTCTCTCGGCTGCTCTCACTTCGCTCCCTCTAAGTGGAAAACAGAAAAATGAGCAACAACAACAACAAACTGTTTGCCCTAAGTCATATTTATACACATATGACTTTCGGGCTATTTACAACTATAGCCTCAAGGGCCCTTGGCAAACATATTCACAAATATGTCCCCGCATCCGGATCTCTCTCCGGGTACATTCGTCATCCGGCTCCGTAACCGGGGTCTTCATCATCCGGCTCCGTAGCCGGGGTCTTCATCATCTGGCTCCGTAGCCGGGGTCTTCATCATCCGGATCTGATACCGGGTTCTCCTCATTCGGGTCTTCATTCCCGATTCCCGGACATCCGACCATCCCATCCGGAGGGACCGTAATCCCAACAAACTCCCCCTTCACTTCGGCATGGGATGTCTTTCCAGTCCGACCTTCTTTCGGCACGCTTCCAGCTTGTCGGGTGTGAGCACTTTGGTCAGCATGTCTGACCCGTTCTCGTCCGTGTGGATCTTCGTCAGCACGAACTCCTGGTCTTCTATCCTTTCCTGGATCCAGTGATATCTTCGCTGGATGTGCTTCGTCCGGGAGTGATAGGCCGCGTTCTTCGCAAGGTGGATGGCACTCTGACTGTCGCAGTAGAGTCGGTACTCCTCCTGTCGGATACCGAGCTCTCTAATGAAGTCCTTCATCCATATCATTTCCTTGCCGGCTTCAACAGCCGCCATGTACTCCGCCTCCGTGGTTGACAATGCAACCGTCTTCTGCAGCCTCGACTGCCACGAAACAGCTCCCCCTGCATACGTCATCACATACCCTGATGTGGACCGGCTGGTATCTGCATCAGCCGACATATCCGAATCGGTAAAGCCGTCGAGTTCGGGCTTACCGGAGCCGAATCGGAGGCACATGTTTGTCGTGCCCTTCAGGTATCGGAGTATCCACTTGGCCGCGTTCCAGTGCTCTTTGCCGGGATTGCTCATGTACCGGCTCACCACTCCGACTGCATATCCTATGTCCGGTCTTGTACACACCATTGCGTACATCAAGCTTCCGACGGCAGAGGCATATGGTACTTTCATCATGTCCTCCTTCTCAGCCTTTGTCTTGGGCTTTGCTTGCTGGACAACTTGCAGTTTGTCGGGAGGGTTGACCCGACCGGTCTTGCTTCCGACATGTTGAACCGGTGAAGCACCTTTGTCACGTACTTCTCCTGTGACAGCCACAACTGCTTCTTCTTCCGGTCCCGGATGATGTGCATCCCTAGTATTTGCCTCGCCGGACCCAGGTCCTTCATTGAGAAGGTTCGGTGAAGCGCTTTCTTCAGCATCCGTATCTTGACCTGGTCCCGTCCAACGATCAACATGTCGTCCACGTACAGGAGGAGTATTAGAAAGTCTCCTCCTTCGAACTTCTTCACAAACACGCAGTGATCGGACTGCGTTTTGTGGTACCCTTCGTCGGTCATGAAAGAGTCGAACTTCCGGTACCATTGCCGGGGAGCCTGCTTCAGTCCGTAAAGGCTCTTCTTCAACCGGCATACCAGGTGCTCCTTCCCTTTCTTCTCGAATCCTTCCGGTTGCTGCATGTAGATCTCTTCTTCGAGGTCACCGTGAAGGAATGCCGTCTTCACGTCCATCTGTTCTACCTCGAGGTCCATGCTTGCCGCTATGCTCAGCACCGTCCGGATGGAGGTCATCTTCACTACCGGGGCAAATATCTCGTCGAAGTCGACGCCCTTCTTCTGCTGGAACCCCTTCACCACGATCCTGGCTTTGTATCTCGGGGGGTTTCCGGCATCTCCCGGTTTCAGCTTGAACACCCACTTGTTTCGAAGTGCCCGCTTTCCTTTCGGCAACTCCACAAGTTCATATGTGTGGTTCTCATGCAGGGAATCCATCTCCTCCTGCATGGCACTTAACCACCTGCGGCTATGGGTGTCAAGCTTTGCTTCTTCAAAACTCTCCGGCTCCCCCTCGTCAGTTAGCAGCACGTGCTCTGGTTCCGGAAATCTCCGGGGGGCCCTTCTCTCTCTTAGAGGATATCTCCGTTCCGGAGCTTCGGTAACCGGCTCCTCTGTTTCCTCTTCATCCGTATCCATTTCGGGATCGGGGCCGGTTCCGGTATCAGTTTCATCTTCCTCGGCCGGTTCTGTTCCTTCACCGTCTTCGGCCGGATCCTCTAGTGCTAACCGGTCCCTTGCCGGTCGGGACTGCTCCTCGTAGAGTTGATCCTCACCGGTCGACTTGGAGCTCTTCATCTTCTTCTCCGACTCCCAGTCGGCGAGTGTCTTGTCCTCCATGAAGATGATATCACGACTCCGGAATATCTTTTTGTCGACCGGGTCCCATACTCAGTAGCCGAACTCGTCATCGCCGTAACCGAGGAATATGCATGGCCGGGTCTTTGGATCTAGCTTTCCTCTCCGGTCCTTTGCCACATGCACATATGCGAGACACCCGAACACCTTCAGATGCCGGTAGGATACTTCCCTACCGGTCCACACTCTCTGCGGCGTGTCTCCGTCCAAAGGTACTGAGGGTGATCTGTTTATCACGTATGTCGCCGTCGACATTGCCTCAGCCCAAAACCCCTTGGGTAATTTCGCATGCGCCAGCATACTCCGGACCCTCTCCATTATGGTCCGGTTCATCCTCTCGGCCAGCCCGTTCAGTTCCGGCGTCTTCGGCACAGTAAACTCGAGCCGGATTCCCTTCGAGCGACAGTACTCCTCGAACTGCCCCCGGTATTCCCCTCCGTTATCCGCTCGTATCGCTTTCAGCTTCTTGCCGGATTCCCTTTCCACTCTCGCGTGGAGTTCTTTGAAGACGCGCAACACTTGGTCCTTTGTCTTCAACGGTGCCGTCCACAGCTTCCGGTTGTGGTCATCAATGAATGTCACGAAGTACTGGGCTCCGCCATGTGACTTCGTTTCTACTTGACACACGTCAGTGTGCACCAACTCCAATGGTGCGCTACGTCTCGTCGGTGGCCTTGAGTGGAAGGAGGTTCGGTTCTGCATACCGGCCAGGCAATCGGTGCACTTCTCCAGGTGCACATGCTTCACTGGAATAAGGTTGTCTTCTGCAAGCCTCTTCATCCCCTTCTCACTCATGTGGCACAGTCTCTTGTGCCACAGCTCACCGGCAGTGTCGGCTGCCACGTTCAACTCCTCCGGACACAACCAAGCACTCATAAGGTACAGTGTGTTGACTTTCCGGGCCCGAGCCACTATCAGGCTCCCCTTGCTGAACTTCATTACGCCGTTCCGGATGCTACCTGTGTAGCCTTCATCGTCTAGCCTCCCGGCCGAAATCAGGTTCAATCGAACCTCCGGAACGTGTCGGACATCCTTCAGCAACATTTTGCATCCGGTCGAGGTTGTCAACCACACGTCTCCTATGCCGACAATCCGGCACGTACCTTCATTTCCCATCCGAACACAGCCATGCTCACCGACTGTGTAGGATGAGAAGTATCTTCTTTCCGGGGTCAGGTGGAACGACGCTCCGGAATCGACCACCCAGGTAGTCTCATCGCCGGCAATGTTTAGTTCACCTTCTTCGGTGATGAGCATGATCTCCTCTTCACTTGCCGCGAGTGCCGTCGTTCCTTTCCGGTCCTGCCCTCGCCGATCCGAACCATTCCGGTCCGTGGCTCCCCGGTAAGCACCGTTCCGTTCCGAAGACTTCTTCGAATCGGTGTCGTCGGCTCCGTTGTCTTTTCGGTAATGCCGACAATTCTTTCGGAAGTGCCCCGGCTTCCCACAGTGGAAGCATGTGGGCCTTCCTCTTGACTGCGACCGGGTCCCCGACTTCTCCCGTCTTTGCGGACTCCGGTTCCGTTGTCTTCCCCGATCCGATTCGGTAAGCAGCATCTTCGGATCGGAGGCCGGTTCTTTATCTCTCCGACGCGCTTCTTCGTTCAAAATGCTTGTCTTTACCGTTTGTAGAGACAAGTTATCTTCGGTGCAGGAGGTGCTGAGAGTCACCACCAAGTTCTCCCAGCTTTCCGGCAATGTACACATCAGGATGATGGCTTGCATTGCATCCTCCAACGGGAACTTGATCGCCGCAAGCTGGTTCACGAATCCCATGAACGTGCTTACGTGTTCCACCATACTCTCGCCGTCCCGGTACTTGAGGTTCACTATCTTCCTCATCAGGGAGGTCCGGTTCAACGCATTCTTCCTCTCGTAGAGGCCCGACAGCTTCCGCCACATCTCATATGCGTTGGTGTCGTTCGCCACATGTTGTAGAACGCTCATGTCGACGTATTGCCGAATGGTTGCAACGGCTTTCCGGTTCAGAAGCCTCCATTCCGTCTCAAGTACCCCCTTGGGTATTTCCGACCTGTCAATCGGTTCATACAGGTCCCGAACGATGAGCAGATCCTCCATCTTTATCTTCCAGTCGGCGTAGTTCTGCGCATTCAGCACCATCATCCCCGGCTGCCCGCTGCTGCCGCCTTCCATTTTCTGCACTGCAGTCGCTCTGATACCAGATTGTTGGGAAACTCGACGCTTTCCGACGTTCACCTCCCGGCCACAACCGAGGAAACACGGATCAATGCAGCAGAAATAGAAAAACACAGAGAGAGACTCGAATGCACAGGGTTTACCGTGGAAAACCCTAGACGGGAAAAACCACGGGAGTGCAAGACTCCAACTATCACTATACGCAGGGAATGTACAATGGCGAGCTGCAAGGCGACGACCTTGAGCTCGCTGTCCTCGCCACAGACGGCGGTATTACACAGAGGCGTCGACCTCTTCCTTTCTCTCTCTCTCTCTCGGCTGCTCTCACTTCGCTCCCTCTAAATGGAAAACAGAAAAATGAGCAACAACAACAACAAACTGTTTGCCCTAAGTCATATTTATACACATATGACTTTCGGGCTATTTACAACTATAGCCTCAAGGGCCCGTGGCAAACATATTCACAAATATGTCCCCGCATCCGGATCTCTCTCCGGGTACATTCGTCATCCGGCTCCGTAACCGGGGTCTTCATCATCCGGCTCCGTAGCCGGGGTCTTCATCATCCGGCTCTGTAGCCGGGGTCTTCATCATCCGGATCTGATACCGGGTTCTCCTCATTCGGGTCTTCATTCCCGATTCCCGGACATCCGACCATCCCATCCGGAGGGACCGTAATCCCAACATCTCTCTCAATCGTTTAATCTCAACTTCTCTCTTTCCCAATCTATCTTAAGTACTTTCTCGCCAAAGCTTGCACCAAAGCTTGTACCGACTTTGAATCCTTCCGGTCCAGAACCCCGGCGGTTCCGCCTCACGATCCGCGCGTAGTGAGGGATCTTCACGACATAATTAAGTGGTGAACCCGACGTGAAAGAGGCGGTAGGAAGGATCAAGTCGAGATTAATACTTTGAGATGGCGTCCAGAAGCAACCAAGCGGGAGAGCTCGAAAGGATGATGCTAATCGTCGAGCAAATGATGAGAACTCGGGACAACGACGCGAGCGTGGAGAAGGCTGTCGATCGTGTCGTAGAGCTCGAGGGCCAATTCGATGGAAGGAACGTTACGAAGTTCCTTGATGTATATAGAAGGGAGATGAATCAGAGGGACGTGTCTGAGGCACGTCAAATCGTAAGCTTCAAGAGAGTTGTCGCCAACAACATCCAAAGACGCGTCATCGAGCTTCAAGAAGGTAAGACAACATGGTCCGAGTTCGAGAAAATGATACTAGCGGAGTTCGTGACTGAAGACTCAACGAGGATGACTCGACATGCCCTGATGAAGTGGATAGAGAAGAAGAATAAGAAGATGAGCGTCTCGAGGGTGTACGACGAATTCGACCAGATGTTTAGTCGTCTCCCCAATATGGACCAAGTGTTGCTTGAAGAGGACAAGACTTTGTACTTCTTGAAGGCCGTGGACATAAAGGATAGACGGGAGTTGGGGACTCTTCTCGAAGATGATACCCAAGCAAATGGGCTCGTAGCGGACTGGATCGCGGTGAAGCGGGCATGCAATAGGCTCGACAAGCGTCGCCAATGGGTTGATGACACCGACTTGACGGGATCGACTACCACGGAGAAAGCAAGACCGCCGAAAGTAGCTGAGCCGCCAAGACAAAGTAACGTGGAAGAAAAGAAGATTGATGACGACATCATTGAAGAGCTAGCGAAGAAGTTCGAGAAGGTCACGCTAGCCAACATGAATCGTCGGGGCCCTAAAGGAAAAGAACCCTTTAGATGCGTGTGGTGTGATAGCATGGACCACATGAGAAGGGATTGAGCGAGCCTTCGAGAGGCAATTCGACAAAATATCGTATACATAGAGGACAACATGATCTGCTCAAGCGAGACTAGAAGACCCCTACGGGTGAATTTCGGAAGAGGAGGAATGAAGAAATCTATGGAGGATGCCGATGCGACTCATGTGGATGCGATGCACTATGCTGCGTCGGCCGGAATAAGAGTCGGGAAAGACAAGAATAAAGCTGCTAGAGCGGGAGCAAAGTTTTGGACTTCCGTTCTCAAATATGAGAAGAAGGGAAAAGTCACATCGAACGAGGTAGAGCTTGCGGACTGAAGCATGCAAAGCATAACCGGGTGGTCGGATCCGGTGGACGACAACACCATACTCGCAGAGGTGATGTGCGACAACCACGAGGTGTTCGTCGAAGAAAAGAGAAAGAGAATAGAAGAGCAAGGCCCATAAAAAAGACATGAAACAAGGAATGAGAAAAAGAAGGATGATGCGGAGATGAGTCGACCTTTACAAACGGAGGAACGAGAATCAAGCCGAAAAGGGGAGCCGAGCATACGAGTTGAAGAAACGGTTCGGCCCGTGAAGGTTGGTGTCGAAGACCCCGCTCGGAGGACAAGGAATATACCTACCTATAAGCTAAGGTCGGACATAGAGCAGACGATGGACCTAAAGAAGATTCTCAAAGAACGAGTTCTTGATAGCCATGTAACTTTGTCCTTGAGGGAATTGCTTGGCATTACGAAGAAGAAGTTCCATGACACGATCGTGGACCTTGTAAAGAGAAAGATACAACAATCGGACGAGGAAGAAGAGAAGCCGCAAAAAGCAAAAACGAATGCCATAACGATGGCAAGAGACGAAGTCGATGAAGATATGGTGGACAACCACTATACTCGACCTCATTGGGCACGAGCGACAACGGAGACGCCGGTGAAGATCTGGGAGAAGAAAGAGACCGTGGTAGCCTTGATCGACCACGGCTCGGAGATCAACCTCATGTCAACCGACTTCTACAAAAAAGGAAGATGAGCAATCAATACAAACCACGGATGGAAGATTCGTGCGGCAACAAAGTCTACGGAGGACTTGTACGGAGCTTGTCCCAATATCAAAGTCACAATCGGGGATGTGGAGATGGATCAACACTTCTTCGTACAAGAATCGGCATCGTATCCTGTCATCCTAGGGCAACCTTATATCACATCATCTCGGATGGAGACCAAAGTGTTTGATAATGGAGCAGCCTTCGCACGAATAAAGAGTCTTGACAACCAAAGATCGGTCCAATTCCTAACGGTGCGAGCTAATCATGAAAGGAATCGAGATAGTCTCGGAGGCGAATCCTCGGATTTTTAGAGCGAACTATTGAAGCATAGGGCACAAATAGTCCGAGCAATCACAAGACCCCACAAGAAAGAAGAGTGCGTGGATTGCGAGGAGAAGCAACATGTGTCACACCTAGTGGCGCATGTAAACTAGTACTACCCGACAAGAAGCACAAGCACCGGATACAAGAATTCGAGAAGATGCTGAAAGAAGAAAACATAATAGAAGAAGGAGAGTTCGTGACTCATATTATGGAAGAAGCCTCATTTAACGACACCATCGGTGAAATCGAGGACGTCGTGGACTAGAGCTATCTTCACAACCAATGTGTGATTTCGGTTAACTCCGTCAACATGTACGCTATCATCGATGAATACCATCGTGGCATCTTGATGAAGGAAGCTGACATCAACACGAAATATAAAACAGTGGATAAGAAGATCAAGCCAATTGCGGTTCCGCTACCAGAAGATAGCTGGCAAAAGATGAAGGAAGGTGCTAACGATCCAAGCTTAAGAGATCCGAAGAAGATAGGTCATGTCTTCACCAAAGAGACGAAGGGGAAGCTACGAGTTGGAAAGGAGGATTTCCTTCTCCCTGAAGAGGAGCGAATGTTTCCGATATGCTTGAGAGACATGGGAAGGCTTTCGCATTCTTCCCACGAGAAATCGGATGCGCCAACCCAAAGGTTATAGAGCCGATGGTGATCTTCACGGTGCCTCATGTGCCTTGGAATTTGAAACCGATACTGGTTCCGAGAGCACACCTTCCGAAGCTGATCGAGCTCTTAAAGGAGAAGGTGAGTATGGGAATTCTAGAATTGTCGAATGCTCCTTATTCCAATAGGTGGCTAACGGTGCCGAAGAAGAATGGATCATTGTGATTCATCCAAGATCTTCAACCCGTCAACAAGGTGACAATTCGAAATGCCGGAATCGGTCCGAGTGTGGACGAATTTGCCGAAGCGTTTGCGGGCCGGTCCATCTACTCCATTGGCGATCTCTACTCTGGATATTGACAAGAACTCAAGTCTCCTTTGCGCAACGATCGGCCACAACCGAGCGTAGGATCATACACAGAAAACGGGAAATAAAACACGACACGAAGAAAGGAAGAGTACGCGGGATGTTTACGTGGAAAACCCCAAACTAGGGTAAAAACCACGGCAGCCCACAGGCTGCAAACTATCACTATGTTAGAATGTACAACAGTGAGTTCACAGAGGCAACGACTCGTGCTCACGATCTTCGCCACAGGCGGCGGTTACAACAAAGGCAACAACCTCTTTCTCTCTCTCTCTCTCTCTGCACACAGTTACACACTCTCTCACTCCTTGCACCAACGAGAATGACAACCCATTACACAAAAGTTTGCCCTAAGTCATATTTATACTAATATGACTTTTCGGCTATTTACAAATATAGCCTCGATGGACTCTCGTAACTTTGCACTCTTCATCCGGTCTTCACCGGGTCTGTATCATCCGGTTCTCCGAAGCCGGGTACACCTCATCCGGTTCATACCGGGTCTGCACCATCCGGCTCTCCGTAACCGGGTACTCCTCATCCGGTTCATACCGGGTTTGCACCATCCGGCTCTCCGTAGCCGAGTACTCCTCATCCGGTTCATACCGGGTCTGCACCATCCGGCTCTCCGTAGCCGGGTACTCCACATCCGGTTTCGGCCTCGGCCCAGTTTGTTCATCAGCACTGTTCTTCTTCTGCCTTCCCATCCGGAAGGACCTGTCTCCCAACAAACTCCCCCTTCACTCTGGCATGGGGTGTCTTACTAGACCGATCCTCCTCCGACATGCATCCAGCTCGTCGGGTATCAGAACTTTGGTCAGCATATCTGACCCGTTCTCGGCCGTGTGGATCTTCGTCAGTGCGAACTCCTGGTCATCTATTCTTTCCCGGATCCAGTGATACCTTCGCTGGATATGCTTCGTCCGGGAATGGTAGGACGCATTCTTAGCAAGTTGAATGGCACTTTGACTATCGCAATAGAGTCGGTATTCATCTTGCCGGATACCGAGCTCTCCGATGAAGTCCTTCATCCATAATATTTCCTTGCTGGCTTCCACAACTGCCATGTACTCTGCCTCCGTGGTTGACAATGCAACCGTCTTCTGCAGCCTCGACTACCACGAAACAACTCCCCCTACATATGTCATTACATACCCGAATGTAGACCGGCTGGTATGCACATCAGCCGACATGTCCGAATCGGTGAAACCGTCAAGTTGAGGTTTTCCGGAGCTGAATCAGAGACACATATTTGAAGTGCCCTTCAAATACCGGAGTATCCATTTGACCGCGTTCCAGTGCTCCTTCCCGGGATTGCTCATGAACCGGCTCACTACTCCGACTGCGTATCCTATATCCGGTCGGGTACACACCATTGCGTACATTAAGCTCCCGACGGCAGAGGCATATGGAATCTTCATCATATCCGCCTTCTCTGCTTTCGTCTTCGGGCTTTGCTTACCGGATAACCTGCAGTTTGCCGGAAGTGTCGATCTGACCGGTTTCACATCTGACATGTTGAACCGGTGAAGCACCTTTGTCACGTACTTCTCCTGTGACAGCCATAATTGCTTCGCTGACCGGTTCCGGATGATGTGCATCCCCAGCATCTGTCTTGCAGGACCCATGTCTTTCATTGAGAAGGTCCGGTTGAGGGCCTTCTTCAGCATCTGTATTTTGACTTGATCCCGTCCGACGATCAACATGTCATCCACGTACAGGAGGAGTATCAGGAAGTCGCCTCCTTCGAACTTCTTCACAAACACGCAGTGATCGGCCTGCGTCTTGTGGTACCCTTGATCGGTCATGAAGGAGTCGAACTTTCGGTACCATTGCCGGGGGGCCTGCTTCAACCCGTAGAGGCTCTTCTTCAACCGGCATACCAGGTGCTCCTTCCCTTTCTCCACGAATCCTTCCGGTTGCTGCATGTAGATCTCCTCATCGAGGTCGTCGTGAAGGAATGTCGTCTTCACATCCAGCTGTTCTACCTCGAGGTCCATGCTTGCCGCTATACTCAGCACCGTCCAGATGGAGGTCATCTTTACTACCGGGGCAAATATCTCGTCAAAGTCCACGCCCTTTTTCTGCTGGAACCCCTTCACCACGATCCTGGCTTTGTATCTCGGGGGGTTGCCGGCATCTCCCGGTTTCAACTTGTACACCCACTTGTTTCTGAGTGCCCGCTTTCCTTTCGGCAACTCCACCAATTCGTACGTATGGTTCTCATGTAGGGAATTCATCTCATCCTGCATGGCACTTAACCATTTTCGGCTGTGGGTGTCATCCTTTGCTTCTTCGAAGCTTTCCAGCTCCCCCTTATCGGTCAGCAGCACATGCTCTGCATCCGGAAATCTCCGGGGGGCCCTTCTCTCTCTGAGAGGATATCTCCGTCTTCGGGCTTTAGTAACTGGCTCCTCCATTTGCTCTTCATCCGAATCTATTTCGGGGTCTTGGCCGGTTCCGGTTTCAACTTCCTCTACTTCTTCTTCTGTCGGTTCGATACCGACTGGTTCCTCGAGTGCTAACCGGTCTCTTGCCAGTTGGGTTTGCTCATCATAGAGTCTATCCTTACCGGTAGCCTCAGAGTTCATTATCTTCTTCTCCGATTCCCAATCGGCGAGCGTCTTGTCCTCCATGAAGATAATATCTCGACTCCGGAATACCTTCTTGTCGACCAGGTCCCACACTTGGTAGCCGAACTCATTGTCACCATAACCGAGGAATATGCATGGCCGGGTCTTTGGATCTAACTTTCCTCTCCGGTCCTTAGCTACATGCACGTACGCGAGACACCCGAACACCTTCAGATGCCGGTAGGATATCTCCTTACCGGTCCACACTCTCTGTGGCGTGTCTCCGTCCAAAGGTACTGAGGGTGATCTGTTTATCACGTATGTCGCCGTCGACAGTGCCTCAGCCCAAAACTTCTTGGGTAGTTTTGCATGCGCTAGCATACTCCGGACCCTCTCCATTATGGTCCGGTTCATCCTCTCGGCCAGTCTGTTTAGTTCCGGCGTCTTCGGCACGGTAAATTCGAGCCGGATTCCCTTCGAGCGGCAATACTCCTCGAACTGCCCCCGGTATTCTCCTCCGTTATCTGCTTGAACCGCCTTCAGCTTCCGGCCGGTTTCTCTTTCCACTCTCGCGTGGAGCTCTTTGAAGACGGATAGCACCTGATCCTTCGTCTTCAACGGTGTGGCCCACAGCTTCCGACTGTGGTCATCTATGAACGTCATGAAGTACTGCGCTCCGGCATGTGACTTCGTGTCTACTTGACACACATCTATATGCAACAACTCCAGTGGTGCATTGCGTCTCATCGGTGGCCTTTGTCGGAAGGAGGTCCGGTGTCGCTTACTGGCCAGACAATCAGTGCACTTCTCCAAGTGCACGTTCTTCACTGGAATGAGGTTGTCGTCTGCAATCCTCTTCATCCCCTTCTCGCTCATATGACACAACCTCTTGTGCCACAGCTCACCGGCAGTGTTGGATGCCATGTTCACTTCCTCCGGACATAACCGGGCATTCATCAGGTACAGTGTGTTTACCTTCTGGGCCCGAGCCACAATCAGGCTCCCTTTGCTGAACTTCATGACACCGTTCCGGATGCTACTCGTGTAGCCCTCATTATCTAGCCGACCGACTGATATCAGGTTCAGTCGAACCTCCGGAACGTGTCAGACATCCCTCAGCAGCAACTTGTATCCGGTTGGTGTCGACAGCCACACGTCTCCTATGCTGACAATTCGGCATGTACCTTCATTCCCAATCCGGACACAACCGTGATCACCGGCTGAGTAGGATGAGAAGCATTTCCGGTCCGGGGTAAGGTGGAACGACGCTCCGGAGTCTACCACCCAGGTCATCTCGTCGCCGGCAAGGTTTATCTCACTCTCCTCGGTGATGAGCATCAACTCCTCTTTACTTGCCGCAATTGCCGTCGTTACCTTCCGGTCCGGTCCCCTACGGTCTTTACCGTTCCGGTCCGGTGTCCGCTTTGAATTGGTGCCGTCGGTTTCCTTGTCTTTACGGAAGTGCCGATAGTTCTTCTGGAAGTGTCCCGGCTTGCCACAATAGAAGCAAGTAGGCCTCCCCCTTGATTTTGACCGTGTCCCCGACTTCTCCCAGTTCTGGGGACTACGGTTTCTATATCTTCCGCGTTCCGATTCGGTAAGGAGCGCTTTGGAGTCGGAGCTCATATCCTTATCTTTCTGACGCGCCTCCTCATCTAGCAGGCTTGACTTCACTCTTGCTAGGGAAATACGTTTTCCTTCCGGCCCGACGTTGCCCAAAGTGACAACTAACGTCTCCCAGCTATCCGGGAGGGAACCGAGCAGGAGTAGCGCAAGTACCTCATCGGCGAGCGGTACTTCCAATGAAGTTGCCTGGTGGATCAGCCCCTGGAAGGCATTCATATGCTGCGCCATGCTGGAGCCATCTTGGTACCGGAGTCTTACTAGCTTCCGGAATACCGAAACCTGGTTAACAACATTTTTGTTTTGAAACATTATGCCAATCTTCTCCCAGAGCTCATGAGCCTTGCTCTCTTCATTGAAGTTGTTGTATAGGCTCATGTCGATGAAGCACCGTATGTACGCCGTTGTCTTCATGTGCATCACCTCCCATATCGCGACGTCGATTTTGTCCGGTCTCTTGTCCTCGAACTGAACCGGCAGCCAGAGGTCTTTAACCACCAGCATGTCCCTCATCTTCGACTTCCACACCGAATAGTTGGAGCCGGTGAGCTTGACCATGCCACCAAACGATTCGTCCATTTTCTGTGTTGTTATGCTCTGATACCACTTGACAAGAACTCAAGTCTCCTTTGCGCAACGATCGGCCACAACCGAGCGTAGGATCATACACAGAAAACGGGAAATAAAACACGACACGAAGAAAGGAAGAGTACGCGGGATGTTTACGTGGAAAACCCCAAACTAGGGTAAAAAACCACGGCAGCCCACAGGCTGCAAACTATCACTATGTTAGAATGTACAACAGTGAGTTCACAGAGGCAACGACTCGTGCTCACGATCTTCGCCACAGGCGGCGGTTACAACAGAGGCAACGACCTCTTTCTCTCTTTCTCTCTTTCTCTGTACACAATTACGCGCTCTCTCACTTCTTGCACCAACGAGAATGACAACCCATTACACAAAAGTTTGCCCTAAGTCATATTTATACTAATATGACTTTTTGGCTATTTACAAATATAGCCTCGATGGACTCTCGTAACTGTGCACTCTTCATTCGGTCTTCACCGGGTCTGTATCATCCGGTTCTCCGAAGCCGGGTACACCTCATCCGGTTCATACGGGGTCTGCACCATCCGGCTCTCCGTAGCCGTGTACTCCTCATCCGGTTCATACTGGGTCTGCACCATCCGGCTCTCCGTAGCCGGGTACTCCTCATCCGGTTCATACTGGGTCTGCACCATCCGGCTCTCCGTAGCCGGGTACTCCACATTCGGTTTCGGCCTCGGCCCAGTTTGTTCATCAGCACTGTTCTTCTTCTCCCTTCCCATCCAGAGGGACCTGTCTCCCAACAGCTATGACCAATTCCAATTGGCGATTGACAGTCGGGACATTACAACCATGAGGACTCTGATCGGGCTTGTGCGGATGTGTACCTTACCCCAAGGCGCAACGAACTCGGTGGCTCATATGGTGAATGCCATGAATAAAGTCTTGAAGGATTGCATCCCGGACATCACGATGCCATTCTTGGATGATATTCCGATAAAAGGATGTTCGGATGAGGAGAAAGATGAATTGAAAGATAAGGAAGGTTGTAGAAAGTTCGTTGCGGATCATATGAAAGATTGCGAGAAGGTGCTTCAAAGGCTCGAAGATGCGAATTTGACATTTTCGGGAGAAAAATCCGCATTCGGGCAACCAGAGATCTTGGTGGTAGGTCACTTGTGTGGAGCATACGGCCGGAAGCCCTCGCCATCCAAAGTGAATGCAATCCAAGACATGAAAGAAGAATGCGAAAACCAAATGGAGGTTCAAAGGTTCCTTGGAGCGTGCACGTTTTATCATATATGGATTCCTCACTATGCTCATGTCGTCGAACCATTATATGGACTACTAAAGAAAAGAATGAAGTTCGAATGGCGAGACGAGCACACAAATGCGATGCGAAGATTAAAGAAACTGCTTCTTGAAGCTTCGGCACTAAGGAAGGCCAACTATGCCGAAGGGAAACCAATTTACGTGACCGTAGATACGAGCCCAACCGGAATCGGGTGGGTCATCAATCAAGAAGGTGAAGATAATGTGCGATATGCCGTCCGGTTCGAAGCAAAGGTTCTCAGCGAATGGCAACAAAGATATGCCCAAGTCAAGCGGGAACTTTGGGGTATTGTGTCGGCAGTGAAGACGGACAAAGATTACCTGATCGGGTCAGAAGTGATAATAGAGATAGATTGTCTCCCAATTCTCGGAATGGTCTCGGGATGTGCGACCCCAGATCTTGCTATGCTAAGGTGGATCGCCTACATCAAGTCTTTAAACCCAGAGATCCATCACATTGCAGGGAAGAAGAACGCCATGGTTGACATGCTGTCGAGGGCAAGATTTTCAAATGGAAGTAACATGGTTTCGGAAGATGAAGATGTCGCCCTCGACTTCTTCAAGATGGCTTGATTGTCAGCGGAAGACCAGGACACGCAAACCCTCCATGCCTTCAACGAGAACGAGTACGAAGGAGAGTGGTTACTCATCGGTAGATTCCTAAGAACATTGACGACAGATGCTTCGTTGACAAAGGAGGAGGCCCTACGAATCCGAAAGAAAGCTTACCGATACTTCTTGAAGGGAGGATTCCTTTGGCGACATCCAAAAAGAAGGACAGGAATACCACGTCGAGTGGTGGTAAAGAAAGAAGAGCAAGAGACACTGATGACCGAATTCCACGAGAGTGCTTGGGCAGGTCATAGAGGAACATGGGCGATGTTCGAAAAGTTGAAGGAGAAGTACTGGTGGCCAAACATGTACAAAGATGTACTCCATTTCGTGTCCACATGCGAAACTTGCCAAATATATTCAAATATACGTCATCGTGATGAGTTACAACCGACATACCCACTCACCATACACTTCAAATGGATGGTGGATCTGGCCTCGATGCCAATGGGAGTGGGACAAATGAAGTACTTAGCGTTGGCAAGGGAAGACTTGACAAATCAAATGGAAGGACGAGCCTTGACAAATAAGACGACTTCAGCCGTTTGCAGATTTCTGCTTGAAGAGGTTGTTTGTCGATATGGATGTGTAGGGAAGATAGTGGCCGACCGAGGGGAGTTGGACGCGCACGAAGCAACGGAGCTCTTCGATAGACTAGGTGTGAAGCTCTCCCTCACGACTGCCTACAATCCGGAAGCGAATGGGAAGATCGAGCAAGGGCATGGAACTATCGTTAAAGCCATCGTACGGGCATGCAACGGTCGAGTCGGGAATTGGCCACGACTATTACCCTATGCCTTGTGGGCCGATAGAACGACACATAGCTCAGTGACAGGGTATATGCCGACGGAGCTTATGTATGGACAAAAGCCGATTATGCCCATCGAAAGGACGATCGCCTCATGAGTAGCGATACCGTGGGAGAACGAGATGAGCCGAGAAGAGTTATTAGCGGCGTGGATAAGGCAACATGAAAGAAGACCTGAAGATTTAGAAAAAGCACGAAAGATGATGGAGGCAGCCCGAGTAAAGAACAAAGTTCGGTTGGACAACACGCATCGACTTCGTCCCAAGAAGATTAAAGAAGGGGATTGGGTTTTGGTTTACGACAGCACCCTTGACAATCAACACAGTACAACAAGGAAGTTTGTAAGAACATGGTTCGAGCCGTATGTGGTGACAAGTGCCAACGATAATGCCACATACCACCTTGCGGAACTAGACGGATCAAGGTTGGTCGTACCCATTGCGGGAAAAAGAGTAAAGATTTTCAAGAAAAGACAAGACAAGGATCCTGACCTCGATTACCTCGACGATGAACATAATAGGGCGGATGTAAATGAAGACATGGAGGAATCTAATTGATCACCGTAGCCGAAATCTCACTTTCTCTCTTCTTGGCACGTACCGGAGGACGTGCGGTTTGGTGGGGGTGGATGTCGTGAAGATTTTCGGCAATAGTGTGAAAAATCCCATAAAACGTACAAAATTGAGTATGAATCACATAATACAATAATTGTGAAGATAACATTTTAAATAAATTTAATACCTAAGTACAAAATGATGGAGGTTTCGAATGCACTTTATTACACGAGAAACGGACAACTAAATGTCAAGATATGAGGGTATAAAGTTTGTAAAAGGAAAAGAGAAAATTGTGAGATATCCCACATAGGCACGACAAATACGGCTCTCATCATATATAAGGTAGAGCAAAAGATATTATCTTTGTGTCTATGTGTGGAGCATAGAGAGTTCAAGGTAACTTGAACTAAGAGTGGAGGTGGGCTAGCTACTCATAAAGGGTTTTGGCCAACCAAAACCGGACCGGCGATGGAGCCGGTGCCAGTGAGACACCGGCATCCGGCGGCAATCCGGCGACGACAAGGCGGCGGCATCCGGCGAGGCACCGGTAACCGACGACATTCGGGTAACCGGCGTCCGGTGACTAGATAAATAAATATATAAATATATATACATATATACATATACAAGGAGGGCAAGTAAGGATTCGAACCTTGCACCTCTGAGTTAGGAGTCAATTGGCTTACCATTTAGTTGAATTTATATTTCTATCATTATACTTTTATGTGTAAATTCTCATACATGAGAGCTAAAATGAGTGACATGGTTATCATGCACCACATGTAATACATAAGCGCCAAATGGCAAGCATGCATTTTATGCATGTCTTGTACCCTCACATGCATCATATGCATGAGAGCATCTATAAAAGAAGAAAGGGGGAGGAGAAAAAACGCGTTTTTTTTTGTTATGAAATTAAGAAGAAGAAATAGATTATCAAATTGATCGTGTAACTTGTTTCTTAAATCCAAAGATAAAAGTTCAATCAATCTCTCTCAATCGTTTAATCTCAACTTCTCTCTTTCCCAATCTATCTTAAGTACTTTCTCGCCAAAGCTTGTACCGACTTTGAATCCTTTCGGTCCAGAACCCCAGCGGTTCCGCCTCACGATCCGCGCGTAGTGACGGATCTTCACGACATCGCACTCCACCAAATTGGTATCGGAAAATGTATTACGCTAGCCGACAACTCTCAGCCGCGGAGAAGAACTACTCAACAACTTAACGAGGCCCGCGGTATGGTCTACAACATCAACAAATTCCGGCATTACCTCTTGGGCTGGAAATTGACATTCCATGTCGATCACTTGGCTCTCCTCTACTTGGTAAATAAACAGGCCCTCACAGGTCGCCTGGCTCGATGGATGCTCCTGCTACAAGAGTTTGATTTTTAGATCCAGCACCGGCTCGGAGTCCAACACGCCGTAGCTGACTAGCTAAGCCACCTCTAGGTAGGAGAACCAGCCGAGTCCACATACGATGATCTACCTGACGCCGCCCTTTTTAGTCTCGCAACAGTGCCAAACAAAAACAAAGATGAATGGATCACTAAGATGACCCATTTCCTTAGCACCGGCCTTCCTCCCAACCACCTAACCCTCGATGCTCAGAAACGACTAGCTGTCCGAAGCCGAAACTTTTGTCTACCACAAAGGCTCGGACGGCATCTGTCGCCGTGCAATCTATCAATTTGAGAAACACGCAATCCTCTAGGAGGCATATCACGGAATTGCAGGGGGTCATTATGCTGGAGAGTCCACGGTAAGAAAAATATGGCAGAGTGGCTTATGGTGGCCTACAATGAAAAAAGATGCTCATGAATTCTGTCGACAGTGCGATTTGTGTCAATGCATGGGACAACCGACCGAGTAAGCCCGGATGCCGCACCAACCCATCCTCCCATTAGAACCATTTCAAAAGTGGGGGTTAGATTTTGTGGGACCTTTCAAACCAGCCGCGGCTCGCACCGGTAACAAGTATATAATCGTGGCCACGGACTATTGCACAAAATGGGTCGAGGCTAAGGCACTATGGGACAACACGGCTACATCCACAACAAAGTTCGTTTACAAACATCTATGGTGTCATTATGGATGCCCAATCGAGCTCATTAGTGACCAAGGTGGGCATTTTATAAACCACATAATTCAAGAGCTCACTACACACTACGTGGTCGTACATAAGAAAAGTACACCGTACTATCCTCAGGCAAACAGATTGGTGGAATCTACTAATAAAATTTCGCAAACAATCCTGAAAAAGATCGTCAATGAAAACCACACCGATTGGGATGACAAGCTCCAGAGTGCATTATGGGCGTATCGCACCACATTTAAAACTAGCATTCAATCTACCCCCTTTCGGATGACATTTGGTTTGGAAGCAATCATGTTGATCAAGTTCCAAGTTCCGAGTCTTCGAGTTTAGGTTAAGGAAAGGCTACTCGAGGCTCAATCAGAGCAATATCGGCTTGAACAACTCCTCGAACTCGGCGAACATCGAGTGGCCAGCATGCCTCAATTACAACAACGCCAACGACAATGCAAAGCCTTCGTAGATGGACACCGGAAAGGTACGGAGAAAGCACTTACCATCGACAAACCGGTACTCGTCTTCCAAACATGACTCGGTGCCATGCCGGGGAAATTATGATTCCGATCGACAAGCCCCTTTTGGATAATCCACGAGTTTAACGACACATTCCAACTCTGCACACTTGTTAGAGACATCATCAGAAGCTGGGTAAATAGATTTCGACTTCGACCTTACCAAGGAAATACCCCAGATAATCCCTTCACCGAGTCTCACGGCATGGACTAGTTCACGGACGACGCCACGAAGGAGGCCACATGCCCCCATCGGTAAAATAATGACCTACCCACCAAAATTGTATATTAGGTAGAATTAGTGACAGGGACACACGCTCCCTTTGCGCAATGCTCAGCCACAACCGAGCTTAGAATCAAACACAGAAAACGGGTAATGAATGCACGACACAAAAGTGAGAGAAGAGTGCACAGGATGTTTAACGTGGAAAACCCTAAGAGGGAAAAACCACGGGAGTCCACCGACTCCAAACTATCACTATATCACAATGATTACAACAGTGAGTTCACGGAGGCAACAATCTCGTGCTCACGATCTTCGCCACAGGCGGCGGTTACAACAGAGGCAACAACCTCTTCCTCTCTCTCTCTCTCTCTCTGTACACTGTTATGCGCTCTCTAGTCTTGCACCAACAAGAATGACAACAACACTCACTAAAGTTTGCCCTAAGTCATATTTATACTAATATGACTTTTCGGCTATTTACAAATATAGCCCCGATGAACTCTCAGAAACATATTTACGAATATGTCTCTTCATCCGGTGAGCACTCCTCACCGGGCCTGCATCATCCGGCGCTTGCCGGGCGCACGTCATCCGGTTCTCACCAGGTCTTCCGTTGCCAGGTACTCCACATACGGTTCTCACCGGGTCTTCACCATCCGGATCTTGCCAGGTACTCGTCATCCGGTTCTCATCGGGTCTTCCGTAGTCGGGTCTTCATCATCCGGCGCTTGCCGGGTACACCACATCCGGTTCTCACTGGGTCTTTCGTAGCCGGGTTTCGGCCTCGGCCGAGTTTGCTCATCAATACTGTTCTTCTCACTTCCCATCCGGAGGGACCTGTTTCCTAACAATCAGGAATAGTTTTAGCATTTAAATTAGCCTCACCTAAACTATCTAACAAATCACCCCAAATCACGAAAATTTCTTAAGAGCACAAACTAGTCACTTTCACATTAAAGTAGAGTATTTAAGGAACATGCACACCTCACAAGACAAAGCACTCCTGTGATGCGTGGCCATAATACCTTATTATGGCAGCCACAACCAAGAATCTAAAGGATCTTCTCCCTGCACAAAACCCTAGGCGATTACATAAAATAAGCTACCCCACACACAACGCGCCCACTCACATAGAAGCTTTGTTGCATTCACAACCTTCAAGCTCCCAAGCTCTCTCTCATTCTCATCGCTCCCGCAAACAAGCCTTCTCTCGCTCTCATAGCCCCTTCATAGAACAACGATTTCCTCCCCAACAATCTTCTTCCATCTCTCTTTCTCACCCTCGTCTCATCACACAGAAGGCTTCCATCATCATCAGGGAGTAGGAAGGAGACAAAGTCTATTGGGGAATCATCACCAACGAAGGAGTTCGTGCAGCACTGGAACATTCTAGAAATGTCAAGAGTATTCCTAAAGCCACTATAAAAAGAGGCACATAGCATTATCAAGAACCAAATCGGTTCAACGCTAGTCTTAAGCCTCCTAGCTATTCTTGTATCTTTCTTCTTATAATATAATATAGTTCTTGTTGTCATCATTATCTCTCTCTCTCTCTCTCTCACGTAGTTCTCACACACTCTTTTCCTTCTTAGTACTAATCCTGATTCTTCTCCTCTACCTTTAGTACTAATTCTCCTTGCCTCTAGTACTATCCCTAATAGTTTGAACCGATTTTCTCTTCAACTTCATATCCCTCCTTCCCTTTTGAAAAAGAATACGTGTGCGGAAACGTATGCGTAAGAACACAGAATACACAGTTCGGTAGAACACAAAAACCACAGAGAAGGAGAGGGAGAGAGAGAGAGTAGAAAATACAAAACTATATTAAAAAATTCTCTATATGTTCTCTGTACATACTTCGTGCTCAATGAACACCTTTTATACAAGCCCGGACCATTGGGCTGACATAAGTACTTACAGTACTTGACCGCTCATAAATGAGCATCCTACACTTACTCCCAAAATTATTCCTTACAAGGAATAACACTCTAACGGCCTCTTGGTTTAAACACCATCACGACCATATTTTGCGTACGGTTTTATGCACCGAGTCTACGCACTGGGTTACATACCCGTTTACGCACCCAATGTTGAGCTTGTCTCTCAACACTCCCCCTCAAGCTCAACTTGAGGTTCCATCTACATTTCCGGATCTTCGCTCCAGCCTCTCCTGGCTTCACGTCTCGCTCGCGCTCCTCGACCCGTTCGATTCCGCGCGCTTCGACCCTTCCAGTCGGTTTGTCTGCTCATGTGTCCCTCCTCAGATCCCTTGCTATTGCGGTGTTGGCGCCTCTTCCGTTGCCCTTTCCTCTTCTTGGCCCTCAGTTGATTCGTGATGTCCACATTTCCATTAAATCGGTAATTTCCGATTCAATTCCTCTTTCACTCGAATTGGTTGTCTCCAATTTGTCTTCTGTTTTCAGGCCCTTGACAACATCATACCACATCTTGGTCTTGGCCTTTATGCCCTTCTTCGCTGTATTTCCCTTTTGTTAGGCCGTATTCGGCTCTTCCTTTCGATTACGGCCCCTGTTTTCTCCTTCAGCCGGCCGGAAATGGAACTCTTCATCTAATTCAGCATCGTGGTTACTACCGCTCCTTTCACGCTCTTGTTCTTGTTCTTGTCTTCCCCTCAAGTTCGGAATGTCGCGGTGCGGCAAACCCAACTCAACTGGGAATTGTCATAACTTGTCGAGACCAAGGGGCTTGGTGAAGATGTCGACAACCTACCGACCCGTTGGAACATACGCCAGTTCGACTTCACCAGAAAGGACATGCTCACGGACAAAATGGTAGTGCACCTCAATGTGCTTGGTTCAAGCGTGGAATACAATGTTTTTTGCAAGGTAGATGTTGTTGAGGAGATTGTCGTTGGATCAGACACCTCTACGTGCAGATCTTGTAATAGTCATTTCAGCCAAATGACTTTGAACGTAGTGCCATCGCCCCTTGATATTTGGCCTCCATGCTCGACAATGCTACTGTTGGCTGCTTCTTACTCCACACGACCGCCACACTTCCCAATGAGAATGCGTATCGTGGGCATTTCCGGCCCAATCGTCATCCGTGTAGCCGACCAACTGCTCAGCTACGTCTACACGATACAACAACACCATGTCTTTTGTGCTGCTGACATATCGTAATATCCTTTGTGCGCACTAAAGGTGTTCGATCGTGGGTTACGACATAAATTGACTGATCATTACGATCAGATAGTTGAGGTTCGACTGAGTGATCGTCTAGTAGATGAGGCTTCTGACAACCTTTCCCAAATCTCAGCGAAGCTTTACGTTTCTATCCAGAGGCGTCGAGATGGGCTTACAATCAACCATCCCGAACTTGAAGAGCATATTCAACGCGTAATGGCGTTGACTGATCAATATGCCATCAGAGGAACGGTGTCGTGTGGTTTTTTACACACGATATGAAAACTAGTAAAATAATTATTTACGATTAGCTTAATATATTCATATGGGAAGATAGATGTGTTCAAGAGCTTCATAATGTATTTTACTACGCACGAATTGGATAAATAAGTATCAAGTTATGTGAGTGAGAAGTTTGAAGAGAAAAAGGAAAAAATACAAAACTGTGAGATATCCCACATAGATAGGTCAACATTGAACGCAGGATATATAAGGGAAACCAAAACATATTCATTGTATCAATGTGTAGAGCACAGAATGTTCAAGGTGACTTGGACCACACTGTGTGGTGTGCACGTTTTGGGTGGATCTACGTATGCACGATCGTGTTGACGTTTCGAGCGTACGTGCATATGCATGGCTGTGTTGACGCTTCGGGCGTATCCGTGTATGCACGGCCGTTCTGACGCTTCGGGTGTACACGCGTATGCACGGCCGCATGGACGTTTTCAGACGTATGCGTGTGTGCAAGTTTCGGGCGTACGCGTGCATGGCTGCGTGGACGTTTCAGACTGACGCGTGTATCTACGTATGCACGGTCGTATTGACGTTTCGAGTGTACGTGCATATGCATGGCTGTGTTGACGCTTCGGGCGTATGCGTGTATGCACGGCCGTTTTGACGCTTCGGGTGTACACGCGTATGCACGGCCGCATGGATGTTTTTAGACATATGCGTGTGTGCAAGTTTCGGGCGTACGCGTGCATGGCTGCGTGGACGTTTCAGACTGACGCGTGTATGCGGACGATCGTGTGGATGCACGGTGCGGGTTGGACGCGCGCGTGTGTGGATGCATACATTGCGCGGTCGAGACTTTTGCGCGCGGATGCGTCTACGGTTTGGTTGCGATGCACGTACGGATCTCGCACGGGCTAAACTTTATACATGATTGTGTCATTTGGCCGAATTATACGGACAGTCGCATGCAACCAAAACATATTCATTGTATCAATGTGTAGAGCACAGAATGTTCAAAGTGACTTGGACCACACTGTGCGGTGTGCACGCTTTGGGTGTATCTACGTATGCACGGTCATGTTGACGCTTCGGGCGTATGTGTGTATGCACGACCGTTTTGACGCTTCGGATGTACACCCATTTGCACGGCCGCGTGGACGTTTTCAGACGTATGCGTGTGTGCAAGTTTCGGGCGTACACGTGCATGGCTGCGTGGACGTTTCAGACTGATGCGTGTATGCAGACGAGCGTGCGGATGCACGATGCAGGTTGGACGCACGCACGTGTGGATGCGTACATTGCGCGGTCGGAACTTTTGCACGCGGACGCGTCTACGGTTTGGTTGCGACGCACGTACGGATTCCGCACGGGCTAAACTTTATGGATGATTGTGTCATTTGGCTGAATTATACAGACAGCAACATGCAACCAAAAGCCAAGGCCATGCAACTAAAAGTAGAGGCCATGCAACTAAAAGTGGGCATGCAAAGTAACATTGGGGAGGAGGATCAACAGAGAGATCGATATATGTCCCATTTTTCCCCTCTAGTTTTTTTTTTTTCTTCCTTCTTCTTCCCTCTTGGATTCAAGAAACAAATTATCTCATATATTGATATCAAACTCCTAGCTTTGTTGCCTTGATCTTTCTTGTCAAAAATTATCTCTTGTATTCATATCAGACCACTCCTTGCATGGTTGTTGGCTCCTTTCCTTGAAAAATTAATCTCTCATTTCCATACCCAACCCATTGTAACACGATTCTGAAATTATAAAGAATCGATTTTCTTTTGCAATAAACTAAGGATTTGTCTCTCTCACTTGTCTTATGCTTAAAACTTGCTTGTGTTGTACGTGTTGCACTAAATCCTTCTAGTTCAGAACCCCGACGGTTCTGTCTGACGATCCGCACATAGTGATGGATTTTCACGACATAATTAATTGGTGAACCTAACATGAAAGAGGCGGTAGGGAGGATATCAAATGCAACGATGGCTTCCACAAGCGGAACTCAAGGAGATGAATTAACGAAAGGCATGGTGTCCGTAGTGGAATACATGTTGAAGGTGAGAGATCGAGAAACTTTAATTGACAAAGCTGTTGATCGTACGATCGAGATAGCTGGACGATTTGGTGGCAAGAACATCACGGATTTTCTTGCTACCTATCGGAACGAGATGCAACAAAGGGATGTCAATGATCTCAAAAAAATTTCTAGCTTCAAACATGTGGTGGAACCAGGGATCCGCGAGCGCGTCATGGAGATCCAAAACGAGCATGCAACTTGGGCGGAGTTTAAAAAGGCGCTGTCGTAGTGTATTCCACACACTACGTGAAAACAAGCCTTAAGTTGTATTCCTCTTCCTCCTAGTCCAAAACCTCGGCGGTTCCCACCCGACTCACGCAACGATCCAGAGCCGAAAGGCACGACAACGCGTCTCGTTGAATACATGCTTGAAGACGCATCACGGATGACTCGACATACGCTAATGTCTTGGATCGAGAATAAAGGGAAGAATATGTGTGTGTCTGGAGTATATGCCGAATTTGACCAGAAGTATAACCGACTTCCGAGTGTTGATCAATGAGTTCTCGATGGAGATAAAGTCCTACTATTCCGGAAGGCAATGGATGCGAAAGATCGATGAGAATTGGGCAACTTTTTGGAGGACGAAACACAACCAAATGGCTTGGTAGCAGACTGGGCAGCGGTGAAGAAGGCTTGTAGCCATCTTGATAAGCGTCAACAATGGCAAGAGGAAATTGATATGGAGAATCCACAATCGTGGAGGAGGAAGGCACCTGTGACGATCGAGTGTAACAAGCCGATCAACAATTTCGACAAGAAAGCGATGGAGGAATCTATAATTGAAGAGTTCTCCAAGAAGTTTGAAGTGGTATCGCTGGCCAACTTAGGTCGACATGGGCCGAAGGGAAAAGAAGCATATAGATGTGTGTGGTGCGATAGCTTCAAGCACTCACGAAGGGAGTGCATTGACTTGCAAGACGCAATCCGCAAGAATGTCGTCTATTTGGACGGTAACATGATCCACTTGAGCGAGACGCAAAAGCCACTACGAGTGAACTTCGGAAGAGGCAGGCTGAAAAAGATCATGGAAGAGGAAGATGCAAGGCATGTGGAAGCCATGCACTACGTTGCATCGGCGGGAATACGAGTTGGAAGAGAGAATCTAAAGACGATCAAGCCGGGAGTTGGGTTTTGGCCAAGGGTATTCGAATGTGAAAAGAAAGGAAAAATAGATTTGGAGGATCTCAAACATGCTGATCAAAATGTGCGATGAGTAGTCGGATGGTCGGATCCAGTCGACGATAACACAAGCTTTGCGGAGGTTGTGCGTGACAACTATGAAGCTCTTGTTGAAGAGAAGAGGAGAAGAACTGGTGAAGAAGATGACACATCAAAGCGTCACAATACGAGGAATGCAGGGAAAGAAGGACAAGCCCAACCTACGCCACGAAAAGAGATAGGAGAAACAAGCATGAAGCCTGGTGGATCGAGCCAACCTTCTCGGATGGAAGTCGAAGAATCTGTGAAGAAAGGAAAGGAACGAGTGGCGCCGACTTACAAGCTAAGGTTGGACATAGAACAAACAACCAACTTGCGGAAGGTCCTTGAGGAGAAGGTTTTAGACAGTCATGTCGACATTACTTTGAGAGAGCTACTTGGGATCGCTAAGAAGGAGTTCCACGATACTATTGTGTACTTGATTAAGCGGAAGAGGCAACAATTGGATGAAGAAGAGGTGAAAACAAGTGCCATAACCATGGCAAGATCTGAAGAGGAGGAGGAAGAAGAAGTGATGGTGGACAACCATTACTCTCGGCCTCATTGGGCAAGAGCGACAACGGAGACGTTGGTGAAGATCGGAGAGAAGAAGGAGACCGTGGTAGCCTTGATTGACCATGGTTCGGAGATCAACCTCATGTCGACCGAATTCTACAAGAAAGGAAGATGGCCGATCAACACAAACCACGGATGGAAGATATGAGTGGCAACGAAGGCCACGGAAGACCTGTACGGAGCTTGCCCCAATGTTAAAGTCACGATCGGAGATGTGGAGATGGATCAACACTTCTTCGTGCAAGACTCGGCTTCACATCCCGTCATCCTAGGACAACCATATATCACATCGTCCCGGATGGAGACTAAGGTGTTTGATAATGAAGCGGCCTTCGAGCGAGTCAAGAGCCTTGACAATCAAAGATCTGTTCAATTCCTTACGGTGTGGGCTTATCACGAAAGGAACCGAGATAGCCTTGGAGGCGAATCCTCGGATTTTTAGAGCGGACTATTGAAGCGTGGGGCACAAATAGTCCGAGAAATCATAAGTTCCCACAAGGAAGCAGAATAAGTGGATCGCAAGGAGAAGAAACATGTGTGACACCTAGTGGCGCATGTAAACTAACACTACTCAACAAGAAGGACAAGCGTCGGATACAAGACTTCGAGAAGATGCTGAAAGAAGAAAGCATAATCGAAGAAGAAGAATTTGTGTCTCATATTCTAGAGGAAGCCTCATTTAATGACACCATCGGCGAAATCGAGGAAGTCGTGGACTTGAGCTACCCTCACGATCAAAATGTGACTTCGGTTAACTCCATCAACATGTACGCTATCATCGATGAATATCATCGAGGCATCTTGATGGAGGAAGCTGAAGTCAACACAAAATATAAAACGGTGGATAAGAAGATCAAGCCAGTTGCGGTTCCGCTAATGGAAGATAGTTGGCAGAAGATGAAGGAAGTTGCTAATGATCCGAGCTTAAGGGATCGAAAGGCAATAGGTCATGTCTTAACCAAAGAGACAAA
This sequence comes from Azolla caroliniana, assembly GCF_043228905.1. Classification (NCBI taxonomy): domain Eukaryota; kingdom Viridiplantae; phylum Streptophyta; class Polypodiopsida; order Salviniales; family Salviniaceae; genus Azolla; species Azolla caroliniana. Next base: position 12,309,056 of record NW_028230443.1, read on the forward strand.
AGGAAAGCTACAAGTTGGAAGGGAAGATTTCCTTCTCCCTGAAGAGGAGAGAATGTTCCGCGGAATGCTTGAGAGACATGGGAAAGACTTTGCCTTCTCTCCACAATAGATTGGATGTGCCGACCCGAAGATAATAGAGCCGATGGTGATTTTTATGGTGCCACATGTACATTGGAACCTCAAGCCGATACCGGTTCCAAGAGCTCACATTCCGAAGTTGATTGAGCTTCTAAAAGAAAAGCTTAGGAAGGGAATACTTGAGCCGTCCAATGCTCCCTACTCCAATAGATGGTTTACGGTGCCGAAGAAGAACAGGTCCTTACGCTTTATTCAAGATCTCCAACCCGTCAACAAGGTGACGATCTGAAATGCCGGAATTGGTCCAAGTGTGGATGAATTTGCCGAAGCCTTCGCGGGAAGATCGATCTATTCCATTGGTGATCTCTACTCAGGCTATGATCAATTTCAATTGGTTGTCGATAGTAGAGACATAACGACAATGAGGACGCCGATCGGGTTGGTAAGGATGTGCACCTTACCCGAAGGTGCAACAAATTTCGTAGCCCACATAGTGAATGCCATGAACAAAGTGTTGAGGGATTGTATCCCTGATATCACAATGCCCTTCTTAGATGATATTCCAATCAAAGGATGCTTGGTGGAAGAAAAAGATGAATCGAAAGATGAAGATGGTTGCCGAATATTCGTCATCGATCATGTAAAGGATAGCGAGAAGGTGTTGCAAAAGCTTGAGGATGCAAATCTCACATTTTCGGGAGAGAAGTCTACATTCGGTCAACCAGAAATATTGGTAATAGGACACTTATGTGGGTCTTATGGCCGGAAGCCATCTTCATCCAAGGTGAACGCTATTCAAGAGATGAAAGAAGAATGTGTGTCTCAAACAGAGGTGCGAAGATTCTTGGGAGCATGTGCATTCTATCACATATGGATTCCACATTATGCTCATGTCGTTGAACCATTGTATGGATTACTAAAGAAAAGGAAGAAGTTCGAATGGGAAGATGAGCATACCTATGCTGTTCAAAAGCTAAAGAAACTATTATTGGAAGCTCTAGCACTGCGAAAAGACGACTACACCGAAGGTACCCTGATATATGTGACAGTGGATACAAGCCCAACCGGAATTGGATGGGTGATAAACCAAGAAGACAAAGAAAAGAATCGGTATGCAATCCGATTCGGTGCAAAGGTGTTAACTGAAAGACAAATGAATTATGCCCAAGTAAAGAGAGAGCTATGGGGAATAGTATCCGCAGTTAAAACCGATCGTGACTACCTTATCGGAACAAAGGTCATAATTGAGACTGATTGTTTGCCTATTCTTGGAATGATATCCGGTTGTGCTACACCGGATATTGCTATGCTACGATGGATTGCCTATATTAAGTCCCTCAACCCCGAGATTCGACATATAAATGGGAAGCACAATGTGGTGGCTGATATGTTATCAAGGGCAAGGTATGAGGGTGAAGAAGATTTGTACTCCGACGAAGAATATGTTGGCCTAAACTTCTTTACGGTTTCTTGTGCTCGGGTGCTTGCCGTGTTTAAAGTAGAAGACTATGAGGGTGAATTCATCAAAATTGGCAAATACTTAAGCTCTTTTACAAAAGATGAATCATGGTCAAAGGAAGACTTCTATCGAATTAGGAAGAAGGCCTACAAGTTCTTCCTCAAAGAAGGACATCTATGGAAGTTTTCGAAGAAGAAGAATGGAACTCCACTTCGAGTGGTGTGCAAGAAACAGGATCAACAAACACTAATTGATGAAATTCATGACAGTGTGTGGGCAGGTCATCGTGGTATATGGGCAACATTTGAAAAGCTCAAGGAGAAGTACTGGTGGCCGGGTGTTTACAAAGATGTAGCAAGCTATGTTGAAACATGTGAGCAATGCCAATTATACTCGAATATTCAACATAGGGATGAACTTCATCCGACATATCCATTATCAATGCACTATAAGTGGTCGGTAGACATAGTGGTTATGCCAATGGGATTGAGGCAAATGAAATATCTCGTGCTAGCAAGAGAGGATCTCACCAACGAAGTAGAAGGACTAGCGCTAAGGAATAAAACAACTTCGGCGGTTTCTAAGTTTCTCCTTGAAGATGTTATTTGTTGATACGGATGTGTTGGCAAAATAGTAGCCGATAGGGGAGAATTAGATATGAATGAAGCTAAAGAGTTCTTTTCAAGAATAGGCGTCAAATTATCGCTCACCATGGCATACAACCCGGAGGCAAATGGGAAGGTGGAACGAGGACATAGTCCAATTGTAAAAGCTCTAGCAAAGGCTTGTGACGACAAGATGGGAAATTGGCCACGATTACTACCTTATGCATTGTGGGCAGATAGAAGTACACATAGCATGACTACGGGATATATGCCCCCCAAACTCATATTAGGACAAAAACCAACAATACCTATTGAGCAAAGTGTTTCTTTGTGGACATCTTTTCCATGGCAAGAGGAAATGAGTCGGGAAGACTTGCTAGCCACGAGGATACAACAATTAGAACGAAGGCCCGAAGATGTCAAGTTGGCGATAGAACGGTTGCACCAAGCTCGATTGAAGAACAAGGAGAATTTTGATAGAAAGCATTGTCTTCGACAAAGAAAAGTTGAAGAAGGAGATTGGGTTCTTGTCTATGATAGTAGTCTTGAAAATCAATATAGCACTGCTCGAAAGTTCGCAAAATGATGGTTTGGCCCGTATATGGTCAAGAAAATAGAAAGCAATGCAACCTATCCTTTAGAGGAGTTAGATGGAACTCGACTTGCTTTGCCAATAGCAGGGAAGAGGATCAAGATCTTTAAGAGAAGCGAGGTCCCAAATCTTGAGAACGAAGCTCTAGATGATGTATCCTCGAACATCGAGGTTGAAGAAGAGTACTTAAAAAAAAGAGGAACCTCACCACAATTGGCACATACCGGTGGATGTGCAGGTTTGGTGGGGGTGAATGTCGTGTGGTTTTTCACACACGATATGAAAACTAGTAAAATAATTATTTACGATTAGCTTAATATATTGATATAGGAAGATAGATGTGTTCAAGAGCTTCATAATGTATTTTACTACGCATGAATTGGATAAATAAGTATCAAGTTATGTGAGTGAGAAGTTTTAAGAGAAAAAGGAAAAAATACAAAACTGTGAGATATCCCACATAGATAGGTCAACATTGGAACGCAGGATATATAAGGGAAACCAAAACATATTCATTGTATCAATGTGTAGAGCACAGAATGTTCAAGGTGACTTGGGTTACATTGTGTGGTGTTCACGCTTCGGGCGTACGCGTGTATGCATCATCGTGTTCACGCTTTGTGTTGACACTTCGGGCGTGTATGCGCATATGCACGATTGTGTTGACGCTTTGGGTGAACATGCGTATGCACAACCGTGTGGACGTATTCGGACGTACGTGTGTGTGCAAGTTTTGGGTGTACGCGTGCATGATTGCTTGGACGTTTCAGACTGACACACGGATGCGTACAGGCACGGTTGTATTGACGCTTCAGGTGTACACGCGTATGCATGGCCACGTGGACGTTTTCGAACGTACGTGTGTGTGCAAGTTTCGGGTGTACGCGTGCACGGCTACATGGACGTTTCAGACTGACACGTGTATGCGGACGAGCGTGCGGATGCATACACGGTGCGGGTTGGACGCGCGCGCGTGGATGTGGACGCATCTACGGTTTGGTTGCGACGCACGTACGGATTCCGCACGGGCTAAACTTTATGGATGATTGTGTCATTTGGCTGAATTATACAGACAGCAACATGCAACTAAAAGTAGAGGCCATTCAACTAAAAGTAGAGGCCATGCAACTAAAAGTGGGCATGCAAAGTAACATTGGGGAGGAGGATCAACAGAGAGATCGATATAAGTCCCATTTTTCCCCTCTAGTTTTTTTTTTTCTTCCTTCTTCTTCCCTTTCGGATTCGAGAAACAAATTATCTCACATATTGATACAATGATCTTTCTTGTCAAAAATTTTCTCTCGTATTCATATCGGACCACTCCTTGCATGGTTGTTGGCTCCTTTCTTTGAAAAATTAATCTCTCATTTCCATACCCAACCCATTGTAACACGATTCTGAAATTATAAAGAATCAATTTTCTTTTGCAATAAACTAAGAATTTGTCTCTCCCACTTGTCTTATGCTTAAAACTTGCTTGTGTTGTACGTGTTCCACTAAATCCTTCTAGTTCAGAACCCCGGCGGTTCCGTCTCACGATCCGCACATAGTGACGGATTTTCACGATAGCGTGTCCTCTCCGGTGAAGTCGAACTTCAGAATGTTCCGCGTATCAGTGAACCGCCGACATCTTCACCAAGCCTCTTGGTGTAGACAAGTTGTGGCAATTCTCGGGTGCGCTTGGGTTGCGTCACCTCGATGTGCCGAACTTGAGGGGGAGAGACGTCCCGAATGACCACGGAAGGGGGAGAGAAGTTCCGGAAGACAAAGACCGCGACGCCGAGTCGGATTGGCTGAAGAAGCCAAGGGCGGACCCGCGGAGGGTTCCGAAAGCGGACATAAGGAGAGCAGGCGAAAGAAAAAGTTGAAGCCAACCAAGGGCGAGAAGACTGAAGACGAGTTGGAGACATCCAACTCGGGCGAGGGCGAAAACCGATCGAAGGAAGCCGAGTTGATTCGGATGTTTGATTCAGATACGCTGAATCAACCAAGGGCCAAGCGGAAGAGAAGGAAGTAGAAGAGGCGCCAACACCGCAATAGCAAGGAAGCTGACAAGGGCTGTGGGAGCAGACAAGCCGACCTGAAGGGTCGAGGCGCGCGGAATCGAACAGGTTGAAGAGCGCGAGCAAGGCGTGAAGCCAAAAGGAACCGGAGCGTAGGTTAAGTGGAGCAGGTGGAACCTCAAGTTGAGCTTGAGGGGCAGTGTTGAGAGACAAGCTCAACATTAGTGTGTAATACGATGCGTAACCAAGTGTGTAGACTGTGTGAAAGAATAACGTGTGGAAACAATGGAAAACCGAAAATAGAAATGCAGGTTTAATGGAGAGCTTAGAGTATACACAGTATGCGGGAGAGATAGAGAGAGAGAGCACACAGAAAACTCAATTCAAAATATTACTCAGTTTGTACATCATATGTGTTCAGTGCTCGGATTGACAGAAGTACGGTGTACTTCAATGCTCACACGAGCGTTTGACACTAACTACGACATATTAACTCCCTAGTAGACTAGCTGCTACTTGGCTTCTGGTTACTGCTTGATCCAGCTAACCGACTCCCCAGCTCACCGGCTCACTTGCTCACTGGCTCATACTTCCGGATGCCGATCCGGCTCAGGCTTATTCAGCTGATCTGGATCCGGCTGAGCTTGCCGCTCAACACTCCCCCTCAAGGTCAACTTGAGGTCGGATCGTAGTGTCAATCTCCATGGCAGTCGGCCCTTCCACCTGGCTCCTTCTAGCGTCACTCCGCCTTGCTCGTGCTCCTCGGTCGTGACACTTCTGTTTTTGTGCATCTCAACCTCCTCGGTCGGATTGTCTGTTCAACTAGCCCAAATCAGCTCCCTCGCTGTTATGACTTCGGCGCTTGTCGACCCGCCGATTCCTTCGTGTTGGCGTCGACTTTTGCTGCCATCTCGTCCTCTTGGCCTTGAATTGATCCGGTTCTTCCGAATCCGTTTGTTGAACCGAAACGGCTGTCTCCGATTCGTTCCAGCTCTTGTCCGAATCGGTTGCTCCCGATTCGTCTTCCGGTTCCAGGCCCTTCACCACATCGGACCATGTCTGGGTCTTGGCCTTCTTCTTCCGGTCGGCTCTGTCCTTCTTGACTCTACCACCGTTGCCACTTGTTCCGACTTGTTTGGATGTGTCAACTTCCTTTGTCGACTCGGCTCCTTTCTTCTTGTTGTCTCCCCCTTTGTCGGTTCTTCCCTCACCGGCGCAATCGACAATTTCTTTGCCTTTGCCCATTCCGGTGTCTTTGTCCATTCTCCCCCTCAAGTGTGGCACGTCGAGATGCTGAACACCAAGCATTGTGTTATTGCTAGGGCCGGACAACAGCCTAACACAGGGTGTCCACTTAAGACACGTCACCAAAGGGTGGTACGGCAAAATGACTTACGGCACAACGCTTACTTAGACCTTAATCGATTACTTAGCCATCCGTAATTAACACGTGTAAGATATAACAATGAATACAGAACGGTAATCAACACTGGAAGATTAAGACAATAAGATTTATTAATTATCCGCTCTTGATTACATTGTAACCAGGCCTTTATATAGGTCTCCGGTGCGAAATAAAAAACGGTGCCAACCGGCACCTTTACGGAATCGTTCCGGATCCGGATCAGCATACCGATTCCGGTCTGTCCGTCCACATCTTCTTATATAATAATATGTATATATTAAGACTACTAATTACAACAGTTCCTGAATAACTATTCCTTTCACACTTTGGTTTGGACCTCCTTAAGCCTTCTTGCCGGCCGGTAACACATGGCACGCCCGTGGGACAGTACCTTGTACGTCAAACCCACTATCCGGCCCTTTTACGCTTCGTCCAAAATGTCTAGAATGCTTTGCTCCAAAATTTCCAATGGCTCGTCGGGAATCTCTTATTTCATTTGTGGTTATGGTTGTTGCTCCGTTTGTGGTTGTGGCTCTGTTTGTCGCTCTGGCACCGACGTTTCCGTCGTTGGTTCCTCCGTCGGAGTTGTCTGTGGCTAACTGACCCCGGCCTGTTCCCCCTCCGGTCTTTGCACCGGCGACGGTTCCTCATCACTAAGGTTGACCCTTGCCGCCTTTCGCGCTTTTTCTTCCCGGAGTCGGGACCGCTCATAGCTTTCGAACTGGATTTGAGCCTCCAGCCGATCATCGTCCAATTGAGCTACAAGCTGCCGGACCTACACCAATTGTTCATCCGCCAGGGCTGTGAAATCTTCCGCCAGCTCATCCCTGATGGTGGTGAAGTCCTCCGAGGTTAGCATATAGCAGTCATCGCCCTCCTTTCGCCGGTTTTCAACGTCCGCCCTAAGCAATTGGAGTTCCGCTGTATTCTGCACCCATTTTGCCCACCAACGCATAGAGCTGTCATCAATCAAGCTTTTGGTCTTAGTGAGCCATGACCGGAGGATGCACTGGAGCCATCCGTCGCAGCTTGTCTTTTTCCTGCAGCACTTCCTCTTTTTCCTCCTTCAGTTGGTCGTAAGCATGATGTCCTTTACGCAGGTTTTCCTCTGCACGGTGAAGGTTCTCAACAGTCTTTCTTAATTCTTCTTCGGCCGCCTTCTTCAAGTCACGTTCGCGGCTCCGTAATGCTTCTTGTGCGGCAAGCTCATCTCGTAATTCCGCAAGCTCTTGGGCTTGCGCCGCATGTTTCTCTGGGATAGTTTGTGTCTCCAGGGTCTTATTCTTCTGTACATCAATCGGAGTCACCGGTGCTTAGATCTGCGTTGCGGTTAAGGCCATTTTGGCCATATCTCTAGTGATCCTTGACCGGGCCGTCTCTAGTTCATTGGTTGTGACTAGCAACCGTTCTGTTTGCGCTCTTTCCTCCGCCTCTATTCATCCTCCGGCAATTTGGTCTCCTATCCACCAGAGCCATTGGCTGCCGGTGCACTGTTGTTGCGCTTGCACGGAGAGTTGGCTGATGGGTTCACTCGTCGGTGGCTGGTCCCGCCGTTCTACGTCAAGCTGCGCTTCTGGTTCTGCCAGCTGACCACTTTGTCGTTCCAGCTCTCAGTGTGTTTTGGCTAGTCGCCCCTTGTTTGCTTGTTCTTAGCCGGCTGGGGTGGTTGGCCTTTGTATCTCCGGCTCTTGGGTGACGGGGCTTGCCAGTGCTGCCTGTTGTGCCGGGACTTCTGTGACCGGTTCCATCCGAACCGGTTCCGGTGCCTCCCTTGGCGTGGGTTGGTCAGCGTGAGTTGCGGGCGTTCCATCCTTCTGTGGGTCCAAACGCTTCTTGGCTGATTCAGCGGTGCTCTTCACCGGCCGCCGCTGGAGGCGCTCCGTGGGTTCTTCCTCCATTTCTTCCGCCTGAGTCTCGGCATTCATTCTTGCCGCCAGGGTGTCCGTTTCCTGTTGCACCGGTCGGTGGAGTGGGCTCTTCAAGGGCCGTGCTGGTGTCTCCTCACTTGCATCCGTCGGCCGCTTCCGGCTGGCGCACTCCTTCGCCGTCTTCTCTGCTTCGGCAGTCTTCCCCTTAGTGGCCTTGGAGGCCAACAGTTGTTGCCGTTTCAAAGCAGGTTTCGGGGTGCCATCCGTTGCTCTTCCCCGCTTCTTGGTTTGGACGGGCTCGATCGGTGGCGCCAACTGGGTGAGCCATTGTGTCACCGCATGCCATATTTTCCGGCCTTCCTTGTCATCCTTTCCTCTTACTATATCAATGGCCGTACACAGCCCGTCGGCTATCAGCACCGGCCAATCTACCTTGACCCCTTCGTATGTTGCGATGATCAAGCCTGCTCGGTTCTGAGGCATGACGGGGTGTCGAGGGTACACGTGGCCGAACTCGTGGAGCACACGGGCAATTTCACGGAATAGCATATCTTCGCCGCCTTGTGTCCTGTAGCCCTTGCTGGCTAGTGAGTACTCACTGAGATATTTGATGAGTTGCTCGGAGGTAGGATTGTCGATCGTGTAGATACCTCCCTCCGGAAGGCCTATTAACGCACGGATCGCTTCCTCTGTGATCACCTCTGTGTTGATTTCTTTTATAATCTTTTCGGCCTCCTTGTGGTGCCCCCTCCATGATCATTAAGAAACCCTCTAGACCATGTTGTCATAACCATTTCTTGGCGGCTTCAGACAACGTTTGGCAGTCCGTCCATCTCTGTGTCGAGGTCGGAGAGTGTTGGCGAGGTTTGGTGGTGGGGAGAGTGTGAGAGAGAAAGTTCTGAGGGAGGGGGTTCTTTGTGTACGATTGATCTTCGCGTATCGCTCTGCGTCTGTTCTCCTTGGTTCGCGATAGGAGAAGGTCTCGATGCGTGGGGGTTTTTCTCTATGCATCTTGGCATATGCAGGTCGTGTACTATAATAGCATTGCGTGCCATGTGGCGGTGGTTTAATGTCCTATTCATAGCTCCTCGTACCTTTTCGACGTGCCTCTTTACTCCTCATGTGCATGGCCATTTCCACCACTCCTTTCCATGATTTATTTGATTCGCTCCTTTATTTATTTATTTATTTATTTATTTATTTATTTATTTATTTTTTTTTAACTTACTTCTGTGGTTAGTTTTTCTCCGGTCCCATCGGACCTTTCCCGAAGCGTGCAACTTACCGGCCTCTTGACGGTTTGCCGCCGTTCTGCTCTCCTCGGTTGCCGGTTCATACTCCTCCTTACTGGCTTGGTGGTAGTCTTCGTCTTCACCGGTTGTCGTTATGGTTGGTCTGCCAGCGTCTGATTCGGTGGCGGCCTTTCGTTCAAATGGGTTCTTAGGCATCGGTCCTTTGTATGGTTTTAGTCTAAATCCGTTGATCCATTTGCCCAACACTTCTCCGGCAAGTGTCCCCAACTAGTAGGACCCATTGAACTCACGTGTGATCCAGTATGGTCCGGTCCATCTAAACCATAGTTTACCTGGCATTTTGCCCATCCGGGTCTGGAACACGAGTACCGGCTTGCCCGTTCCGAACATCTTTTCGTTTCCCTTCCGATGCCGATCTACAAATGCTTTCCGTCTCTGTTGTTCCAATTCCAGGCGCATAATGCTCGCGAGTCGGTGTTCTTCCAGTTCGCACAGAGCCTTTAACCGAATTGCCTCCGATTCCTTTTCGTTCAATCGTTCCCGAATCTGAATCCGTAAGCTTGGTACCTGGAACTCGACCGGCATGATTGCCTCCAATCCGAATGCTAACCGGAACGGTGTTGTCTGGATGCTTGTTTTGTACGTTGTCCGGTTAGCCCAGAGCGCATTGTGCAGCTTTATGTCCCAATCTGTCCGATTTTCATTGACGATCTTCCGGAGGATACTCTTGAGCGTTTTGTGAGTCGACTCAGCTAACCCATTTGCTTGCGGATAGTATGGTGTGCTTCGTTTATGTACTACCGCATAAAACGTCGTCAAACTTTCTACCACCTGTCCAAGAAAGTGCCCTCCTTGGTCGCTTATCAGCTTTATGGGGCATCCGTACCAGCACCAAATGCATTCGTATAAGAATTTCGTCGTTGACTCCGTGGTGTTTTCTCGTAGGGCTTTCGCTTCCACCCACTTAGTGCAGTAATCCGTCGCGACGATCACGTACCGGTTGCCGGTTTTGATTGCCGGTGGTTTAAATGGTCCGACGAAATCCAACCCCCATTTCTAGAATGGTTCTAGTGGTAGGACTGGCTGGTGTGGCATCCGAGCTTGTTCCGTTGGCTGACCCATTTGTTGGCATAGATCACACTCCTTCGCATACCGAACTTCATCCTTCAATGTGGTCGGCCACCATAGCCCACTTTGCCATACTTTCCTTGCCATCGCATCTCCGGCATAATGGCCTCCGGCGACTCCGTAGTGTGCCTCCCGTAGTATTACCTCCTTCTCGTGGCTGCGCACCGCTCGTCGCCAGATACCGTCCGCACCTTTGTGGTATAGCGTGTCCTGTAATAAACAAAAGTGTCGGCTCTGTACCGCCAGGCATTTTCTCTCGTCCCGGTTCATCTCCTCCGGAGGCAATCCGGTACTCAGAAACTGGTGCATATTAGTTAGCCACTTATCTTCTTGTGCCACCGTTTCATATGTTGCCATTTCCGTGGTGACTCGAAAAAGCTCTGCATCCGGAAACTCGTCCGGTACTCCGTCACTTGTCTCCCTGGAATCTAACCGGCTTAGATAATCTGCTACCGCATGCTATATGCCGGGTCGGTGGAATATCTCGAATTCGAACTCTTGCAACAACAAAGTCCACCGGGCCAACTTACCGATAAGTGACGCTTTGGATACTAGATAGAGGAGTGCCGAATGAGCTACATGGAAGGAGAACTTTCTTCCCAATAAATAATGCCTGAATTTTGTTATACTGTAGATCATTCCTAAAGCTTCCCTTTCCATGGTAGAATAATTTCATTCTGCTTGGGATAGCTTCCGGCTGGCATAGTACACTGGCCGGTACCACCTTGGCTCGGTAAGCTGCATGAGCGCGCTGCCGATTGCGATATCGGAGGCGTCCACGAACACATGAAACTCTTTACTCCAATCCGGAGGCTGCACTATTGGTGCTTGTGACAATAACAACTTTAGTGCCCAGTACGCCTTGTGTTCGATGTCGGTCCATTGGAACGGTGTTCGGTGTACTGCCGCATGCAGAGGTGTAGCCAGGTCTGCCAAATATCGGAGCATACGGCTATGCCAGCGGATTTGTCCTAGGAAACGACTCAATGCCTTTGCCGTTGCCGGTGTCGGTGCTTCCCTTATTGCTTTCACTTTGTCCGGATCTACGGCAATGCCTTCCTTGCTCACTATATGCCCTAGTAGCGTTCCGCTGGACACTCGAAATACACACTTCGCCGGGTTCAGGCTTAGCCGGTACGCCCTACACTTCTCTAGACATACTCTGAGATGCTACCAATGATCTTCTTCTCTGCTATAGATGGCGAAGTCATCAAGGAACACCTGCATAAAAGCCGGTATGTATTCGCCAAAGATCTCCATGATGATCCGTTGGAATGTTGCTGGTGCCGTTTACAGCCCGAACATCATCACCACCTCAACAAACACTCCCCATTCAGTGACGAAAGCCATTTTCTCTTGATCCACCGGATCTGATTATACCCGCTGAATCCATCGAAGAAATCGTAGACTTCATGGCCGGCGACGGCATCCAACACTCCATCCGTAAACGGAAGTGGAAATGCATCTGTTACCGTTGCCGCATTCAGCTTCCGGTAGTCGACACAAACTCTAATTTTGCCGTTCTTTTTCGGTACGACTACGATCGGGCTCAACCATGTAGATTTCTTTACGGGACGGATGAAGCCGACCCTCAGTAATTTGTCGACCTCCTCCTTGACTTTGGCGGCGTAGTTTGGGTTCATCCGGTACCGATGTTGTGCTACCGGCTTGGCGTCTTTGCTCAGATGTATCTGGTGCTGATACAACTAAGGATCTAGGCCTCTCATATCCTCGTACAACCAGGAAAAGAAGTTGTGAAACTTGTTGGCCGGTCAGAAGAGCAAGGACAAGTGGGAAGGCGGAATCGGATCGGATAATAGAAAGTAAATAATTGCAGAATTATTATTCGGAGGGACGGATCCGGTACAGTTGTACCGATCCGGATCCGGACCGATTCGGATGTCGGTTGCCTAAGCGCACCGATTGTAACCTTGCCGGATGCCAATAAAAGGATCCGATGATTTGTAAAGGTTTTGGGACGGAAGTAATACAATAGTAATTATTGCGTGTTTATCTGTATCTCGTATTGTTTACCGTCTGTGCTTAATTGTAATCATCTTATGCGTGTAACCTAGCATCCAACCCTTACCACCCCTTTGGAGAAGTGTCGGATAGACACCTGTGTTGAGGCTAGTCCAGCCAGACAGACAACACTATTTCGCGACCACTAAGGCGACCCCCCTTTCGAGACGAAGTCGAAGAAGACTAATACGTGGTAGAGACAAATACGACGAAATGTGCGATAATGATGACGATCATGTGCGAGAAATTGAATCGGTAATGTGCAGGAAATGGTGACCACAATGTGTTGGAAATGGCCATGATAACGAAAAAAAGAAACAATCATAGCGACAACCGGAATGATGAAGAAATCGACAACAACGATGGCCGGACCGAAGATGAGCGGGACGACAACAACCGGACAGCCGAAAAGACATGGCCGTTCGTGCCGAACAACAACGAAGATGGAGACGGCCGGACAGCAGTTCGAGCGGTCGGATAGGCCGGAGAATGACCGGACAGGAGCAACCGGAGCGGTCGAAGTGGCCGGAGAGCGGTCGAAATGGCCGAACAATTGCTGAAGAGCAGCCAGACGACGATCGGACGGTGACGGAGACGGGCGGACCTCGGCCAAAATAGTGGCCAAACAGGGCCGACAAGGCCGGCGACAGAGACATCTAGAGATGGACCAGACACACATGGCCGGATGGGCCAGACAACGGAAAGAGCGGCCAGTAGGGCCAGAAACTGGCTTGAATAACTAGACAGTGGCTAGAGCGGCCGGGGAACCGGACGAGACGACCGGGACGACGGACCGAACACACGGTCGGAAGAGGAGGACGATGACCGGACACCAACAGAGACGGAGGAGAGACCGGAGAGCGACCTAAGAGCGGTCGTAATGGCCGAACGGAGGCGGCTGGACAAGGACGGCATCAGTGGTCGGAGATGGCCACGACGGGAGATGGAGACGGACGAGCGGCCAAAGAGTGGCCGAGGATCTGCCGAAGCGGCCATAATAGCCGAACAGTGGCCGGAGTGGCCAAACGGGCTGGACAGACGACCAACCACGACAACCAAAACAAAGACAACACAGACAAGAAAGAGGCAGACATGCAGAAAATAAGAAGAAGAGAGAAGAGAAATGCAAGGAAGAAGAAGAACAGTGAAGGAAGATGATGGGGAGATCACAAGAGGTGGGAGCGCCACCATGCAACGAAGAGGCGCCATGCAGGACGTGCGCGTACTTGCTATTTAAAGCATGGAACGTGGGCACTCACACGCGGCAAACAAGAAAGGACATACTAATTATGGCGGGAGAAGAACATGCGCGGGAAACGAAAAAGGGCGGCTCGAGGCACAACCCACTATATAAGACACAGGTCTGCGAAGGGCTCACTTTTTACGAATTTTCCTACATACAGGTGTAGAAGCACAGAAGAGCGACCCGACGCACAGAGCACACACAGCGCGATCCCGAACAACAGGCAGCAGAAGAAGAATTCGAAACAATGGTACTGTCGGAAGAGGCACGCCAATGGATGAGGGAGAACGGGTTAAAAGGATTGCTGCGGATCGCCGACACTCCACCACACGCAGAACCAGAGCAGGCGGCAGCATCGATCGATATATCAGAAGACACGGAAGGAGCGGTGCAGGCGCTCACGGGGATAAAAGCAGGAGGACTTCAAACAATCGAAAACCCTTCAAGTGAAATCCTGTTCGAATATTTCGGGGAGTACTCTATCAGCAGCAAGGCGTATCGAACGCAGGGCAGAGAGAACCTGCTGTTCGGAGAAGTGGCCCGCGCCATGATGGAATACGGATTTGTGAATCCCCGTCCCCCGGCCATAGCCATGTACCGGGCAGCGTTCTTAATAGCAGCGTACGAAGGCTTACAAATAGACTGGCTCCATTTCATAACCGAAGGATTGAAGGAGGCCATCCAAAATCTTGTGGAAGGAAAAAAGCCATGGGCCGGGATAGCACAATGGCTAACGGTGTTAGTCCCACCGGTGCTCCCCATCACACAAAAGAAAAGAGGTCGGCAGGAGATGACGCCGAAAAAGGTCACAAAGCGCCGACAGATCTTGGAGAAACACACCCCCGGATGGACCCAGCAAGAAGCAGAACAGCAGGGGGAAGGACCATCCCGACAGCAACAGGAACCGGCAACAAAGGCAAAACCGGCAGGTAAAGGCAAAGGGAAATCGGCCGAGGAGGAATCGGTAGCGCGCAAACCAATCCATATAACGCTGCGACGACCGGAACCGGAACCAGAGGTCTTTATACAAAAGGTCCGTCTGGTAACCACACCGGAGGAGGAAGCTGAAACAGAAGACTCATCCGAACCACTGGTAAGACTCCCAGCAAGACAAGGTCGGGAGAAACGGGCGAAAGGACCGGCTCCACCAGTGGACAGAACTCAGCAGAGGGCGCAAGGACCATCTCTAGTAGCCGAGGCGGAAACAGCACCGGAACCCGTACCCAGGGAAGCAGCACCGACACCGGTTGGGCCGGACTTCAGAGAACCGGTCATCCCAGAGAAGAAGAAGGAACAAGCGCCGGAGCCGGAGCCAGAGAAGAGGCCGGAAAATCAGCCTGAGTTAAGTGAGCAAGGCCACCTCGACACCGGAAGAACAAAGCCACAATGGCTGAGATGGCTTTTGGAGCAGTTATCGGGAGTAGCGGACCAGTTAGAAAAAGAAGAAACGTGTAGGCAACAGCTGACGCATACAACAACTCAGGAGTTGGTCGCGCTCCGAACACAGATCGAGGAAATGCAAGGGGAGCTGTTGCAGGCAAGGGAAGGAATTCAACAAGCACAAGTTGTCACCGAGCCGGTCGGGACAACAAGGAAGCAACCAGAACCGGAACCGGAACCGGAACCGGAACCGGTAGCCTTGCAAACCGGCCCTGAGACCGAAAAAATAATAAAAACCTTACGAGAGGAGTTAAAAGCTTAGGAGGCATTAAGGGAAAGAGAAAGGGAGCAACGGAAAGCAGTGGAGGACGACAGAAGAAAAATGGAAGAAGGCCTCCGGAAAGGTCGAGCCGCTAATGACCGACTGCAAGAAGAAAAAGAGAAGCTGCAAAAGGAGAAGGACCGACTACGTCGACATGCCGAGCAAGAGATAGAACGACTGCAGGAAGAACTCCAACAACAGAAGGACCGGGACGATCAGTTAAGAGCTCAGGCAAACCGACGCCTGAAGCAGAAGACGGAGGACTTCGACCGTCTCTACCGAGATCACAAGTAGGCCGAGTCGGACAACAAAAAACGGGCAGCAGACTACGACCGGCAAATAGAGAAGCTGAAAGAACAGCTCAAAGAGACCCGATTAGACATGGCTAAGGCGATGGATGAGGTCAGTGCCAACAAGGAAGCATTGTCGGTGGAAATAGCCCAAGCAACGGAGAGAAGGAAGGAATTAGAGGTGCTAAGGCGGGAAAAGCTGGACCTGACCAAGATCAGGAATGAAGAAAAGGAAAAATCGACCTTCACGATCAGCAAACTGCAGAGTACCTATGAAAAGCAGAAAGCGGATTACGAGGGCCATGCTCAAATAATGGCCGACATTATAAAACGGGCAAGGAAGGAAAAGCAGGAAGCTTATGCGCATGCTAAGGCAGGGGTTGACCGGATCAAGCTCATCATGTCAGGATGGAGTACCCGAGCTCAGACAAGCATCAACGAAAGTACAGAAAAGCTATGGAAGGAGTGGTCACAACAGGCAGCCGAGCTGCAGACACTCCAAGCGGATGCCGAGAATCGGAGGAAGACCGATGACAAGTTCTACAAGATGGATGAAGAAAGTATCGTCGCCATTCGGGAAGAATTGTCGGAGGATTTCTACACTTTAGCAGAAGAACACCTCAAAGAAATCTGAGGGTTGGTAGAGAGGTTGGATGACGGGCAGCTCGCAACTCAGTTGGAGTTGGAGAGATACGAGCAGGACCGGTTACGACAGGAAGCTAAGGGAAGAACGACGCCAATCACGATAAGTGAGGGAGAGCGACCGGCTGAAGATGAACCAACCGACACCGAACAACCCCGACGAGGAATACCCGAAGAATAACTTGAAGAAGAGCAGGAGCAGACCGATGCCGGAGAAGAAGAAGAGCTGAGACCGGAAGACACCAGAGCAAAGGAAGGAGGCATATCGAGTCGACCAGTCGAGACCGGAGAAAGCGACACTGGTAACAAAACAGAGCCCGGAACGGAGGGAGAACAGGAAGAACCCGGACGAAGCGGTGAGGAAGCACCGGCACCACAGAATCAAGCAGAGCCGGAGCAGCAAATACAGCCCACCCAACCGGAGGTCGGAGACCAGGCAAGCAAGGAACAGGAACAGCAGGAAGAAGCACCACTTGACACCATCGAGCAGAGTGTGCTCGATATTTTGGAGGAAGACTGAGGCCGGGAGTGGATTCGAAGTGCAAGGCACTTTCCCACGGGCGTGCCATGTGTTGGCCGATCAAAAGAGCAAGGACAAGTGGGAAGGCGGAATCGGATCGGATAATAGGAAGTAAATAATAGCAGAATTATTATTCGGAGGGACGGATCCGGTACAGTTGTACCGATCCGGATCCGGACCGATTCGGATGTCGGTTGCCTAAGCGCACCGATTGTAACCTTGCCGGATGCCTATAAAAGGATCCGATGATTTGTAAAGGTTTTGGGACGGAAGTAATACAATAGTAATTATTGCGTGTTTATCTGTATCTCGTATTGTTTACCGTCTGTGCTTAATTGTAATCATCTTACACGTATAACCTAGCATCCAACCCTTACCACCCCTTTGGAGAAGTGTCGGATAGACACCTGTGTTGAGGCTAGTTCAGACAGACAGACAACAAAACTCATTGAGGAGTGTAATTATCGCCGTTTTGTTCTCTGCAATTCATTTCTTTGGCGATGTGCACCGGTTTTGCCTCCTCCGCCGTTCATAGATTTACCTCTTCTAATTGGGACGTTTTTACACGCTGGGATATGGCCATTTCCCTTTCCAATGCTTCCTGTGCATGCCGTAACTCCCGGATTACTTCTTTATCCGGTTCCGCTTCGGTTCCGTCCGGTTGTAGTAAGTAGGGTGATACCGCTTCCGTGACGTCAATTTCGAATAGGGGTACAATCTTCGGGTTCTCCAGCAAGTACTGCTCTTCTTCTTCGTCTGCTAATCCTTCCAACATATTGACACACTCCGCATATACCGGTGTTAGATCCTTGCCGGTGCCCTTCCTTGGTTGTGTTGGTACCCGTACCTTCGGTTTTCCCTACCGGAACGTAATCATATTCCTCCTCCAGTTCTGCTTGATATGTGTCATCTTTAACCAAGGGCGTTCCAACAATAATGGGTACACTCCTTCAGCCTGCAACTGGAGAACTACGGCTGAGATTCGGAATGTGTGGCCCCCGATGGTTACTTCCAAGTTCCTATTAAACCTGTCGGTCGCACCGAGCTTGTGTCCGCCATTCGGAGCCAGAACGGGCATGGCTCCCACTCTTGGATTCCAAGAGCATCGCACGTCCGGAGGCTTATTACATTAACACCAGAGCCTCCGTCTATTATCGTGCTGGGGAGTTCTTTCCCTTTCACAATGGCCGTAATTGCCGGACTACTGGTGTCCACCACCGTCGGTCCCTCCTCCGAATTTGAGAAGAATGTCGGAGCCGGTGGTGTTCCGCTTGTCTTCATGCCTTCCTTGAGTCCTTCTGTGAATCTTGGTACTAGCTGCAAGAGCCGTCCTAACGGCAGCGTGATCTAGCATTCCTGCAATACCTGCCATGTCGCGTTTTCGGACTGACTACCGCCGGCGAGCTCTTCGGTGTTCTCCTTCTGTTGCGCGAGTTCTGCTACGTTTCGCTCATTGTCCTTTTTCACCCATTCCGTTGCCTGTTTCCGGATGGCCTCTTGTGTCTCCCATTCCGTAGTCTTCCCCTGCGACCTTGTGGTGACCTGCTGGAGGTCTGCGACTTCGGTGACTACCATGTTTACTGCCGGTCTCTTATCATAGCTCTTTGCCGAACATTGATTACTATAATGTCCTTCCTACCGGCAGTAATAGCAATATGCTTTCCGGGTGTTGCTGGATTCGGCATTGTTTCCTGTACCCGGTGGAGGACTTGTGGTAACCGCGGGGCTCTAGTCTGGTTGGCTGCTTGAGGCACCTTTTTCCGGTTCACGTGGGTGGCTCCCGTTTTTGAAATGTCATTTTTTATTAAAGTTCTTTTTGTTGCAGTACGCTTGCCGGGGTTGGTCGTCATACCTCCCGTAATCTTCCCGTCGTTGGTGATACTTGGGGGAGTGATCCCGGTTGTCATGCTCGTTCCGTCCATTGTAATCTCAGTACTTGTCGTATCTCTTGTACCGGTCGTAGTTGTCTCCCCGATTGTCATACCGGACATCTTGTGCCGGTCGATATCGCTCGTCTCCTCGCCAGCGTTCGTCTTCTTCATCTCGGCTGCTACGTGGCTCGATTTGCCAGACTGGTGGAGCTTGCCGATTCAATAAGTTATATTCACACTGGTCCATCATGTGGCTCGTAGATTGACAAAGTAAGCAGTGCGTCCGCATGGTGCACTCCAGTGACAAGTGTCCGGAATTCAAGCAGGTCATGCATTGGATTGCTTGCCGGAAACGGAGATCCTCATCGGTTGGTAATGCTCGTTGGAGGGCTCCCATTGTTAGCCAAGAGCTCGTTTTTTCCATTTCTCTAACCCGGTCAATGACCTGGTCGACGGTGCTTGTGCGAAAGTCAATGACCGTGCATACCGTTCGTAGAGGTTCCCGGAGCGCAGCTAAAAATATAGCCCGCGTTTCTTCCTCCGGAGGTGCGCGGGTAAGCTGACTGTGCATCCGTTGAAACCGGATGACAAACTATGGGATGCTCTCGTCGGGGTCCTGCCGAATTGTATAAAATAAGCCCACCATTTCTCGCTGATCCACCTCCTTCTGGAAGAAGTGCAAGAATTTGTCTTTTAGGTCTGCAAAGGTGGTGATGGTGCTGCGATCCTGCGTCCGGTCCCATCTGGCTGTCGGTCCTTCTAATGTCACGCCGAATTCGGCTATCTTAGATCGTTCCTCTTCTACTGCAGTTAACCGTTGTGACACATGGTTTGCTTCCCATGTTTGTTCAAATGCGTGAACATGAGCCTCCGCGTCCGGGTCATCCCGATACTTGGAGTACTGGAACGGCATATCGTCGTCTGGTGTCGGTACGCGGGCTGGCGGTGTCGGTGGTCTTTCCTGTTGTTCCGTTAGCGTCTGAGGTCTTAGCCGGTCTTCCTTTGGTGTTGCCGGCTCGACTTCTGGTGTTGGAGGTTTTTGCCGGTGTACTTCCGTCTCCAGAGGTTGCTCCACGACGAGTGCCAGAGGTTCTTGGTCTGCCAACTCTGGTTCCGGTGTCGGTAAAGTATCTGACTCCTCGTCCTCCGGTCCTCCTGGGATGTCGTTACTGCTGCGATAGTTGGTATGTGCGTTGTAACCCCCTTCCGAATCCGATTCCAGCGCTGAAAATGCTTCAGATTCGTCGTCTCTTCCGGCCAAGGCCTGGAGAAGGGTTTCCACTTCCCGGAGGCTGCTTAAGCTACTTCCTTCGTCCGGGTATGCGTTTTGTTGCAGACGGAGCGACTCCTCCACCACTTTCCGGATCACTTTGGAAAATGATCGATCCGTTCGGATTTCTTCTGCTACTTGCTGGAAAGCCTCTCGTCGCCGTCTCCGTTCAGCAAGTCTTCGTGCTCTCTCCATAACCGGGTCTTCTGTTGGCCTGGTCATCCATTCCTGCCATTGTTCACTGCGATAATGCAGGAATCGTGGTCGCCAAAAACTGTGTTATTGCTAGGGCCGGACAACAGCCTAACACAAGATGTCCACTTAAGACACGTCACCAAAGGGTGGTACAGCAGAATGACTTACGGCACAACGCTTACTTAGACCTTAATCGATTACTTAGCCATCCGTAATTAACACGTGTAAGATATAACAATGAATATAGAACGGTAATCAACATTGGAAGATTAAGACAATAAGCTTTATTAATTATCCGCTCCTGATTACATTGTAACTGGGCCTTTATATAGGTCTCCGGTGCGAAATACAAAACGGTGCCAACCGGCACCTTTACGGAATCGTTCCGGATCCGGATCGGCATACCGATTCCGGTCCGTCCGTCCACATCTTCTTATATAATAATATGTATATATTAAGACTACTAATTACAACAGTTCCCGAATAACTATTCCTTTCACACTCTGGTTTGGACCTCCGTAAGCCTTCTTGCCGGCCGGTAACACATTGCGGTGAAGTGCTGCAACTTGTCCGATCCGAGTAGTTTTGTGAAGAGGTCGGCAACTTGCCGATCCGTATGAACACACCGAAGTTTGACTTCACCGCTCAGGACATGCTCACGCACGAAGTGGTAGTGCACTTCTATGTGCTTTATGCGAGCATGGAATACGGGGTTCTTGGCGAGCTGCATGTTGCTTATGTTGTCACAGTAAATCAAGATCGGGGTCGTCACCTTGATCCGCAAGTCTTGCAGTAGTCACCAAAGCCAAATGGCTTCACAGGTGGCAACGGTAGCGCCCTAGTATTCAGCCTCAGTGCTCGAGATGGCCACTGTTGGCTGCTTTTTGTTGCTCCACGCAATAGTCATGCTACCAAGGGAAAACATATAGCCGGAGGTGGATCGGCAATCCGATGCATCGTCGGCCCAGTCGGCATCGGTGTAGCCGACTAGCTCTTCGGTTATACCATGCCGGTATAACAATCCCCGGTCCTTCGTGCCGCTCACATATTGCAAAATTCAATGCGCGCATAGAAGGTGTTCCACGGTCAGCTTCTGCATATATTGGCTGATCACGCCGACCGGATAACTGATGTGGGTCGGGTGATTGTCAAATATATGAGGCTTCCGACGATTTGTTGGAACCACTTCTCATCGTAGACCGGTCCGGAGTCGGGACGGTGCTTCTGGTTCCGGTCCAGGGGTGTGGAGATTGGTCTGCATTCCGTCATGTCGAACTTGTATAGCATATTCAACATAGTGTCTTTGTGAGAGCAATATGCCGTTGGGGGTTCGGATCACCTCGATCCCCAAGAAATAGTGAAGGTCCGGGACTTGGCTGATTTCATCGAGTCCGGGTCTGCGTCTAGACCTTGCCGGATGAACAACGAAGAGTCAGATTTGGAGGCCGCAAACCCCATCGTACGCAACCGGTGCATGATCTTCGCATTCCCAGCTCGGGGGGCTTGCTTTAGGACATAAAGTGACTTCTTCAGCCAGCATACCGCCGACTTGTTCATCCCTCACTCGAAACTGGGGGGTTGGGTCATAAAGACCTCTTCTTCAAGATCTCCTTGAAGAAATGCATTCTTCACATCCATCTGGTGAAGATATCACCCCCTTGCCTCAGCAACCGCCATCACCACACGAACCGTCATCGTCTTCGCTACCGGAGCGAACATCTCGTCGTAGTCGATTCTATGGGTCTACGCGTATCCCTTCGCCACTAATTGGGCCTTGTACCAGTTAACCAAACTGTCGGTATTGTACTTTACCTTGTACACCCACTTATATCCAATCGGTTTAGAGTGTCAGGGAGGGTCAACTAGGTCCCATGTGTCGTTAACATCAAGTGCCCGCATTTCTTCCTCCATAGCGGCACACCAATTTTCGTCCTTTGCCGCTTCTGAGTTGCTCTCTGGCTCACGCACTTCCGCCACCTTCGTCATGTATGCATAATGATGCGCCATGTACTCATTGTACCTGTACCGCATAACGGGGTTCTTCAGTCGGGAAGACCGGCGTAACTTGGTAGTACCCGATTTGGGGCCCTTCTTGGCCAGGTCGAACTTCGTTCCTGGAGTTCCGCCTTCATCCTTTCTGGAGTTGGATTCGCTCCGATCTGACTCAACGTTGCCGGTTTCATATTCTGGCATCTTCTTCTTCCCCTTCTCTTTGCGCGTGAACCGTCTCCTCGGTTCCTTGCGCGGGGAGAGCACGATAGAGTCTCCACTACTCGTCGGTTCCTCATCCAACTAGTCATCCCGACTCAACCGCTCATTCGGTCCAATTAACCGAAATGAGATCGGACTCTCTTCTAGAGTGCCGAGGTCTTCATCTTCTATCTGGGCCGGTTCAGGCTCACTAGCCTCATCCTCCGATATCGAGTCGGGGTCGGAAGTCGGAGCCGGTAAGGCATACCATGATGCCGTCTCATCAAACTCAACATCCCGGCTAACTCAAACCTGCTTCGTCTCAGGGTTATAACACTTATACCCCTTTTGCTCATACGAGTAACCGACCAGGATGCATTTCTCCGACTTTGCATCCAACTTCCTCCAGTTCTTATCCAGCACATGCACATATGCAATGATACCGAATATCCGAAGGTGTCTCAAATTCGGCTTGCGTCCGAAATACAGCTCATGCATGGACACCTTGTCGCCGATCCGGTTTTGGATGTAGACGGCCGTCCGGACCACCTCCGCCTAGTAGAAATGGGGCATGCTCTTCTCCTCCAGCATTGCCCTCACCACGTCCACAATCGACCGATTTTTCTTGTCGGCCACGCCGTTTTGCTCTGGCATATATCTACAACTGAATTCGCGCCGAATTCCCATTTGTTGCAGATACCCGTTGAATTGACCGGAAATGTACTCTTTTCCACCATCCGACTGCAGGCACTTGATCTTCCTCTCAGTTTCCCATTCAACTAGGCTTTCAAGGTTTCGGAAACACTCGAAGACTTCGCTCTTCCGCTCAATCAGGTAGATCCATGTGCGCTGACTGTAGTCATTGATGAAGGTGACGAAATACGACTCCCGCCAAGACTAACTTTCTGTGCTGGTTCCCATACATCCGAATGAATAAGGTTGAGCTTGTTACATCTACGGTTTCGTTTGGTGGGGAATGGAAGCCAGTGTTGCTTCCCGAGTTGGCAGGCTTCACATATTTGGGCCTTCCGGCCACTTAACTTCGGCAAACCAAAAACAACTTGTTTCGTTTGCAGGACTTGAAGCCTCCCGTAATTGTCATGGCCGATCCGCTTGTGCCACAGGTCGATGTCCGATTCGACCTTCTGTCCTTTGGCGAACAAAGCGGTGCTTACATCATTGGTGTCGAGGATGAACATCCTCCCGTCTCTACGCCCTTGCGCAGTAATTTGGCCCTCTTCCTCGATGAAGCACCCAAGGTGCGTAAACCGTACCTGCATCCCCTGGTCAACGATCTGACCGACTGACACCAGGTTCTTGGTGATAGTCGGAACGTGTAATACGTTCATCATTTTCCCCCTCTGTCCGATGTGGCTCAAAGGGACTTCTCCGACATGCACGATTGGGTGAGGAGTGTTGTCTCCAGTTTCAACGACTCCCGGTTGTTCCGATTTCTCCAAGAAGGAGAACCACTCTTTGTGGCTCTTCATGTGATTCGACGCACCGGAATCAACGTACCACACTTCCGTCGATTCAGAAGCGGTTTTCTTCATCAAGTTAGCCTCGTGTTTCATCACCAAGGCTGGCCTTTTACCGGTTTTTCCAGTTTTGGATCCTCCCGATCCTTCTACGTAGTGCAAGTATTGTTGGTTCTCTCTACCGGCCTTGCCGGATCTAGATCTGTCCGAATCGGTGCGCTTCTTCCAGCACTCGCTTTCTCGGTGGCCCTTTTTACCACAATACCAGCATTTCGTGTCGGCCTTTGCTTGTTGGCCTCCGACGCCGCCTTGACTCCCCTTGCTTGTGTGTTGGGAGACAGGTCCCTCCGGATGGGAATGGAGAAGAACAGTGCCGATGAACAAACTCAGCTACGGAGAGCCGGATGACGAGTACCCAGCTACGGAGAGCCGGATGGTACAGACCCGGTGAAGACCAGATGACGAGTACCCGGCTACGGAGAGCCGGATGGTACAGACCCGGTGAAGACCGGATGACGAGTACCCGGCTATGGAGAGCCAGATGGTACAGACCCAGTGAAGACTGGATGACGAGTACCCGGCTACGGAGAGCCGGATGGTATAGACCCAGTGAAGACCGGATGACGAGTACCCGGCTATGGAGAGCCGGATGGTACAGACCCGGTGAAGACCGGATGACGAGTACCCGGCTACGGAGAGCCGGATGGTACAGACCCAGTGAAGACCGGATGACGAGTACTCGGCTACGGAGAGCCGGATGGTGCAGACCCGGTGAGAACCGGATGAAGAGACATATTCGTAAATATGTTTCTGAGAGTCCATCATGGCTATATTTGTAAATAGCCGAAAAGTCATATTAGTATAAATATGACTTACGGCAAACTTTTAGTTTTTTGTTGTCATTTTTTTGTTGGTGTAAGAAGAGAGTGTGTGTAACAGTGTACAGAGAGTGAGAGAGAGAGGAAGAGGTCGTTGCCTCTGTTGTAACCGTTGCCTGTGGCGAAGATCGTGAGCACGAGGTCGTTGCCTCCGTGAACTCACTATTGTACATTCTAACATAGTGATAGTTTGCAGCATGTGGGCTGCCGTGGTTTTTCCCTTAGTTTGGGTTTTCCACGTAAACATTCTGTGTACTCTTCCCTTCATTGTGTCGTGCATTTATTTCCCGTTTTCTGTGTATGATTCTAAGCTCGGTTGTGGCCGAGCATTGCGTATAAGGAACGAGTAGTTCCCGACAAGTGGTATCAGAGCAAAACGACACAGGTATGAAGACCGGATGAGGAGTATCGGCTGCAGAGATTCTCAACCCTCGCGCTCGGATACCATGTGAAAGCATAGCGTGCAAAAGCAATGGAAAACCAAAAACAGAAATGCAGGTTTAATGGAGAGCTTAGAGTATACACAGTACGCGGGAGAGACAGAAAGAGAGAGCACACAGAAAACTCAATTCAAAATATTACTCAGTCTGTACATCGTATGTGTTCAGTGAACACTTTTATACAAGTCCATACGAACTGACAGAAGTACGATGTACTTCAATGCTCACACGAGTGTCTAACACTAACTACGAGGTATTAACTCCCTAGTATACTAGCTGCTACTTGGTTTCCGATTACTGCTTGATCCAGCTAACCGGCTCCCCAGCTCACCGGCTCATTGATCCGGCTCAGGCTTATTCAGCCGATCTGGATCCAGTTGAGCTTGCCGCTCGACAAACTGAGTGCGTAAAACAGTATGCATAACGTGGCCGTATCGGTGCGTAAACCGGAAGGCTATTAGTATGGTATTCCTCGTAAGGAATAATTTTGGGAGTTAGTGTAGTAGGCTTCTTTATGAGCATTCAAGTACTATCAGTACTTGTGTTAGCCCGATAGTCAGGGCTTGTATAAAAGGTGCTCACTAAGCACCGTGTATGTACAGATTGAGTATTATTTTGAATTGAGTTTCTGTGTTCTCTCTCTCTCTCTCTCTCTCTCTCTCTCTCTCTCTCTCTCTCTCTCTCTCTCTCTCTCTCTCTCTCTCTCCCACATACTGTGTATATCCTAAGCTCTACATTAAACCTGTGTTTTTTGTGTTCGGTTTTCTATTGCCTTCGCATGCTATTCTTTTACAACGTTGAACCCAAGGTTAGCCCCTTCATTCATCCTCCAAAATGTCCAGAATGCTCTGGTCTAGGGGTTCCAACGGTTCATCGGGTAGTTGCTCCATCTGTTGTTGTTGTTGCTCCTCCAATTGTAGTAGTTGTTGTTGTTGTTGTTGATCTCCGGCCTTGGCTCTTGCTGCTGCTGCAGTGTGGCTTTGTCTGGTTCCTCCGGTCTGACTTCTTCCAGCTGCTCTACTCGGGCTTCATTTGGCTGGCCTGCACCGGTCCCAGCTACATTCGGTGGCTACTCTGGAGATTGCTCTTCATCACTGATGTTAATTGCCACCAACATTTGTGATGCTATCTGCCGTTTTCGCTCCTATTCGTATCGCCCGAACTAGAGTTGAGTACCAAGCTGGTCATCATCCTGCTGTTCTACCAGCCGCCTTATAGCCGCCAATTGTTCCCCCTGCCAGGGACAAGAAATCGTCTGACAACTCCTCCCGGCTGGTTACAATATTCTCTGCATCCATCTTGTAGAAGTTGTCACTGTCCTTTCTCCTGTTTTCCGCATCCGCTCGCTGCGTATGTAATTCCGCCACCTGCTATGCCCATTTTGACCACCATTGCACTGAGCTTTCACCAATCATACTCTTTGTTCATTCTTTCCATGCTAGCACAATGGCACAGATCCGGCCGAGCCCCATCTTGGATTTGTCCTCCGCAGCTTGCTTTTCCTCCTTTAACTTCTTTATTAGGCTCGCAGTTGCCTATGCTTGCACCTCATATTCCAGGAATTGAGTTTGATAAGTTGTCTGAACTCTATTCAGCGCCATCTTTGCTCATTTCGTCTCCTCATAATACTGTCGATTGAGCTCCATCCGGTCCCTTGCCGCTTCTTCTAGTGCCTTTGCCATGTCAACCTCCTTGGTCCGCTCTTCCACCAATGCCTTTGTTGCCCTGTTGACCTCATTCCGGAGTTCCCCTAGCTTCTCCTGTTGCCGGTCACCTTCTACAATCAACTTCTTGTGCTCCTCATCCAAATGCTTGTGATCCCGATGTAGTCATTCAAAATCCTTCGTCTTCTGCTCTAGCATTTGGTTTATTTGACGTCGGGCGTGGTCTTCCCGATCTTTCTGTTGCCAGAGTTCTTCTTTGAGCCGCTCGATTTCAGTTTCTGCCAATTGCTAGAGCTTATCCTTCTCTTGTAGTAGCTTCTCCTTTTCTTCCTTCAACCGGTCATTTAATTGGCAGCTTTTCCGGAGATTTTCTTTGAGTCTTCGTTTCTCATCCTCCGTTGCCTTCTTCTGCTCTCGTTCTCTAGCCCTCAAGGCCTCCTAGGCTTCTAACTCTTCCCTGAGAGTGGAGAATTCTTGCTCCCGTGTAATACTTGTGTCTGGTGATGAGGAGCTACCGGCGTGTTATCTGTTTGTTCAGTCACCGACGCCACTGGTTCTGGTCCTGTTGACCCCGGACTGACCTATCTAGTCGCGTCTGCTTTGCCGTTGGTATCCCATCGTGGTCGCCAAAACGTGTTATAGGATTTAGGGTTAGGGTTAATGATAATTATGATAGCATGATGATAATGACGATAGGGATCAAGATAGTGAAGATAACCATGGTGTAATAGTGAAGATGATGAATGGTATGATGGTGAGAGATATTATGAAGATGTTGACAAACATTGAGGGGTGGGGGGTGGTGCCTACAATGGCTCCACCCCCCTCCCAAGGGGGTTCAACGTTAATGGGGGGAGAGAGAGAGAAAATTTTCATTTCATTCATTCATTCCCCATAAGGGGTTAAATAGGTACAAAGGGGTAGATACACAAGGGTGCACATCCCCTTGGGCATTCACACCTAGTCACTCACTCACACCTCTTTGTATCCACCACAGTCACACTTACATTCACACTCATAATCACATACATATCAACACATTATATCAGATTCTTTCACCCTCCCTTATCACACTTATCAATCACCCGTACATCTCGTACGGTAACACAATATGCCATGCCCGTGGGAGAATGCCTTGCACATCGATCCCACATGCCTTGATCATAATCTTTCTTTGACCAGAACTTCTATCGGTCCTCTCAACGATCGACTCCCTCGATCGGAGTGCTTAACTCAAACATCTCCGTTGGTCAACAAATCTTCATCGACACGAACATTCCCATTTTGTCGATTCACGAACATTGATATCATGGGTCTAAAAACGTTGTGTGTATGTGTATCTTCCTTTTGTTGATTTTGTGAGTTGTGTGTTGATCGCGTCCCTTTCTTTTAGGTTGATGAGTTTTCGAAATTTCGTTGGGGCCCTTTGATTTTTAAAATTTTAATTATGTACTATCGAGTTTTTTTAAAATTTTGTTCAATACCCCTAGGTTTTTGAATTTCCTCTCATGTATGCAAATTTCCTTAAATGCTCTTCTATTTATCCTTCTCTCATTTTCTTTCTTTGTTTTTTTTTACTTTGGTTGTTTTCCTTGTCTCTTCTTCTTCTCGTTCTTTCTCCCGTCTCTGTTTCTTCTTATTTTCTGCATTTTCTTGTTCTTTCTTCAACTCCTCTTCCTTATCCTTCTCTACTAGTGATTGTCTATCTCGACTTTCAGTTTTGTCCTTGTCTCTTTCTCTTCCTCGTCCTCCTCTGCCTTTTTCCGAGTATTCATCTTCCACGCCTGTGTGTTGATGGTGGCGATGGCGGTGGTGATGAGAAGATTTATGTCAGTTTGTCCGTTGTGTTTGTTTTGGTTGTCTCCGTCTCTGTATCATTGTTCAGTCGTCGCTACTCGACGCCTGTCCGTCCGGTCCCCAATTCATCTGTCTCTATTCGGTGTGTCTCTATCCGGCCCGTCTGGCTTGCTGTCCGGTCATTATGTGCATTCTAGAAGTCGGTCCGGCCGCTGTCCGACCATCGTTGCTCTGGCCGTTGTTCGGTCACTGCCACTATCAGGCTATTGTGAGACCAACGCCAATGTGTTTGTCAGGGCCATCCGGTTGTAGCCACTCTGGTTGTTGCCGTTCGGCCACCGCTCCGGCCATTGGTTGTCTGGCCACCACAATCCGGTGATCATCCTGGCTTCATCATCATTCCGATCGTTTAGCCCATCCAGTCATGTTTGTCTGTTCGTTTGGTCGTGTCTGTTTTGGCCTTCTCAACTTCTTCCTCCATGCTCCGGATCCTTGACCGGGCCTTCTTGAGTTCTTCAGTTGTGGCAAACAATTGATCCCGTTGTGCTCTCTCTTCTACTTCAAATTGGCTTACAACCCCAACCACTTGCTCTCTGATCCATCGCAACCATTGACTGTCGGTGCCTTGTTGCCTTTCCACTTCCGGTTGCAGTGTTGGCTCTACTCTCGCCACAAACCCTTGTTGTAATCTCGTCTCTCGCGGCAACTCCTTCTCTTGTTGTGCCTGTTGACCCGGTGTCGTGTAGTTTTTCACACACGATATGAGAACCAGTAAAATAATTATTTACGATTAGCTTAATATATTGATATGGGAAGATAGATGTGTTCAAGAGCTTCATAATGTATTTTACTACGCATGAATTGGATAAATAAGTATCAAGTTATGTGAGTGAGAGGTTTGAAGAGAAAAAGGAAAAAATACAAAACTGTGAGATATCCCCCATAGATAGGTCAACATTGGAACGCAGGATATATAAGGGAAACCAAAACATATTCATTCTATCGATGTGTAGAGCACAGAATGTTCAAGGTGACTTGGGCTACACTGTGTGGTGTGCATGCTTCGGGCGTACGCGCGTATGCACGGCCGTATTGACGCTTCGGGCGTATGCACGTATGCACGGCCACGTGGACGTTTTCGGACGTACGCGTGTGTGCAAGTTTCGGGCTTACGCGTGCACGGCTGCGTGGAAGTTTCAGACTGACGCGTGTATGCGAATGAGCGCGCAGATACATACACGGTGCGAGTTCGACGCGTGCGCGCGTGGATGTGTACATTGCACGATCGGGACTTTTGCGCGCGGATGCGTCTACGGTTTGGTTGCGACGAACGTACGGATTGCGCACGGGCTAAACTTTATGGATGATTGTGTCATTTGGCCGAATTATACGGACAGACGCATGCAACCAAAAGCCAAGGCCATGCAACTAAAAGTAAAAGGCATGCAACTAAAAGTAGAGGCCATGCAACTAAAAATAGAGGCCATGCAACTAAAAGTGGGCATGCAAAGTAACATTGGGGAGGAGGATCAACAGAGAGATCGATATATGTCCCATTTTTCCCCTCTAGTTTTTTTTTTTTTTTCCTTCTTCTTCCCTCTCGGATTCGAAAAACAAATTATCTCATATATTGATATCAAACTCCTAGCTTTGTTGACTTGATCTTTCTTGTCAAAAATTATCTCTCGTATTCATATCGGACCACTCCTTGCATGGTTGTTGGCTCCTTTCTTTGAAAAATTAATCTGTCATTTCCATACCCAACCCATTGTAACACGATTCTGAAATTATAAAGAATCGATTTTCTTTTGCAATAAACTAAGGATTTGTCTCTCCCACTTGTCTTGTGCTTAAAACTTGCTTGTGTTGTACGTGTTGCACTAAATCCTTCTAGTTCAGAACCCCGACGGTTCTGTCTCACGATCCGCACATAGTGACGGATTTTCACGACACCGGTGAGATTGGTGCTTCTGTTACCGTTACTGGCTGAACAAGCTCCATTTCCTTCCTTGACTCTAGTTCCTCGGAGTGGGGTATCGGTGTGTTGTCCTTTATCAAACCCAATTCGTCCCTTTTCTGCTCCGCATTGCTTCTCTTCTGGCGACGTAGGAGAGTATTGACGGGTTCTTCCTCTAGCTCGTCCTCTTGGGTTCCCATGTTTATCCCTTGAACCAAGTTAGGCGGCTCTTGCTCTTGCCGATACAATTTGATTTCAAGAGGCCTAACCAGTTGCTCTACCGGTGCCTCTCTCTCCGCATGTTGCTTCCGACGGGGCTGCACCTTTTCTTTTTGTGATGAACCTCCCTCTGTCCAACCGGGAGTGTGCTTGGCAAGGAGTTGCTACCACTTCGAGGGCTTGTTTGGCGTTGTATCGGCCATTCGGCCCCACGTCTTTGCCTTTAATGTCAGCACTAGCGGTACTAAGAGAGTGAGCCATTGAGCCACTACTGTCCACACCTTCTTGCCGTCTACCACCGATTGTATGGACGCTCACAAACAATCAACGATGATTACCGGCCAATCCACCTTTACCCCTTCGTATGTGGCGATGATGAATCCCGCTTTGTTCTTTCGCATTGTCAGGGGTCGGGGGTGCACAAACCCATACTCGTGGAGCACACGAGCTACTTCTCGAAACAAGGTGTCGTCACCGCCCTGTGTCCGGTACGCTTTGCTGGCCAGGGAGTACTCCCCGAAGAACTTTGTCAGCGTCTCTGGGGAAGGATTCTCAATGGAGTAGATCCCTCCCTCCGGCAATCTGATTAAGGCGCGGATGGCCTCCTCCATGATTACTTCTAGGTCAATCTTCTTTGCGACCTTTTCCGCTTCTTCGTGCAGAGGTGCCTCTACTATCCGTAGGAAGCCCTCCAAGCCATGTTGAGTGAAACATTTCTTCGCAGTCTCGGAAAGCGCCATGGGCTCCAGCGTGTCCTCTATTTCAGTGGCGGTGGGGAGCTTTGGTGTGCCTGTGGTAGCTTCTGGTGTTCGCCTAATCACTTGTATCCACCTATGTGTGCTAAGTGCTTTTGGTTCGTGAAATGAGAGAGACTCTGTTATGCGGAGGTTTTGTGTTCTCATCCTTGCCGCCTTTTTTCGATTCCCACACATGCACGTCGTGTGCTTTTAATAGTGGTTGTGTGAGGCGTGGTGGGCTTTAAATGACTGACGTCACACCATTTCGAGGTGTTCGTTCATTTTTTAATGGCCGTCATTTTTCCTTTCTTTCTTTTCTTTGCCTGCATGAATTCTAAACCCTTGTATCTGGCAACACCATATCCGTTGTATGTTCCTCCTCTTGGTTGCCAGCTATCCGCTTGCCATTCCTGATTTTTGCTTCAGCATTCAGTTGTTTGAACGGGTTCTGCAGCATTGATCCGTAATACGGTTTTAGTCAGAAACCGTTTACCCACTTTTCCACGACTTCGCCGGCCAGTGTTCCCAGCTGATACGAGCCTTTAAACTCTCGTGTTATCTAGTACGGTCCGGTTCACCGGTACTGTAGCATTCCCGGCATTTTGCCCATCCGGGTCTGAAATACTAACACCGGTTGGCCGATTCCGAACATTTTCTCGTTCCCTTTCTAGTTTCCAGTGCTAGTCGACGAACACTTTCCATCGTCGTTGCTCGAGTTCCAACTACAGAATGCTAGCTATCCAATGTTCTTCTAATTCGCACAATGTCGCTAGTCGGATTTTTCCGATTCCTTCTCACTTAACCTTTCCCGTACTTGAATCCGCAAACTTGGAATTTGAATCTCTATCGGCATGAACGCTTGTAATCCGAAAGCTAACCGGAATGGTGTTGTCCGGATACTTGTTTTGTACGCGATTCGGTAAGCCCACAACGCACTCTGCAGCTTCGTGTCCCACTCGGTGTGGTTTTCATTAACTATTTTCCAAAGGATGTTCTACAAGGTTTTGTTGGTGGATTCGGCCAATCCGTTGGCTTGCGGATAATAAGGTGTACTCCACTTGTGTACGACCACATAAAATGTTGTCAAGCTCTCCACTACTTGACCGAGGAAATGTCCTCCTTGATCACTGATAAGTTCTATTGGGCATCCATACCGACACCAAATGTACTCGTCTAGGAACTTGGTCGTTGAGGCCGCGGTATTATCCCAGAGTGCCTTTGCTTCCACCCATTTGGTGCAGTAGTCTGTTGCTACAATGATATACCAGTTCCCAGTCCGCATTTCCGGAGGTTTGAAAGGTCCGACGAAGTCCAATCCCCATTTTTGAAATGGCTCCAGTGATAACACCGACTGGTGTGGCATCCTTGCTTGTTCTGTTGGTTGGCCCATCTGTTGACATAAGTCGCATTCCTTTGCACACCAAATCGAGCCCTTACGTGTTGTAGGCCACCACAATCCACTTCGCCATATTTTCCTTGCCATTGCATCTCTGGCATAATGTCCTTCGGCGACTCGACAGTGACCTTCCTATAAAATTGTCTCCTTTTCATTGCTCTGAACCGCTCTTCGCCATATACCGTCCGCTCCCTTGTGGTACAACGTATCCTGCAGTAAACAAAAATGTCGTCTTTGTACCGCCAACCTCTTCCATTCGTCCTAGTTCAGTTCTTCCTAGGGCAATCTGGTGCTTAAAAAGTTATGCATATTCTTCAGCCATTTGTCCTCCTCGGCAACCGTCCCATCCACCGTATTCTCCGCTATTACCCTAAACAGTTGCGCATCCGGAAGGTCGTCTTTGATGCCATCACCTGCCTCTCCGGATTCTAACCGGCTCAAGTAATCCGCGACCGCATGTTGTACTCCCGGTCTGTGGTAAATCTCGAATTTGAACTCCTGTAGAAGCAGCATCCATCGTGCTAGTTTGTCAGTTAGCGATGCCTTGGAGACCAAGTACAGTAATGCCGAATGATCCACATGGAACGAGAATTTCCTTTCCAACAAGTAGTGACGGAACTTCGTTACGTTGTATATCATTCCCAAGGCTTCCCTTTCCGTTGTTGAATAATTCTGTTCCACTTGGGAGAGCTTCCAACTGGCATAGTAAACCTGCCAATACCACTTCGATTCGGTGAGCTGCATAAGAACGTTGTCGATCGGGATATTAGATGCGTCCACGAACACATGAAATTCCTTCGACCAATCCGAGGGTTGTATGACCAGTGCATGGGACAACATTAATTTGAGCGCATGGTATGCCTTATCCTCCGGTTTTGTCCATTGGAAAGGTGTCCGGTGTACAACTGCGTGTAGTGGTGTTGCAAGATCAGCCAAGTATCGGAACATCTGGCTATGCCACCAGATTTGCCCTAAAAACCGGCTCAGAGCTTTGGCGGTTGTTGGTGCCGGTGCTTCCAAAATGGCTTTAACTTTATCCGGGTCCACCGCAATCCCGTGCCGGTAACCTCTGCATTTCTCCAGGCATAACCAAAGATGGTCAAGATGTTCTCCTTTCTTGTTGTACACCGCAAAGTCATCCAAGAACACCTGCATAAACACTGGGATAAATTCCCCGAAAATTTCCATGATGATTAGTTGGAACGTTGCCGATGCCGTTTTCAGTCTGAAAATCATCACGACTGCTACAAAGACTCCACATTCTGTGATGAACGCAGTTTTCTTCTGATCGTCCGGGTGCATCCTGATTTGGTTATACCCGCTGAATCCGTCGAGGAAGCTATACACCTCATGGCCTGCTACCGCATCCAAGACTCCATCCGTGAATGGGAGCGGAAATGCATCGGTAACAGTGGCAGCATTCAATTTCCGGTAATCCACACAGACCTGGATCTTTCCATTTTTCTTTGGTACCACCACAATTGGGCTTAGCCAGGTGGCTTGCTTCACCGGCCGGATAAACCCAACCCGCATCAACTTGTCGATCTCCTCTTTTAGTTTAGCCGCGTAATTCGGATTCATCCGGTAACGTCTCTGCGCTACTGGTTTCGCATCCTTGCTTAAATGAATCTGGTGCTGATATAATTGCGGGTCCAGTCCTCGCATGTCTTCGTATGACCACGCAAATACATCCCGGAATTCTTTAAATAATGTGACCATTGCCGATTTCTCCTCCGGTGGCATTTCTTTAGCCACCTAAACCGGTCTTGCTTCTTCATTGGTTCTCAAATTCACTTCTTCCAATTGTGATGCTTTCACCCATTCTGATACCACCATCTCCCGCTCTAGGGCCTCTTGTGCTTGTCGCAATTCCCGGATCGCGTCCCTATCCGGTTCCTCACCGGCATCCTCCGGTTGGCCAATATATGGGGAGACCGCCTCTGCAACGTTCACTTCGAACAGAGGGACTATCCTTGGGTTTTCATCAAGGTAGCGATCTACCTCCTCATCGGCAAGCCCTTCCAGCATATTCACGCTTTTGGCATACGGTGTTACTTCCTTGCCCGGGCCCGCTTGAGGGTGTGTGGGTACTCTTACCTTAGTTTTCCCCCTTTGGAACGTAATGTTGTTCTTCTACCAGTTCTATTTGATGTGGGTGGTCCGTAACCATGGTCGTCCTAGCAACAGTGGGTATGCTCCCTTCGCATTCAACTAGAGGACGACGGCAAAAATCCGGAAGGCATGGCCTCCAATTGTTACCTCCAAATCCGGGATCAATCCGGTCGGTCGTACTGAGCTAGTGTCCACCATCCGAAGCCAAAATGGGCATGGTTCCCATTCTTGGATTCCAAGAGTGTTGCATGTTTGGAGGCTTATTACGTTTACTCCCGATCCGCCATTGACGATCATCCTCGGTACTTCCTGTCCTTTGATAATGGTGGTGATTGCGGGACTGCTGGTATTGACCACTGTCGGCCCTTCCTTGGTATTCGAAAAGAACGTCAGAGCTGGTGTGGGGCTTGGTGGGGCCCATGCCGATTTTAAACCATCGGTGAATCGGGGCACGAATTGCAGTAACCGGCCCAGTGGTAGCATGATCTGACATTCCTGTAATACCTGCCATGTGGGGTTCTCGTGTTGCATCATCTTTGTAGGTTTCTCCAATGCGTTCCTTTGCTTCTTCAGTTTGGTGACATTCCGTTCATTTGCCTTTTCGATCCATTCTATTGCTTGTTTGCGGATAGTTTCCTGAGCCTCCCATTCGGCCATCTTTCCCTTTGATCTAGTGGTGACTTGCTGGATGTCCGCCACTTCTGCAACCACCATGTTGACTGTTGGTCGTTTTTCGTTACTCTTTACCAGACATTGGTTGTTGTAGTGTCCCTCCTAGCGGCCATAGTAGCAATACACGGAAGGCATATTGCTAGACTCTGCTTTTTGCATGTTACCCGGTTGAAATCTGAATACAACCTGGTTAGGCTCCTCTACTCTTCTTTGTTCCATTTGAGCGTTATTTATGCTTCTATTTGGCTCTCGTTGGTAATCCCTTGTTGGTTCCCGACGATCCTCTTTCGGAGCATTCCGTTTTTTATTATAGTGTCGGTTGTTCTGGTATCCTTGCCAGCGCTCTCAAACCGAACCGAACCATTGCCGATTGTTATCATGTGACATTAATTAGATCTTGCTTGTAGCCATGACTTCACCTTTCTCACACGATCCTTCACCAAATAGCAACCCTTAAGATCTCCACGCTTGATTTGAAAAGCCATTGTTATGTGCACTCTCCCTCCTCTCTCCCTTCACAAAAACAAAACCTCAAGTTTACTTTTCCTCTTTGCCTTTTTCCACTCCTATTCTTACATCTATCAGTCGTTCACACTTGCCAATAAAAATAGCTATGACCCTCTCCTCATCTTCCCGTTACTAACCTTCCCTTTCCCACCCAAATACACAAAGTAATGTTTCTAGCTTTTCACACTCACCCACAACTATAATAAATAAGCACATTTCCTAACCTAACAATTGCATCAACAAAACAAAAAAGATATTGAAGTCTCACTGATATTTAAAAAGAACTTAACGAAATCGAAGTTCATTTCACTAATCTTGATCCTATTTATTCCAATTATCTTGAAATTATTGATGAGAACGAAGATCCAATCAATTGTAATGAACCCATAAATGTTGAATAAGCTTTAAGCGAACATTATGTAGATGAGTGGGCTAAAGCAATGGAAGATGAAATGCATGCTCTACAAAGGAATGACATGGATTATTTTGGAAAAACC
Organism: Azolla caroliniana; assembly: GCF_043228905.1. Classification (NCBI taxonomy): domain Eukaryota; kingdom Viridiplantae; phylum Streptophyta; class Polypodiopsida; order Salviniales; family Salviniaceae; genus Azolla; species Azolla caroliniana. The sequence continues at coordinate 12,345,746 of NW_028230443.1, forward strand.
CAAGGACCGAAAGATAATCACATGTAAGTGGCTATTCTAAATTAAATGAGATTCTCTCGGCAAGCCTATATGTTACAAAACTAGACTGGTTGCACAAGGATTCTCACAAGTATTCAAAATCGACTTCAAAGATACTTTTAGTCCCACCCTAAAGAAAATGTTGTTTCGTATGCTTGTGGGACTCGCCACAACTCTAAACCTTGAACTTCATCATTTGAATCCTTAAAAAACATTTTTACATGGTGAACTAAATGAAGAAGTCTACAAGTGGTCAATTCCCAAATCACATATGTCAACTTCGATAAATCCATCTATCGACTTCACCAATCACTTCGAGTGCGGTATCACCATTTGGACTCCTTTCTTCTTGGTAATGGTTTAAATGCCTAATTAAGGAATGAAGCCAATATATGTATTCAAACGAATGCACCTAATTTCGTATTAATAGGGGTATATGTAAATGACCTACCTTTAGTATCAAATTCTCTATCTTATATTGTTACATGTAAACACGAATTGAAGGCCAAATTTCCAATCACCGATCTAGGTCCTATGTCTTATTTTCTAGGGGTTGAAATTAGATTTCTTTATCTCAATCACAATATATATCTAACATTCACATGCTCCATTGTAAGTCAATATATCTACTCGACTAACAATTACTTGTAAACTAGATGCCCCTAAAACTACTAAAGAATCTCTTGAAATGGAAAATGTACAATATAAATAAGTCATAGGATGTATAAAGTATCTATAGTACAAGGCCAAATATATGTTTTAATGCTGGTTTATTATCACGTTTCATGCTCAACCTAGGTCCAAAATGTTGGTCGGGCATGATGGCCAAGGTGTGAAAGGGTCGAAAGGTCAAACCGATATGGGCAGAAGCTGGACAAAAGTCGAAGGAAAATAACGCATGTAAATAGTAGATTCGAGAATTAGTAACAGTTTTACGTTCTTGATGTAATTGTTCATGCTTCCTATAAAAAGAGGGCATGCAACCTTGTAAAAACGATCGGTCTGTAAGAGTTAATCATAATACAATCTTTATTTGAGTAATTCTTTGTCTATATTCTTCAGGGTTTCATTTCCATATATACTGTGTACTGTGTAGACCGATTGGTTGTAGCTGACTCGGATAAAGTTCAGAGTGTGTTCTAAGCATCCGATCAGGTATCTTCTGTGTGAGTTTACCTTTACCTCAATCTGTGCAAGTGCATCATTAGCAAAGTAACTGGTTCAGTATTTTACCCATCCCTCCAACCACAAGACCTTGATCAGGTTACTTAGTGACTAAGTATCTGATCCGTGTTCCTAGAGACTAGTAACACAAAACATTGGCAAGCTTTTAAAACACGTACTTAGATACCTTGAGCATACTAAAGATTTAGCAATTACTTTTTCATTCACACGGTCAAACAGCCCAAGTCACTTTATGTGGTTGGACTAATCCCTCCTCAAATCATACCAATTTGTCTACCTTTGATTGGGTGCAATGTTTATACACTAGCAGGTGGAGAAATTGCTTGGCGATCCAAGAAATAAATGATCATTGCATTATCATGAATTGAAGTTCAATACATTGCAGCTGCAAAATTGGCAAAAGAAAGAATTTGGATTAAAGCGATACTTGAAGAATTAAAGTTATTCTAAGTATCAACATTGGAGTTGAATTGCTATAGTCAAAAGCACATATTGGGTTGCAAGAAGATAGGGATTCTAAATTTTTCGAAAGTCAAAGAACAAAACATGATGTTTTGATTGCTTCATTAGGGGGCAGTGTTTAAATAAAGAATAATGAAATAATAAAACAATAAAAACAAATAAATAATAATGTATATGGCCTCTCATATAAGAGACACTTGAAGAGCCATTGTGTCTCTCATACACCATTGGCAACTACTTGTTACATCATTGTACATTTTGTTTGAATTGAATAGAATCAAGACATTAAGTCTATACAACTCTGTCATATGTTCTATTACTATACTCCTAGAATATATATACATTATTCTGAAATTTATTTTTTTGTTTTGGTTATGATTGTCAAATAAGTACAAAGCCTCCATTGTGATTTACATTGGAGATCTTAGTATGTGCAAGTAGCCTATAGCAAGTAGTAAGGAGGTGGTCAACTAGTACCAATGAAGAAGAACATTACTGCTAGAGGCAACTCAAGTGTTCTAGAACGGAATGCCGACCATAATAGCTATAAATTACCCATAACTCTTATGAGAAATGATGAGGACGAGACACAATCTTGTGGAAATCATGTATTGCACAAAGTCATCAATATTATTGGTACTACTATCAAAGGAACTTTTATGGCTATCACCCCCATGCTAATGGTAGCAATTCCGCTTGACCAACTTCATCATGTGTATGACTTTTTGTAGCTAAATGTGAGCACTAGTAAAACCCTCTTTGACCTAGCCACCACTCTTCACCAAGCCATATTGAGACCATGCTCAATGTTGAATTTTAGCCATATGGGTGGTTCTTTGACACTAGAAGCTATACATGTCAAAACGAACTAGCTAGCTCCCTACATGTACCCATATCTAGACCATCTTTTATGTTGGAATTTAGCCATAGGATTTGCTCTATTGCACAACAAAGTATACATGTGGAAACAAACCACGTCCATTGAGACAATTCACACAATTTCTATTACGTCACAAACATTATTTATGTTATAGGTCAGCTATATTCGGGTTATTCATTGACATGTAACGACGGTGATTGCTATACATATACAAATGGCGATGAGGGAAATAATGTCCTCTATGACAGTGGACTATTTTTCCAAAGTCAATATCATATATATATATATATACATGCATGCATAATGACCAGTACATGTGTGCCATTTTTACATACAAATGGATGCTCGCATAAGCAAGAAGTCAAGACCATGTCACTATATCTTAATTCCAGTGCACAGCCTCTCCTATGAAGAAAGGGATAGCAAAAACCTCCACATTTGAGGTATTTTTTTCCTATCGAGATTTATAGAGATTCTAAGTATTCACAATTACTATTCTACTCCATGTTAACACATCATATACTCTTTTATCCTCGACAAGACAGCTTATTCATGAAGATACTAGAAACAATTTCAAGTTTTATTGATTGAAATTATATCATCATCTTATTTCGAGACCTGTAGTGTGTATGCCACTACCAAAGAAGGTACACATGTTCCTGTATTTCGAAAATTGTGTGAAGATCAAGCATTCAATGCGAAACATATATCATGTGCATATATATATATATATATATATATGTATGTATGTATGTATGTATGTATGTATGTATGTATGTATGTATGTATATATGTATCGTCTAATAGGTACATATATTGGTAGAATACAGAACATGGCCTTCTTGTACTCATACATATTCATGAGTACATATATACATAAGGCTTGGTGCAATGTACAAGTCAGTGAAATAATGGATCTGATTTATACACCAGCCCAACTTTTATTTATCTTGTGGCCTTGGATAGCGTGGTTGCTCAGACGGTGAGGGGGCTCCAGAAGAGCTTGAGTACGCATTCAATGAATCAGCATTATAATATGGCCCTTGCCACCCTGGATACGGTGGTTGGCTATAATTATGGCCTGGGATAGATGCGGGGTAATGAGGCGGCGGTACCTGAACTCCACTATTTGAAGGAGTTTGAGGATGCTGTGGGGGCTGATGTTGGGATGAACCGAATGGAAAGTGTCTTGACATCTGGCTCTGTAGATCTTCTATCATATCATGACTTTGTATTTCACGTGTCATGACATAATCGCTGCATTGCTGCTTCAGCTCATTGATAACATCCTTGAATCAAAATACAGCGGCAAAATAGAAGATATGATTACAACAATGTTATGTACGTTACCCAATGAACCCTTGAAGCCACAAAATATAATCACAAAGAAAGATATGAAAATTGCAAACCTGAACAGAAACATAGAATTTGATGCCTGCATTGTTTATATTGTCACGTATTTCTCGATACTTGGCAACCGCTTTACCAATCTGCTCAAAAGTGTGCTCCTGGGATGCTAAGCATAAAAACTTAACCTTTGTATGAGCACATTCTTCCCATGGTCTCATAGTTAATTGGTTTTTCTCAAACACTTTTCAGCAAGTAAATTATACAGTGCTCACCTTTGAAATCCTCTAGATTGAAAACAGTTACAAATGAACCATTCTGTCTCTGGTACAAGAATAACACTGTTAGCAACACAATGACAAGCTTCACATTTTTAAATAAATTGCTGCAAAAACATGGCACAACTTTCCACATTTAAAACCTGATAAAATTAAACGTTAAAATTAGTATGGCATGTGTTTCACATAATATTTTCCGAATCTTCAAAAATGCATACATATATATAGTTCAGAATAACTTTGGTTTCTTTCCCAACGGAACTTCATGGCATATTATGCTGTATAGATTTCCAACCTTGATTTGCTCAAGCAGCTGCTCCTGCAACTGCACGTTCTTGTTAACCTCTTCACGAATTTGGTCATATTTTGCTAGCTCTATCTTGAAAAGCTCTTCATAAGATCCAGATGTGTTCATCAACTTTGGCAAAATATTATCCTATAATGAAAAATACCACCAAATACATTTGAAGTTTCATTATGATTCAACGAAGATCAAAATTAACATGAGAATAAAATACCTTTTGACTCATTTTCTTTAGCATATCCTCCAGCCCCACACGTTGAGAAGCTAAATTGTCCAATTGTGTCTACATATAGAGAGTGTAAGTCTTTAATCTCTCACTAAAGGAAATAGAAAGGGGTCGGGGGGATTGAAAATGTTCAGTTCATGGTGGTAACTCATACTGGAGGAATCCTAGCAAAAAGAGATAATGTTACGCGATACAAGAAGTCAAAAACGCAGTACAGTCTATGTTTTAAGTGGCATGAATAAAGAAATTTCAAATGCAAAGAAACTGCGGCATCTTTATAATGTGGGTGACTTCCACACCCACAACAAACACCCATCTTTCCAAGTTTTCAGCACGGAAAATACACACAGAGTGCCACTTTGACACAAATGTCATCAACCATGTCATTAGATGTGGTATTTAAATCGAAACATTAAGCATAGGGTTCTGACAAGTTGTTTCTCTGATACACAAAAATACGGACATCAACAAGACTATAATTTTGCCGACTTTGACACCTCTGAGGCCTATATCCATCAATATAACATGAGAGTATATATTTTCCTTTAGATTCTACACATTGTAATTTGATTAAAGATACACCTATAATTTCCTGTAAATAAACAATCAGTCAATTTGAGACTTCTGCAAGACTCCCTTGGTAATTAAGCATCTCCTCCCACATAATTGTATATCCATAAGACCCACATGGAAGAATACACATTATCAAAACTTTTCCAATGTTTCCACCGGAACTTCAAAATGTTATACAAGATGACAGAATGGAATCTTATTCGCGATAAACCTATAATTTCCTTTAAATACATAATCAACTGATTTGACACCTCTGCAAGACTCTCTTCTTTGATGAATGAGTATTTACTATGACTTAATTGTATATCTATATTAGAGACTCACATAAGTGAATCCACATTATCAAACTATTTCTGATGTTTCCAACAGTGACTTTAAAATGTTATATAAGATGATGGAATGGGAGATTTTTCTAAATCTTGAGCTCTGACAATAGTAAACAAAAGTGCAGTTCAAAGGCAGGAAATGCAAATTTCAGCCATGAAGAGTGCCTAAAGACCAAAAACAATGAAACTGAAATTTGTGTTCAAAAACATAATGGACATGTTTGCTAACGTTATCCACTAATTTAATTGCAGACATGGGTAGAGCAATCTCTTTATGAATCCTAATCCACTAACTGCTAATTAACTCATAACTGACCTTATGCCAGCCTAGCACAAAAGTTAAATGGAATATTGCTAGTGAAGGTAGCACGAGGATTAGGGTTTAGGTCAAAAACAGAGAGGGAGAGAGTCTGAGTGAGAGACAAAGGGAGAGAGAGAGAGGCGTCTTGGGTACAAAAATACCTCTTTTTTGGTTTTTAGATATTATGTATATGCAAGTCAAAAGTGTGCTACGAGTGCGTTCACACTCGTGCACTAATAAAAGCCACAATGGCCCTTTATTCCCAACAACCTCCCACCTAAAGGCAATGTGCCATGAGAGAGAAAAAAAAAAAAAAGGTCAGCTAAGTCCAAGTATGTACAAAGCTGAACTACATACATCTATCCAACTCCCATCATCTGTAGGCGATGAGCAAATCGCTCAGCTGGAAGACCCTTCGTGAGAAGATCTGCAAGATTATTATTTGTATGTACTTTGACAACCTCAATGTTCTTGTTGTCAAGTACATCTCTGATGAAGTGATACTTCACCTGTATGTGTTTCGTCTTTGCATGAAAGACGGGATTCCGAGCTAGCATGATAGCACTCTGGCTGTCACAATGAAGAATAGGTAACTCTGTAATGCCAAGATCTCTCACTAGATATGAAAGCCATAAAGCCTCTTTGCATGCCTCAGTGGCAGCAAAATACTCTGCCTCTATAGTAGACAATGCAACACACTTTTGTAGTCTGGAGATCCAAGAGACCGCTCCTCCTGTGAAAGTAAACACATACCCAGAAGTAGACTTCCTGCAGTCTGCGTGACCAGCATAGTCCGCATTCGTAAAACCAACGACAGATGCCTTTTGCTTTCCAAAGCAAATGCCCAAGTCCTTTGTGCCTTTGAGGTATCTCATAATACCTTTCACCGCTTCCCAATGCTTTTTGCCGGGATTTGCCATGTACCTACTAACCACTCCCACTGCAAAGGCAATATCAGGGCATGTAGCAACCATCGCATATATCAAACTGCCAACGGCTGAAGCATATGGAACCTTGGCCATTTCAGCCTTCTCATCATCAGATGTAGGGCTGTCTTCTGCACTGAGTTTCAAATATGGAGATAATGGAACCCCAATTGTTTTCCCCCCCTCCACATTGAAACGCTCCAAAACCTTAGAGATATACTCCTGCTGAGATAGAAAGAGAACCCCTTTCGACCAGTTTCGGAGTATTCGCATGGCAAGGATGTGATTTGCATCACCAAGATCCTTCATATCAAAGCTGCCATGAAGGCTTTGCTTCAATGAATCCAAGGCATGAATATCCTTGCCAGCAATCAACATATCATCAACATACAAAACCAAGATCATCAGGCTGCCATCTCCTGCCTTCTTGGTGTACAAGCAGTGGTCCACTTGACTTCTACGAAAACCTTGAGACTGCATAAATGCATCAAATTTATGATACCATTCTCTTGGCGCTTGTTTCAACCCATACAAACTCCTTTTGAGCTTACAAACCATCTTCTCTTTGCCTTTAGCCACAAAACCTTCAGGCTGCTGCATATATATGTCTTCATGTAGATCACCATGTAAAAAGGCGGTCTTTACATCCATCTGTATGAGCTCCATATCTTCAGCTGCAACTAAGCCCAAAATGATTCTTAATGTAGTCATCTTGACTACAGGCGAGAAGATCTCATCAAAATCAACTCCATATTCCTGCTTGTATCCTTTTGCAACCAATCTTGCTTTGTACTTTGGCAAGGAATCAGAAATGACCTTCATATTATAAACCCATTTGCATGGAAGTGTTTTCTGCCCTTTAGGCAACTGCACCAAATCCCAAGTGTCATTTTTCTCAAGAGATTCCATCTCTGACAACATGGCTTTATACCATTTCTTATTGTCCTGTCTGTCCATTGCTTCCTTGAAGCAAGTCGGTTCGCCACAATCAGTTACCATGACATAATCAGCCACACTGTTTGCATCAGGAACAAATCTGTCAGGCCTTCTAGTAACTCTAGACGATCTCCTAACCCAATGCTCATTGTTTGGTAGCTGTTGAGCCTGCAAATCATCATTTTCAACTTGCTGTCCAGGCATTTCAGCCTGCAAATCAGCATTAACAGCTTGCTGTTCTCGCCGTTCCTGCACATTTGGTGGCTCATCATTATTGGCAAAGGCTGGCTGATCATTTCCAACCTCATTTTCTGCATTTGCAGGTAAGTTTACAGCAGGTGTTTGCTGCTGTACAGCGGGCACGTTTTTCTGTCTAAACGGTATTTCTTCTCGGAATACAACCCTCCATACTTCCTCGGTCTTTTCGGGTTGTTTATGCATGCAATTTTCCCGGAAGATAACATCATTGTCACGTACCATTTTTCTTTTCTCGGGATCCCACAATCTATACCCCATTTCACCGTCGTCACCGTATCCTAGGAAAATACATTTGCAGGACTTTGGCTCAAGTTTGTTGCGTTCTTTACGAATGTGCACAAAAGCCTCACAGCCAAACACTCTCAAGTGAGCATATGAAGGTGGCTTGCCCGACCATGCTTCTTGGGGTATTCCCCCTCCCAAAGACCTGTTAGGTGACCAATTAATCAAGTGAACAGCTGTCATAACAGCCTCTGCCCAAAAACCATGGGGTAACGCAGCATGAGACAGCATAGTACGGACCTTATCTTGAATGGTCCGATTCATACGCTCTGCAACTCTATTTTGGGGTGGATTATAAGGGGCAGTGAGTTCCCTCTTTATCCCTTTGCTGTCACAAAATGCTTGAAAGGCCTTGGACACATATTCCCCACCATTGTCAGAGCAAAGACACTTAAGTGTCTTATCAATTTGATTCTCAACTAATGCCAAAAATGTTCGAAACTTGTCGAGCATTTCATCCTTGCTACGAATAGGGTAAACCCATACCTTCCGTGTAGCATCATCGACAAAAGTGACTAAGTATTTCTTTCCCCCTAATGATAGCCCTGGCATCTGACATACATCTGAATGTACTAACTCAAGCTGGGACGACTTCAACGAAAGAGACTTTTTATGAGATGTTTGTACATGTTTACCATAAATGCAATGATCACAATGTTCAAAATCAGCATAACGAAGACATGGCAAGTAACCCAAACGAGACAATACTTTCATACCAGTTTCACTCATGTGTCACAACCGGTCATGCCACAAAGAAACACTAGGCTGCTCGGTTATGGCAACAACATGGTCACTCACACTAGATACATGGAGACAATACAAAGTATCACTTTTACTACCCTTGGCAATAACTCTAGATCCCTTACAAATCTTCCATTTCCCATCACCAAAGGTTGTGTGAAATCCATCATCATCTAGCTGTCCTGTGCTAATCAAGCTCTTCTTGAGCTCAGGTACATGCTGAAGTGTGAAAGCAGAACCATGCTGAAACTGTAATTGCACAGTACCAATACCTGCAATTTCACATGCATAGTTGTCCCCAAGATGGACAACACCATGTCGAACCCTTGTGTAATCTGAAAACCACTCACGATGAGGGGTGACGTGAAAAGAAGCACCAGAATCGAGTATCCAAGTGTGCATGTCACCATCCGTATATGCAAGTAAAGCATGTTCTCTATGGCATGATGAAACAAAGAGTACATCATTTCCACTATCACTATCATGAGTGACTACATTCACCTCTTCAATTTTAGTATTGCCTTTCCTCGGCTGAATGTCTCTCTTTTCTTCTATGAAATCATCTATCTTCTTGCCCTTTTCCTTTCTCTTTCTTCCATTTGAAACAATCACGTTTAAAGTGACCATTTTTGCCATAGTGATGACATTCTACATCTTTACCACGTGATTTACTACGGCCATAACTATCAGACTTGCCTCTCTGTTGTGACCTACCCCTCATATGCAACGCACTAGAGGACTTATTGGATGCATTGTTTTGCCGACTCATCTCTTCCATGAGTAGAGAACTCTCTACATCGGCATAAAGAAGCATCGCTTTTGAATTGCTCATAGCAGTCCAGAAAGTATCCCAACTTTTTGGCAAGGTGCAAAGTAAAAACGTGGCCTTAAACTCATCATCAATGATGAATTTCAAGGCAACCAGTTGGCTGAAAATGGAATTGAACTCTCAAGTGAGTTGACATGGGTGTACCCTCTGTCATGCGCAAATCCAAAAGTTTCTTAAGCCAATAAACTTTGCTAGTTGTTGTCTTCTGGGCATACAGTTCCTCTAGTCTAGTCCATATAGAATAGGCACAGTCCAAACCTTCAATATTAAATAGCAAGGCATCAGAAATCGACAACTCAATAGTCGAGCGGGCAAGCTTGTTCAACTCTTGCCAATCATCTTCATCCATATCTGTAGGCTTTACCCCTTTTGACTTTAATAGGCTTTGCATGCTTCTTCTGCAACAGGATGTTGTAGCATTGTTTTTTCCAAACTGCAAAGTTATGTGCACCCTCAAGCTTCTTGATGTGCATAAGGTGGCTACTTTCACTACAGCTAGTCATGATTTCTTGGCCCAAACGGAGGACCAAACCTGCACTGCAGAAAACTCTAAACTCTGCTCTACAAAAAACCTTAAACCTTGCTCTGATACCAGTTTGAAGGCAGCACGAGGATTAGGGTTTAGGTCAAAAACAGAGAGGGAGAGAGTCTGAGTGAGAGACAAAGGGAGAGAGAGAGATGCACGCTGTCTTGGGTACAAAGAGTGTACCTCTTTTTTGGTTTTTAGATATTATGTATATACAAGTCAAAAGTGTGCTACAAGTGCGTTCACACTCGTGCACTAATAAAAGGCACGACGGCCCTTTATTCCCAACAGCTAGCAGCCAAACCTTATAAATAGAGGCATGCACCACACAATTGACTCCGATGTTGTCAGGATATGAAACTTCCCGAGCCTAGGGCCCACTGAAAATTGGCTAGAAAGTTCATTGGTCCTTGGCCAAAGCAAGCTAGACATGCAATGTTTTTAAGAGTTCCAAGGAAAGTAAACATGGTATCTTGCTAGGGCATACCCCTCTTGAAAAAATGCAAGCCACTTTAATCTCATCACACCAATACATGCCAACAGATGATAGTGTGTAACCTACCCCTACTTGTGACATCACATGAGTTCTGGTCAAAGATGTTTGCATTAGAATCAGTTAGATAAAATATATTGATAGTTCAGAATTATTATCTGAATACCTGAATATACAATAGTTAAATATCCTATAAATAGGTAGTTCGTTATATGGTTAAGGAATCCGAAGATAGGAAAGATCATATGGCAGAAGTTTGGAAGTTTGTAGACGTAACTCATACAATATATGTATGAATCTCCTTTGGAACTATAAAATTGTTACCGTACAAGATGTACAGAGAGTTGAGTGTGATGAGCGAGGATGGAGAGACTTAATGTTGTTGTATGTATGTGTAATGTATATGATTATGAGTGTGAATGTGATTGTGAGTGTGAGTAGATACATATGTGAACACATGCACATGTGTGTGCATGTGGACAATAAGAAGAGGTGTAAGTGAGTGATTAGCATGAATGGCTAAGGGGGCTTGCACCCCTATGTATCTACCCCTCTTGTAACTATTTAATCCCCTTATGGGGAATGAATGAATAATGAATAAGTTCTCTCTCAATCTCTCTCTCTTTGTGACGTCTCTCTTTCTCTCTTAAAAGACGTTAATATATTTTTCTTTCTTTCTTTCTTTCTTTCTTTCTTTCTTTCTTTCTCTCTCCCTCCCTTACGTTGAACCCCCATGGCTACACCCCCCACCCCGCAATGCTTCTCAATGCTCATCACTACCCCATAATATCTACACCATATTCACCATCACCCTATAATGATTAATAACTCCAACACCATCAATCCCACAACGCTTATCAATATCCCCATCATAACTCTATTCTACCATTACCATTAACATTATCATAATCCCTAACCCTAAACCAATAACACTTTTTGGCGACCATGTTGGCCTAAGAAGAGAGTATGTTCCGGAGTTGTGAACAAGGAAGCCAGATATTAGATATTAGTTATTAGATAAATAGAATATTAAGTAGTGACGGATCCGGATGGATGGACCGATCCGGATCCGCACCCTTTTGCATTTTGACAGCCGGTGTGTGCACTGTTTTGTATCTAGACTGGATGCCTATATAAGGGAACCGGATTGTATGTATCAAGGAGCGAGTAATATAAGTCTTGTTGTTTTATCTTGTGTACTTGCCGTCTATGCTTGCAATTTCTAATCTTACGCATGTAACCTATAATCGGATATTGTGTATGTGTTCCAAAAAGTAACCGGATAAGTTTATAAGTGTAATGAAGCATTAATCCATCTCTCTGACCACACCTTTGGAGAAGTATTCCGGAAAGGGATACCTTGTGTTTGTGCCTGAAGTCCGGCCCAAGATAAACACAATTTTGGCAATCATGATTTCTGCATAGAGCAATGCCGGAGGATGGATATCGTTTAGACAGATGAACGAACCAGTAACCGAATGAACGAGAAGACTAGCCGAGAGACTGTGGAGAAGGGAAGCGTACGAGCAAGCGACCGAGGAGATGCGGCAGGATTGGTCTTTTGCCAGAGTGCTTCGGAGGGTCGCGGAAGAAACAATTCAAATACAGAATCAGCGTCGGTAGGACGAGGAGAGCAGCCTAACGAGCCTCGACGACGCCAAAACCATATTGCAAACCCTCGCAACAGGGGCAGGGGATTCGGAAGCATTTTCGGCATTTGAATCGGGGTCGGACAGCAACACGAACGACAAGCGGAGCGTTCAGTCCCATTACCGATCCAGTCACGGCACTCCGAAGGAGCCGGGGGAGGAAGTTATAGAACAGACACCAACACCAGGGTCTAAAACCAAGACATCAACACCACCCGTAGAAGAAGCAAAACCGGTGCAAACACCACCAGCAAAAGAAGTTATACCGGTGAAGAAACCACCAACGACGACCGATTGAGCCGACGAAAAAGACACCATGCCATATCCGTATCCGAAGTACAGCGATGAGCTAGACGCACAGGCATGCATCTAGGCCTTCTTGATGACTTGGCAAGCAAATCACATATCACAGCGGCTTTCGGAGCCGGAAGCAGAAAAATCCAAAATTGCTGAGTTTGGGCTATCGTTAGACGGATAAGCCGCGGGGTGGTATTCACAGCACAACCCAAGAGACTTTGTTACATTCCAAGACCTGCGGAACAAGTTCTTGCGGTTGTTTCACTGGCAGGTTGCACAAAGAGAATTAATTGAACGATTTTATGCCACTTATTAGGAGGCGAACGAAACTGTGCCACAGTTCATTATAAGATTTCAGAATCTTCACAGACAGTTAACGCAAGCACTCCCGGAAGATGAGTTAAAGGAAATATTTATGACGGCTCTATGGGAGCCACTCGAGACTACACTAGCGGTTTTGGATTTCAAAACAAGCACCATCGACCAGGTCATAGATAGAGTGCTCGACATGGATCGGGCCCAGAATGGCAATAACATGTTGATGGGAGCACTACAAAGAGTGTTGCCCAAGGAGGAGGACCTGCAGTTCCGACAAGCAATACAATGCACAACCTGCTTGAACTCGGGCCATTCCAGCTTGGAATGCACCATGCGGACACACTATGCGGTGTGCCACTCACGGGCACATACAATTGAGCGGTGCGAATATAACCTACTTAATCGACAAGCAACACCGGTACGATAGATAGAGCCCTGCGACGATCTGCAACCAGAAGAAGATTGGTTCCGGTACGGACCAAAGGGAAGATTCCGGTATGACGACGTTCGAAGGAGGGAAGAGTATCCACGAGACCGGTATGATCGAGATTACCGGTACAAGATCGGAGGAGAGGAGCGGAGCGGAGGTACCAGAACCGGCAGGGGTACCACAATCAACGCCAAAATCATAACCACCGATGGGATAACCACAATCGACAAAACGATGGCCGCGACTTTGAACAAGATTACCGACGTGGCTCAGATGCTAGCAAGACATTGCCAGAGGGCGGAGTAGTGCAACCGGAACAAAGGAGGACAGATGAAATAACACGGACAGTTTCCGGAATGCAACCGGCTGGGATAGACAAAGGCGAATCAAGTGGATTGAGAAAATTGTATTGTTATTTCTGTAGGCAGGAAAGGCACTATAGCAATCAGTGCCCGGTCAAGGCCAAGGAAAAACAGCCGGCGGTGAATATGATCATAGCAGAAGTAACTGATGTACAGCAGGTCATGACCCAGTCAAACGAAAAAACCGCGGCATGGGAAGCACAAGAAGCATTCTGGAAAGCTGCCATGGAATGGGTTGAGAAGGCAAACCAGCGGAATATAGAAGACATGAAGCAAGAGATGCCCGGCGGGCAGCAGACCCCTAGCCGGATGATGAAACCGGCACATCAGAGGACCCGGCGTGGCAGGCATTGACTCAATGCTAGATTATGTTACCACTAGGCCAGTTATTGCAGCTAGTTCCATGGTTTACCGAAGACCTAAGGACAGCACTGGCACCACCAAAACCGGCTGTAGCGCCAACATACTTTACAAATCCAAGGAAGGACCGGCCGTCATGGACGAAAATAGTTTGGCGGTAACAGTTATTGTCAAGGGTAAGGAAGTACCGGGAACAATCATTAACGGAGGATCCAAAGTAAATGTCATAAGTAAAAGGACGTGTGACAAATTGGGAATTCAGGAATGGGAACCATGCCCATTCTGGCTGCGGATGACCAACACCAGCTCAGTCCGGCTGACAAGACTCATTCGGAACCTTGAAATTACCATTGGAGGCCATGCGTTCCGAATATCAGACTAGTACACCAACTGAGCGCCCAAGGCATGTATCCCTTGCTGCTCGGAAGACCCTGGTTGCAAACAGCGCACATCAAGCTGAATTGGCAAAAAAATGTCATCAGTTTCTGCTGAGTGGAAACCAAGGTCAGGGTGCCGACGCAAGAACGTGCGGCCACAGGCAAGCATCTCACGCCCTTATACACGGAAGCAATCAATATGCTGGACGGACTAGCCGACGAGGAGGTGGACCAATATTTAGCAGAGAATCCAAGAACCGTTCCACTATTTGAAATAGACGTGGTGGAAGTAGTCATTCCGTATGTCACCGGCAGGGAGGACGACACCAACGAACCGGATCAGGAAGCTATCCGGGAACTCCGGCAGGCTCAGGAAGCATTGGAAAGAGAGTTAGCAGTCTCACAGCGAGTACAAGCATCAACGTTGGAGGAGGTGAATTTAGGCATGATCGAGGAGCCGCGGCCGGTAAGCGTGGCTAAGGAAATGCTACCGGCAGAAAAAGCCGGCGATGGTCTGATTATTGAAAGAATTTAAAGATGTATTCGCCTGGTCCTACGAAGACATGAAGGGGCTGGACCCGAAGTTCTATCAGCATCAGATCCACCTCAGCAAGGAGGCGAAACTGGTAGCTCAAAGGCATTACCGGATGAACCCCAATTATGCGGTAAGTGAAGGAGGAAATTGACAAATTGTTGCAAGTTGGCTCCGACCAGTGAAGCAAGCGATTTGGCTCAGCCCGATCGTGGTGATACCCAAAAAGAATGGGAAAATTCAGGTTTGTGTGGACTACCGGAAATTGAATGTGGCCACAGTTACCGATGCTTTCCCACTTCCATTCACGGATGGTGTGCTGGATGCGATGGCCGGACATGAGATCTATAGTTTTTTAGACAGTTTCAGCGGTTACAATCAAATAAGAATCCACCCAGATGGCCAAGAAAAGACGACGTTCCTCACGGAATGGGGAGTTTTTGTCGCTCTAGTGATGATGTTCAGATTAAAGACCACGCCGACGACATTTCAACGGATCATTATAGAAATCTTTGGCGAATACATTCCGGCATTCATGCAAGTTTTTCTAGACGATTTTGTCGTGTACCGCTGGAAGACGGAGCACTTGGATCACCTCCAGATGTGTTTGGAAAAGTGTCGAAACGCAAGGTTAAGTTTGAATCCGGCAAAATGTGCATTCGGAGTTACTAGCGAAGCGTTGCTCGGGCATATTGTGAGTAAGGAAGGCATAGCCATTGATCCAAATAAGGTGAAAGCAATTCTGGAGGCACCAGCACCAACAAACGTGAAAGCATTGAACCGGTTTCTCGGCCAAATCCGGTGGCATAGTTGGATGCTCCGGTATCTGGCAGATTTTGCAACACCATTACATGCCACGATGCACTGGTTACCATTCCAATGGACGGAGCAAGATGACAAGGCGTATCAGGCCTTAAAAGTAATGGTATCCCAGGCCCCAGTGGTACAACCGCCAGACTAGACAAAGGACTTCCATGTTTTTGTAGATGCGTCGAATATTGCAATCGACAGCATACTAATGCAGCTGATGGAGCCAAAATGGTACCAGCCGGTATACTACGTAAGCCGGAAACTCTCCAAGGCAAAGAGGAATTACTCGACAACAGAACGGGAAGCATTGGGGATGGTCTATAGCGTCACAAAGTATCAGCACTATTTGATGGGCCAGAAATTTTCATTTGACGTAGATCACTCGGCCTTAATATATCTGGTCTCCAAAGCTTCCCTAACAGGGAAACTCGTCAAATGGACCTTACTTCTGCAAGAGTTCGAGTTTGACATCTATCACAGACCCGGAGTGTGGCACGCAGTGGCAGATTATCTAAGCCAGTTGGAGTCCAGCGAATCAGGTGACGGTGTTTGGGAAAATTTTCCGGATGCTCAGTTGTTCAAAGTCACTACGGTGGATGTGGCAGATGTGTCGGTATTGACCGAGGACAAGTGGATGACGGACATGCAACAATTCCTAAGTAGTGGACTACCACCGGAGGAAATGAATTGGGATGAACGAAAGCAATTCACGGTCCAGAGCCAACACTTCTATTTGATACAAGACACGTTGTATCACAAAGGAGCAAATGGAATATGGTGACGAGCTGTTCGAAGTAATGAGAAGGATGTGGTATTATGGGAAGCCCATTGCGGAGTAGCCGACGGACATTATGCCAGAGATGCTACGGCCCCAGAAGATTTGGCAGAGCGGCTTGTGGTGACCAACTACCTTGAAAGATTCGATCCGGTACTGCCGTGAATGTGATTTATGCCAAAGACTAGGCCAACCCATAGAGCAGGCGTGGATGCCCCATCAGCCGGTATTACCACTGGAACCATTCCAAAAGTGGGGATTGGATTTCGTTGGACCCTTCAAGCCGGCAACAACACGAACCGGGAATAGATACATCATTGTTGCTGCGGATTATTGTACAAAATGGGTGGAAGCAAAATCATTACGTGACAATTCCACGGCATCGACGGCGAAATTGCTTTACGAATGTATCTGGTGGCGATTCGGATGCCCGATTGAATTAATCAGCAACCAAGGAGGGCACTTCATCGGCCAAGTAGTAGAGAGCTTGACACTATTTTATGCCGTAGTCCATAAGAAAAGCACATCGTACTACCCACAAGCAAACGGATTGGTGGAATCAACAAATAAAACGTTGCAGACAATCCTGTAAAAGTTCGTGAACGAAAACAGGACGGATTGGGATACGAAACTTCACAGCGCACTTTGGGCGTACCGGATGACATATAAGACAAGCATCCGGTCGACAACATTCCGGCTGGCTTTCGGATTAGAGGCGGTAATGCCGATGGAATTTCAAATTCCGAGTTTGTGTGTACAAGTACGAGAGCGGTTGAGCAAACATGAGTCAGAAAGGATTCGATTGGAGAAGTTGTGCGAACTCGAAGAGCATCGGATACTAGGTCTAGTACAGCTAGAATTGGAACAGCGACAGAGGAAAGCATTCATGGACCGCCACCAGAAAGGCGACAAGAAGGAATTCGGAATCGGCAAACCGGTGTTGGTATTCCAGACACAACTGGGGAGCATGCCGGGGAAGCTCCAATTCAGATGGACAGGACCGTATTGGATAACGAAGGAATTCAAGGGGTCCTATCAATTGGGTACCTTAGCCGGCGATGTACTTGACAAATGGGTGAACGGTTTTCAGCTAAAACCGTATAAGGAGCCGATGCCAACGAACCCGTTCAAGGCTCCGGAGCAGCACGAAGGAAACGAGGATGCCGGGGACCATAGGACGGCAGAGATCAGAGGACAACCGGACATCACCGGACAAGCACCAGAGTTAACCGGGCCGGCGAATCGGCAGAACCAGCCGGGGTCGGAAGAATCTATGACACCCGGAGTTGGCAAGTAGACTACGCCATATGACCGTTGTACGTAGAGAAAAAAAAATTGATGGAAAAATAATAATAATAATAATGGAGATTTGAAACGATTCTAGACGTGAAACGGCAATGATGGGAAAGATAGTTACAACAATGACGTCAACCGGGTACTTAATGCACAGCACGCGTCATAATAAGCCCATAATTAGCCACGACATGCGGACACATTACCCAAGAATAGGCGGCGACGTATGATCAGAGGACACAGAGTGAGGGAATCTCATTTCGAGACAGAAAAATTTTAAGACCCCAGCGTGAGAGAGCGAATCAGAGCACCGACAAAGCACAAGAAGCACTTCTCTGGAACGACCTCGACGAAAAAAACACAGAACCGATGGCGTTATCTGTTGAAGCGAAAGATTGGCTACAGAGAAACGGACTCAAAGGACTCATGCGGGTAGTCGAAGCTCCACCATACAAGGAACCGAAGAAAGTCGCCAAAATAATCGATGTCAACGGTATCTCCGAGGCGACCATTCAGGCCGCGATTGAGCTCTAATGCGGGGGTCTCCAGTCAATAGAGAATCCGCCAACAGAAATCCTGGACGAGTACTTCAGCGAGTTCTCCATCGCCAGCAATGCCTACCGGACACAAGGTGGTGAGAACATGTTGTTCCGGGGAATCGCGAAGGTGTTGCTGGAGTATGGGTTCATGCATCCACAGCGGCTTGCCATGCCAAAGAACAGAGCCGCTTTCATTATCGCATCCTTTGAAGGCTTGCGGGTCAATTGACCACTCATTACAGCGGACTCCCTCCAGATAGCAAATGTGTTGAGAATGTTTAAAAGTTATAACGGCTAGTTAGTTCCAACAGCTAGTTAGCCCAACGGCCAGATCTTGGCCTTTATAAAGAGGAACTTTCTCCTCATGTAAATATGAGCGATCTCTGTATTTTCTCCCTCCTGTTGTGACATACCAATGTATAATGATGTTGTAACCAGAAATAAGCTTATAATAGAAGGATTCTTATCTCTGTACATTTGTGTCTTGCATATTACTACCGCGCCATTAAGTGTGCTGATTTAAGCAAATATGTCTGTCATCAAGTTTCAAATAATAACACTTTTTGGGGACAATTATCAGGTAATCATGTAAAGTATTAATTTCTTACTTTACCTAATTATCTTCTAAGGCCAACAGTGACTACATATTTCCAACCAATTTCAGCTGGTTAAAGAATATTAGATGATCTAGTGGTTGCTCAAGTTTGATAAAAAGATGATCATGCACTGTTAAGCAATGAAGACATACCAAACTTTGTTTCAATGATCTAATTACTCCAGTTTCATTCCCATCCATGGACAGGATAGGCATCCCAATAGTCGGAAGAGCCAACTCTATCTGTAGAGAGAGACAAATACATCAGTATATTTTCAAATTTAGAAGAGGTTATAAGATTACTCACCGGCTTTATTGAAAGTATGGAAATAAGAGCCGAATTGTCTTGGATTATGCGCTCAATTCGTGCATCTATTTTGGTAGCTTGCTCCAACTTACTACGGAAACTGTTTATCTGATCCTGAAAGTTCTTAGTCAACGTAGCAGACTGAGGTCGAATCCAGCGGTTACCATATTGTGAAAGCAGTCTTGCATCTTCCTGTGCTTCTTTTTGCAGTATTTTCTCACACTCAATAAGCAAATCTGTATTGATCTGATTGAATTCTTTTAACTGACTCATTTCAGTCTCCAACCCTAATGGACCCCCATCCAATTGCACTGCTTCAACATCCTCTTTAAGTTGCAGAGGTAGTATAGAAGCTCCTTCTAGAGCGTGAAGAGAGTGTGGGAGATCCATCGCTTTCAGTCTCCCCTTGGCTATCTCACTCACCTGTTGCAATTTCTCTACTTGGCTTCTTACAATTTCATCGACCATTTCAGTGTACCTAGAAAGTGCCTTTGCACTGCTATCTGGCACAATGCTAGCAAACATCTTCTCCTTACTCGCATCCAGAACATCAAACAAATTGAAAGACTTCACAAGAGAAGCCGCTGGCAGTGGTGATAACGAATCAGCATGAGGAACCTTCATGAGATAAACAAGGTCATTTTCTTTCTTAGCTTGTTCAAGATTATCATGAACATTTGCTTCTAGTTTAGAAACGGCATCAAGAAGATGACTCACAGCACCACGTCCTGATTTCTTTGCCATAGCAAGAAAGTTACTCGCAACACTTAACCGGGCTATTTCTTCGCCAATTTCTTCTCTCTGATGAAGCTCTAAGCCTATCCTATAACATGCCTCTCCATGATATTGAGCAGCTTTCAGTTGCACATGAGCAACCCAGGCTCTATCAATGTGTTGATTGAGAGGATGAAGTGCTAATGCTGCTTGAGCTTCTTCATAATACAGTCCAACTTGCCTTGCAAGCTTACTACATAACAAATGCGGCTTTTGATCAGAAACAGCCTTTTCAAAGAAGCATTCTTGAGCTTGAGCAAGCATAAGCCTCTCCAACATCCCAACACATTCCACTGAGATATCTATAGTAGAATTGTTTCCATTAAAAGCCTTGATAGAGATATTATCTCTAACAAAAGCAAAAGCACCAGCTGCTGCTTGGAAGCAATTACAAGCTTGTTTAATGCCATTAAGGGTAGATCTCTCAGCACTCAAAGCTATCTGGCTTTGTATAGCACCTAAGTTGAACACAATAGATGCTTTTTCATAATGTATGTTATGTTGGGTTGCCTTCTTACCTGGCTTAAAGGCGTCATTCCATGTGAAAGTGATAGCATTCACATGCTCTTTTTCACTGGATATTGGAAATCGTGATTCCATCACACAAAGAGCTCTGTAGTACCTTTGCAAAAGGTCTCTTCGAGACTCAAGCGAACTTGAAGCTTTCTCAACATCTTCTCGAAGCTTATGAACCATTTTTAGGTCTTCTTCGTTGTCAGAAGCCTCTCTTTCTGAATAGTTTTTCAGAATATACATCCTCAGAGGTCTGTATAGATCAACAGGGCTTGTTTTCTTCTCTTGGATAGCAAGCATTACATTATTTGTGCATGAAGGAGTAACCATAGCCACGCCCACAGAACAGAGAGTATTCAACACAGGAAAAAAGAAATATCCCGGAGAAATTATGCACTTTTCCTAATTGAGATTAAAACCTGGGAAATCCTCGCGCGATTGTTTGGTCCCGGATAAAACAATTAATGTGCAGACATTATGTAAGGCTGAATCTTATTTATTGAAGGACTCTGCAGATTTGGATACCTGTTTATATTGGGATTCTGTTGATGGATAGTTTCTGAATGTTGTTAATGAATGGCTACTCTCTCTCTCTCTCTCTTTCTTGTGTGCTCTGCTCTGCTCTGCTGTGTTTGGGTGTTTGAGGGGGGCGGGGGGGGCCATCCCATCCCTGACGTTTACCAAAGTACATATGTATGTATGTATGTATGTATGTATGTATGTATGTAAAAGTGGAGTGGACCGACCACCACCAACAACCAACCAACCCATACATAACACATACCCACCTTTTCCTTCTTCTTCATTCATTCATAGCTTGCCGTGTCAAGTGTGTAATATGTATGTATCCAGGACCAGCCAAACTTTTAACACCATTTTCTCCTCAATTTCTAGATCTATAGAAATAACCCTCCCTTCCCCACACATGAGTAAGTACATACATTGTATATATGTACATGCTTCCAACTCTCTTAGTATGACTGAGTGGATGGGTGAGTATGTATATGGTTGAAGTTAAGTTAGTTCATATACACGCATTTTAACACAAACTCCATGAATTGTAGCAAGTTGATTTTTTTCCAAAATGAAGCTACTTTCCCATTAGTTAGGAAAATTGTGGCAAGTTGATTGATTCATGTATAGCTGCTATTATATGGGCTATCACTCACCCATTCACCTCACTTGGTATGCCTGAAAACTAAAGAGCATGCCCATTATCACTCATAAACACATTGTGTTATCCTCATGAGGGCATTCGATGCAAGCTAAAAATGGGAAATGCTCTCATTAGTATTAGCACATCCAAATGTTTAAATATCCATTCATGTTTGCTATGGATCAATGCTCTTGAGATTCCAATTCTATTGACTTTGGCCTCTACTTGCATTACCGTGTATTAGACCTCTATATAATTGTTGATTTTAATGTTAAGCATCATTTTTATTGGCATATGTGCTTCATTTTCGCCATTCTCTAAACACAAAGGAGTCAACAATCAAACAAAATCATCTGTATTAGCGTCTCTTGAGGCCAAAATTGTTAATTGAAATAAAAACATTTGAGGAATATTCTCGTTTTGAAACAAAACTTTTCAACTATATTGAAATAAAAAAATTTAAGGAGTATTCATGATTTGATCTCAAACATTGACTTTCAATAACTCACAAATTGTGAATCATATTTATGCGATTTGAATCTATCTCTTAATTTGCAAGTTATATGGAGTAACTTACAAGAAATATATCGAAAGAAAATTAGCAAATCAATCCCATAAGCCTATTCAAGGCCTTGAAGGGTCAGGGTAGATCTCTCGCCCTGAGGAGGGGGTCGTGGTTGTTAGCAAAGGCAACGAGCCATTGTTGCTAAGTTTCGCGTGCGTGTGTCACTCAAGTGGGGCCATAGGGGCCTTGGACCAAGGGGTCAAAGGGGTGAGGAAGTTGGAGGTTCGATTAGTGTAGCGACTCGTATGACAATTAGCAGGCGATTAAGGTGAATACACACGAGGTTAGGGAAAAATGTAGACGAAAATATACAAGAGTTATGTTGCAAAAATTAGGGTTTATACAATGGTTAAGTTAGATACCACAATTTCAGTGGTTTGTACAAAATGATCACCCAATATGAGCACAAAATGAACAAGTCGAACAAATGAAAGGATGGCTAAAGAACCCGATGAAGGCAAGTCTAGTGGGCTCCAAGTCCGACTACCTCCAATGGCTATGTTGTCTCGATTCGGAGTAGCTCTCGTGCCACTACAACCTCCCTTCCACGATCAATACACGAGTTAGCTCGTCCTTATCCTGAATCCATCAATGCGTATAACATTCTCCATCGTGGAGAAGACGATTGAACCTTTGAGTAGATGACCACCAAAATGTAGAAGAAGCCATTGAAGAATAAACGCAAACCCAAAATTCTAACTCTCAAGTAAGAAGAAGAATAGATGCAAAACTCACACGAAAGAAGAACCATATGCACTCATAAGGAACATATAAACTTGTTGAGAATCGAACTCAACTTCCCCAATGAAATGGTTTCACACTAGCTAGAGGACATATTAGGCTAGTTTTGTAAATAACAAAAAGGGCAGTTGCCCTAGACTAGTTGGTATTTAAAGCAACCTTTTGTAACTTAGTTACTATTGGACATAATTTTATTGTTCACTAATATGGCTTCTTGTTCTAAGCTCTCTGTCTGTCTGTCTCTCTCTCTCATTGTCTTACGTGTACACACAACTCACTTCCGTTGCACAACATCACCTACACTCACGATTCTTTACATGGTATCAGAGTGTGTGGTTTTCTGATCAAGCTTATTCAACTGTGTTGTGCTACACACCGATGATCAACAAAACCGGTTTAAGCAACATAGAAGAAATCGACATCATGAATACTCATATGGGAAGCGCTCTTCTTACAGAGAAGCTTGACAGAACTAACGTTGCATCTTGGGAATACAAGATGCATCAATACCTTGTCGGTCAAGAATATTGGAGCTATAGTGAGGGAGCTCACGAAACGCAACCCAACCCAACACACGCCGACTATCCAACTGTGTGCTGCAAGCCGTGTGTTGTATTGCCTTGCTTTATGCGTTCATGATCACATGCTCGACTATATTCGAGAGGCAAAGATGCCAAAAGAAGCTTGGGGTAATCTCAAGAAGATTTTCACAGCCAACATGGCTGCATGAAAGCTTCCACTCCAGCAAAAGTTAGACAATATACAACAGAAGGATACGTCGATCACCGGCTACACCTTGAAGATCAAGGAACTGTATGATGCCCTCAGTTCAATCAATGTCATCATCGACGATGATGAAATGGTGCAAATATGCCTCGGCGGCCTAGCACCATGATTCAACACGATTAGATCGGCCATTCTCGCAAGGGAGAATTCTCCTTCCTTTTTCGACCTTCAGTTGATACTACTGGTGGAAGAAAATCATGCCCGACAAAGGAGCAATGCACCTGATGGTTAGATGCTCTACTCCCAATCGGATGATGGAAGAGGATTCAGCCGAGGCCGACAGGGTTAGCCGGCTTGAGAATGCAATTCCCATCATTGGCAAGAGGCCAGAAACACTCCTAGGGAGTTCAGTAGAAGGGGGAGTCATCCTGTTGGACCGAGCCACCAAAACAACCCGATTGAATGCAGGTATTGTGGAAAACTTGACCACACCTAAGGTGAGGTCAGTTGTGTGGTGGGTTGCCTCTCATTAAACATTTTCCATGCTCTTTTACTCTCTTGTCCTAGAAACAATCGATACAAATGATTTCAAATTTATTTGTGAGCAAGGTGGCAAAGGAGTATTTCTTAGACGAGTTTACAACGTATCTCCAAAAGGAAGGAATTCGATGAGAATTCTTGTGTCAACACACACCTCAACAAAACGGAGTAGCCGAACGAAAGAATTGGCACATAGTAGAGGTGGCAAGTGTTGGGAAACAGGTCCCTCCGGATGGGATCTGGATGAGAACCAGATGAGTCGGATCGGACGAGATAAAGGAAGGAACCGAATCGAATGGATCTGGAAGGAGTCCGACTGGATTCGGTATAAACCAGAAAATAGGAACATATTAGTAAATATGTTTAGACGTGACCGCTGAGCCTGGTCATATTTGTAAATAGCCCCCAAAGTTATATAAGTATAAATATAACTAGGGTGTAAAGAATTGGGTATGATTCTTGTGTAGTGGAAGAGATGTGTGTTATGTATATGTGTGGGAGGAATTAGAGGAAAGAAGAGAGAACACAAGATAGATAGAAAAAGGAATACTCAAGAAGAAGGTTTATATTCACAAGTAGAATAGCAAAGTGTAGCATTACAAGGAGTCACAACCAACTTAGTATGAAGTATGAGGAGGGTGCTTTATATATAGTCACCCTCTCTCTTCATTAACTAACTACAACAACCACTCTCGCTTGGGGAATGTGAAGACTCATAGTCATGGGGAATATGTAACTCATTAGTTATGTGTCATAGAATATGAATCTATGACACATAGTTAATGTGTAGAGAGTAGTGGTGTGAATCTTGGCCTTTGAGTTCACATGTTGCACTATGTTGAGCTTGATTCTCAACACGCCCCCTCAAGCTCAACTCGGGTTGGTTCCTTTTGATTGATGTCCGCTTCGGCTGGTATCTGGTTTAGATGATCTCTGGTGTCCACTTCGGCTCGTACCTGGTTCGGACGGTATCCGGTTCTCACTTCTACTCCCCCTCAAACTTGCCAAGTCAGGGATCATCAATCCAAGGTCTGACATAAATTGCTGAAGCTTGTCGGCTCCTGGGGCCTTGGTGAAGATGTCAGTTGTTTGAAGATTCGTGTTGATGTGTAGAAGATCGACATCTCCGGTCTGAACATGCTCTCAAATGAAGTGGTTGTGCACTTCGATATACTTTGTGCGTGCATGGACCACCGGGTTCTGAGCCAAATATATACTGCTCATGTTGTCGCAATAAATGGGATCGGATCCTTGATGGGAAAGCCTAGATCCTTCAAAATCCTCTTGGAGTTTGCATGAATTGGCTAAGGAGGCCGACTGGATAGTTCAGGTTGGGTCAAGTGATCGTGAGATAGATGAGGCTCCCGACTGGATATTGAGTCGGCTCGCACTTGTCTGTGTCGGAGCCGGCATCTAGTTTGAGGTTTCGATCGAGAGGGGGTTGCCACAGATTTGCACTTTGTCATCCCGAACTTGTATAATAAGTTGAGAATTCTAGTGCCGTTGAGAGATCATAATGCTAGTCGGAATCCAAATTACTTCGATGCCTAGGAAGTAATGAAGTTCCTTCATGTCCGTCATCTCGAATTTATTGGAGAGCAAGGATTTCACTTGTTGATGTCGACTAAACTTTCTCCTCCAATGACCAGATCATCCACGTATAGGATGATGACAATCGAGCTTCTAGAGTCGTTTCGTATGTAGAGGGAGTTGTTGGATTTTGACATTCGAAAGCCGATTTGATGAAGATATTGAGTAATCTTTGAATGCCAAGCACACAGTGCTTTCTTGAGGCAGTAGAGAGGCTTCTTCAGTTGGTATACGACTTTCGGATGAATGTTGGATTCGAAGTTGGGTGGTTGTACCATGTACACCTCCTCTTCTAATTCGCCTTGAAGAAAGGCGTTCTTGACGTCCATTTGGTGGAGGTGCCACCCTTTTGTCGCTGCAAGTGTGATCATGGTTCGCATAGTCGTCATCTTCGCCACCGGGGCAAATGTCTCTTTGTAGTCGACTCCATGCGTCTGTGCATATCCTTTTGCTACGAGTTGAGCTTTGTAGCGGTTTACGGAGCCGTCAGTGTTATACTTCACCTTGTAGATCCATCTGCAGCCGATCACCTTCTTGTGCGATGAGTGGCGGACAAGATCCCATGTCTTGTTTTTGGAGAGTGCTTGCATCTCTTCATTCATCTCTTCAACCCATCTAGGGTCCTTTGCGGCTTTGGAAAACGTTTCCGGCTCCTGTACAATCGCTACCTTCATCATAAAGGCGTAATAGTACGCCATATAATCATTGTAGTCGAATCGGCTTACGAGGTTCTTTTCACGGGTGGATCGGGCGGAGCTTCTCGTTTGCGGATACTACGGCTTTCTTCGCTCCATTTGTCCGGATGTCAAGGACTTCAAACTCACTATCGAGGGAGTGAGTCGATTCGTTGTCGTCGAAGTGATCATCTTCATAGTCCGGCATTTTAGGCTTCCCTTTGTCCAGCTTTGGACTCGGCCGAGATGTGCTTTGATCCTTCGGAGGCTCTTGTGGCCCACTAAGCCTTGTCGTAATCGGGCTTTCTTCGAACATGCGCGTGAGCCGATCTTTGGCTTCTATCTCTATTTCGGCGGATTCGGGGTCGAGCGGGATCAGAGTCGAAGTTGTTGTTGTCCGCCAGAATTGTAACCGCCAGACATGGCACGTAAAATATAAAATATAAAATATATTAGAAGCGTTAGGAAATGTATGTAACGGTTCACACGAGGAGCGTGACCGACTAAAAGCCCTGTGTATATAAAGGGTAGAAATCCTCTGTAAGAGGGTGTGTGTAATTTTTGGGAGTGAAGCTTTTGAAATAGAATCCTATATTCTCTTATCTCCTTGTCTGTCTGTGTAAGTAGTCTACTATCTTGGCACTACATTCTGATTCGTAACTCTGACTTGTAAGCGTAGTGAAAATGCGTTCTCCCCTTCACACCCAGATGATATGTTTGCTTAGTATCCTGTTACAACTCACGCCCAACACGGACCTGTTCCTTGTAAACACAATCACCTTGAAGTCTACCTCGAAGGACTGAGCGTAGATAGTGTTCCTAATCGGTAACACTTTTGGCACACTTGGTGATCTGTGATTCCTCGCAGACGAGCAACAAGGAATGGATGTCTAGCCGTAGACAACCCAAAGAACCGACTCAACAGGATCGACCACTAACGAGGTCTATCACTCGCCAGACAGAACAACGTGCTGAGCGAAAACCTCGTCTCAGCGACCATGACGTTTCCTTTCAGGAGTTCACGATCGACCCCACACTCACCAAACACCGCGACGTCAAGCAGGAAGCCCTGTCACCACATGAAAACTGTGGTATTCCCCTACCGACAGTCACCATAGCGTCCGGAATGGCTTTCTACTACCCACACTTCAACAGCGAAACAGACGCAACACGCCACATCCGACTATTCCTGAATGTTTGGAATGCTAATCATATGGCGCAACGGTTTCCAGCAACAGAAGCGCATGAATCGAAGATCGCAAAGTTTGGGCTAACTCTGGATGGTAGAGCGGCGTGCTGGCATTCTCAGATGGACCTCGCAACAATGACAACCTTCGATCAATTGCAATCAGCATTTTTGCGGTTTTTTCATCGAAGGGTACAACAACGTGAGATCATCGGGAAATTCTACACCATTAAGCTATTGCCAACAAAATTCGTAGCGGATTTCAACCTACGTTTCCAGAGCCTACGACGGCAACTTACATGAGCCCCGATAGACGAAGAGGCTAAAGAGATGTTTTTGGCAGCTTTATGACGACCTATTCGGACGACGCTTAACACGCATAGTGGGAAAGGGGAAACAACGGATATGGTTATCGAGCGAGCATTACAACTCGAATTAGAGGAAGAAGATGAGGGCTTGTCTATGTCATCGTTATGACAGGCGTTGCCATAGGACCAGGAACATCGATTCGGCCAGGCTATACAATGCACAATCTGTTTAAATTTAGGGCCTTCCGCGGTAGAGTGCAATATGAGATTTCATTGTCCAATATGTCACTCAAGGGCACACATGGTGGAGCAATGCGAATACAACATGCTTAACAGACCTACACCCATTGTTCGATGCATAGAACCGCAGCGACAACCTCGCAGGAATGATTAAGGGCGACAAGAGGAACGGTTTAGATATGTGGAACGGAATCAGCGCGAAGAGCGTCAGTACCGTAATCACCATAATAGCAACCTCTATTCCGACGAGGAAGAATAGGAGGACGAAGACTATCAAAATACCAACCAATATAATAAAGGAGGGCGTCATTATGGCAATCAACTAATCGCGGAGGATTCAATGGACCGCGAACAAATGCACACAATAGACAATATAGGGACCAACGTCGCTATGACAAGAGTTCGGAAGATGAGTGACGTCAGGAGCCACACCGGGAACACCGACAGACACCGCAACATAACAGGATACTTCAGCAAAACCGGGAGGAGCAAGCCATACCTGCGGAGGCAGTCGTGGCAACACCGCCAAGAGGAGAGAGAGGTGAGACTAGCGTCCATTGTTTCGTATGCCAACAACTCGGACATTACGCAACGCAGTGTCCAGATCGCAAAGGCAAGGAACCCGTTGTAAATACGATCACAACGGAAGTCCAACAGGTCCACGCCCTTCTTCTGCTGGAACCCCTTCACCACGATCCTGGCTTTGTATCTCGGGGGGTTGCCGGCATCTCCGGGTTTCAACTTGTACACCCACTTGTTTCGGAGTGCCCGCTTTCCTTTCGGCAACTCCACCAATTCGTACGTATGGTTCTCATGCAGGGAATCCATCTCATCCTGCATGGCACTTAACCATTTTCGGCTGTGGGTGTCAACCTTCGCTTCTTCGAAGCTTTCTGGTTCCCCCTCATCGGTCAGCAGCACATACTCTGAATCCGGAAATCTTCGGGGGGCCCTTCTCTCTCTGAGAGGATATCTCCGTCTCTGGGCTTCGGTAACCAGCTCCTCCATTTGCTCTTCATCCGAATCCGATTCGGGGTCTTGGCCGGTTCCGGTTTCACCTTCCTCTACTTCTTCTTCTGCCGGTTCGGTATCCTCACCGTAACCGGCTGGTTCCTCGAGTGCTAACTGGTCTCTTGCCGGTTGGGTCTGCTCATCGTAGAATCGATCCTTACCGGTCAACTCGGAGTTCATTATCTTCTTCTCCGACTCCCATTCGGTGAGCGTCTTGTCCTCCATGAAGATAATATCTCGACTCCAGAATACCTTCTTGTCGACCAGGTCCCACACTCGGTAGCCGAACTCATTGTCGCCGTAACCGATGAATATGCATGGCCGGGTCTTCGGATCTAGTTTTCCTCTCCGGTCCTTAGCTACATGCACATACGCAAGACACCCGAATACCTTCAGATGCCGGTAGGACACTTCCTTACCGGTCCATACTCTCTGCGGCGTGTCTCCATCCAAGGGTACTGAGGGTGATCTGTTTATCACATATGTCGCTGTCGACAACGCCTCAGCCCAAAATGTCTTGGGTAACTTTGCATGTGCCAACATACTCCAGACCC
The DNA here is from genome assembly GCF_043228905.1 of Azolla caroliniana. NCBI lineage: Eukaryota > Viridiplantae > Streptophyta > Polypodiopsida > Salviniales > Salviniaceae > Azolla > Azolla caroliniana. The sequence continues at coordinate 12,375,859 of NW_028230443.1, forward strand.
TCTCCATTATGGTCCGGTTCATCCTCTCGGCCAGCCCGTTTAGTTCCGGCGTCTTCGGCACGGTAAATTCGAGCCGGATTCCCTTCGAGCGACAGTACTCCTCGAACTACCCCCGGTATTCACCTCCGTTATCTACTTGAACCGCCTTCAGCTTCCGGCCGGTTTCTCTTTCCACTCTCACGTGGAGCTCTTTGAAGACAGATAGCACCTGATCCTTCGTCTTCAACGGTGTGGCCCATAGCTTTCGGCTGTGGTCATCTATGAACGTCACGAAGTATTGCGATCCTGCATGTGACTTCGTGTCCACTTGACACACATAAGTATGCACCAACTCCAGTGGTGCATTACGTCTCATCGGTGGCCTTGGTCGGAAGGAGGTCTGGTTTTGCTTACCGGCCAGACAATCAATGCACTTCTCCAAGTGCACGTTCTTCACCGGAATGAGGTTTTCGTCTGCAAGCCTCTTCATCCCCTTCTCGCTCATGTGACATAGCCTTTTGTGCCACAGCTCACCGACAGTGTCGGATGCTACGTTCACTTCTTCCGGACATAACCGGGCATTCATCAGGTACAACGTGTTTACCTTCCGGGCCCGAGCCACAATCAGGCTCCCTTTGCTGAACTTCATAACACCGTTCCGGATGCTACCCGTGTAGCCTTCATCGTCTAGCCGACCGGCTGATATCAGGTTCAGACGAACCTCCGGAACGTGTCGTACATCCTTCAACAACAACTTGCATCCGGTTGGTGTTGTCAACCACACGTCTCCTATGCCGACAATTCGGCATGTACCTTCATTCCCCATCCGGACACAACCGTGATCACCGGCTGAGTAGGATGAGAAGCATTTCCGGTCCGGGGTAAGGTGGAATGACGCTCCGGAGTCGACCACCCAGGTCATCTCGTCGCCGGCAAGGTTTAGCTCGCTCTCTTCGGTGATGAGCATCAACTCTTCTTCACTTACCGCGATTGCCGTCGTTCTTCTGGTCCGGCCCCCTCCGGTCTTTACCGTTCTGGTCCGATGTCCGCTTCGAATCGGTACCGTCGGTTTCCTTGTCTTTGCGGAAGTGCCGACAATTCTTCTGGAAGTGTCCCGGCTTGCCGCAATAGAAGCAAGTAGGCCTCCCCCTTGACTTTGACCGTGTCCCCGACTTTTCCCGGTTCTGGGGACTACGGTTCCTTTGTCTTCCGCATTCCGATTCGGTAAGGAGTGCTTTGGAGTTGAAGCTTGTATCCTAATCTTTCCGACGCGCCTCCTCATCTAGCAAGCTCGACTTTACTCTTGCTAGGGATAATCGTCTCCCTTCCGGCTCGGCGTTGCCCAAAGTGACAACCAATGTCTCCCAGCTATCCGGGAGGGAACCAAGCAGGAGTAGCGCTAGTACCTCATCGGCGAGAGGTACTTCCAATGATGTTGCCTGGTGTATCAGCCCCTGGAAGGCATTCATGTGCTCTGCCATGTTGGAGCCATCTTGGTACCAGAGTCTTACTAGCTTCCAGAATACCGAAACCTGGTTAACAACATTTTTGTTCTGAAACATAATGCTGATCTTCTCCAAGAGCTCATGAGCCTTGATCTCTTCATTGAAGTTGTTGTAAAGGCTCATGTCGATGAAGCACCATATGTACGTTGTTGTCTTCATGTGCATCACCTCCCATATCGTGGCGTTGATTTTGTCCGGTCTCTTGTCCTTGAATTGAACCGGCAACCAAAGATCTTTAACCACGAGCATGTCCCTCATCTTCAACTTCCACACGGAATAGTTGGAGCCGGTGAGCTTGAACATGCCTCCCAATGATTCGTCCATATTCTGTGTCGTTTCGCTCTGATACCACTTGAGAGGAACTGCACGCTCCCTATGCGCAACGCTCGGCCACAACCGAGCTTAGAATCATACACAGAAAACGGGAAATGAAAGCACGACACAAAGGAGAGAAGAGTACACAGGATGTTTAACGTGGAAAACCCTGAGATGGAAAAACCACGGGAGTCCACAGACTCCAAACTATCACTATATCACAATGATTACAGTAGTGAGCTCACGGAGGCAATGACCTCGTGCTCACAATCTTCGCCACAGGCGGTGGTTACAACAGAGGCAACAACCTCTTTCTCTCTCTCTCTCTCTCTCTGTACACTATTACACGCTCTCTATTCTTGCACCAACAAGAATGACAACAACTCACTATAAAAGAGTTTGCCCTAAGTCATATTTATACTAATATGACTTTTCGGCTATTTACACATAGCCCCGATGGACTCTCAGGAAACATATTTATGAATATGTCCCTTCATCCGGTGAGCACTCCTCACCGGGCCTGCATCATCCGGCGCTTGCTGGGTACTCGTCACCGGGTTCTCATCGGGTTTGCGCCATCCAGTTCTCCGTAGCCGGGTACTCATCCGGTTCTCACCGGGTCTGCACCATCCGGCTCTCCGTAGCCGGGTACTCCTCATCCGGTTCTCACCGGGTCTTCCGTAGCCGGGTTGCCGTCATCCGGTTCTCACCGGGTCTTCTGTAGCAGGGTTCACCACATCCGGTTTCGGCCGAGGCCTCCCATCCGGAGGGACCTGTTTCCTAACACACAGGGTGGAGCAATGCGAATACAACATGCTTAACAGACCTACACCCATTGTGCGATGCATAGAACTGCAACGACAACCTCGCAGGAATGATTAAGGGCGACAAGAGGAACAGTTTAGATATGTGGAACGGAATCAGTGTGAAGAGCGTCAGTACCGTAATCACCATAATAGCAACCTCTATTCCGACGAGGAAGAATAGTAGGACGAAGACTATCAGAATACCAACCGATATAATAAAGGAGGGCGTCATTAAACTATCTTTGTCCGGGAGAGTGATAGATGTCAATCATGTGCTATTGTCTACGGTGTGGTATATAGCTTTATCTTGGATCTTTTCAAAATTGTGCATTGGACAAATAGTTGTCAATCATGTGCTATTGTCTACGATGTGGTATATAGCTTTATCTTGGATCTTTTCAAAATCGTGCATTGGACAAATTTGAAGCCTAGTTAGGAATTTTATCTGGGCAGCAGAGGATAGGAGTCATGTAAGAGCAAAGGTGGCAAGGAGTACACTGATAACCCGGAAGCAATACAATGGTTTGGGGAGTATAGATCCATTAGACCAATGCATGGCATTGTTAGCAAAGCTAATAATTCGTGGCCTTTTACCAGGACATGCTCCTTATAAGCAATTGCTTATGCAAAGATTGTATCGTTGTGCTCCACCGATGGGTGGATTATGGAGTGATAACATAAGATGGATCTTTATACCAGACAAGAAACATGTTATGACTAGGAATTGGGAAGACAAATTTTTTAATAGTCTTTTAAGAGCATGGTAGCATGTACATAAAGGGTTGGGAGATGGTGTACCAGAATACTTGAGACAACACTTAGTGTGGAATCCGAATATGCGTTTGCCCTCATGGCACATGTTGGGGTCTCGTACGAGATTGGATTGGACCAAGCTCGATGTAGGGTCAAGAGCGTCCGTTGATGCATGAAAATACTTTCATACTTTACATATAAATGACAGATCAAAAAAAAATTCTTCCTTAAGAGGGGGGCGGATTATGTGGGACCATGTGCAGTCGGTTTTGGGGCACTCAACCTCTACGGTATAAACTCCCAAGTGGGAAGGGGTATTTACGAGGCTTCAAGTGCTAGTGGGGGTAAGGGGACATTTGTCTTGCGGACGATGTCAAGACTATGATGTGGAGGAAGATGGCATTATATGTAGAGCAACGATACAGCCAGAGATCTTGCAATACGATACATTCTCTAAAATAAGGGTCCTTGCTTATGACAGATCTAAGTGGATCATCGACCCACAAGTTGATGCAGTCAAGGAGCATTGGAAATTGAGAGTTTTTTAAAAGAAACCCTTGATAAGGTTGCAATGTGATTTGGGAGAATTTTGGTGGAAAGATCTGTTTGATCGTGTGGAAAAAAGGTGTGCTTTTTTTCAATACTCATTTAAGATTGGACGGCACATTTTGGCAGCTCAACGCAGGACTACACCACGGGCTAGTCAATTTTGGACCCATCAAGGGGTCACATCCGAATTCCTAGCAAAGTTTTGGAGGACATTATGGAAAAGGAAGCAAGATATGAAAATAAATGTCTTCCAATGGCGAGTAATACATAGAGCATTACCAATTGGCCAATGGTTGCAACAATCAGTTGGACCGACCGCATCCAGTGGAAAGTGTACGAAATGTCTGGATGCAGATGGTGCATACCTTGAAAGTGAGATATGAGGAAATTAAAGGTGAGACAGATGCTGCAGTGTTGCAACGCCTCGAATTTATTGCCTATTGGAAGAATGCCCCTTTTCTCACATTACAAAATGCAAGACCCAAATGGTGCTTAGCGCCACCACTATGGTTGTTCCCACCACCAATCACATAACTTGGTTATGGAGTGGGATGGGACTTAAGGAAGAATGCAACATACCAATGGTAGCTTGACGGTAGGTCAACTTTCTTGTAATAATTGTTTATAACTAATGAAAGGATATTTTCTAGGAAAAATAAATAAATAAATAAATATATTACCATATGTAAATATGTAAATATGTACATACACATACATATATGCATTACATACTGAATACATATTAGAATCAGTCATATATATTGAAAGAAAGATATATTAACGTCTTCTAAGACCAAAATTGGCCCATGAGACAATTGGTTTACAACAAAAATGGGGTATTTACCCATTCATCGAAAGTAAAAACATATATATGTATTATGTACATATGTATGTACATATTGACATACATATATACATAATACATGCAATAAAATTACATATTACATATATACATACAAAACACAAAAAATTAAATTACATATTATATATGTACATATACACATACACATACATATTAATACCTAAGATTACATATTATATGTACATATACAAATCTTCATACTTACAATTTACAAACAAGTTACATATATTACATATATATACATTGCACACACACATAAATAAATTAGATATTACATAGCATAAAATCCATACCAATTACACAATATACAAATTTATTATTATTATTTTCCGAAAAAAACTCCTTCCATTAGTTATAAAATTTTACAAATGAGACGATTATGTACAAATCCCTGAAGGGACGCGATAGTTCCATCTTATGTGGATGCCCACTAACTCAAGAAAGGGAGAGGACGACCATTGTTGGATGAAGGCTATTTGTTGTCTTTCAACTCCCTCGGAGCCGCCCTTAAGGCCATCCTATTGGCTCTTCAGAGTGGCTACAATTTCACTCCATATCTCTTGCAGTAACCTTGTTGGATGTGCGGTTTGGTTGGAGAAGACTCGCCTACATCGTTGTTTCCATAGAATCCAAAGAGTTATTGGGTTGACCAATTCCAACACATCTTGAGAATTGTCATTAAGAGGAGTGGAGTAGACATTGCCGCTGGAGGAGAAAAAGACCTCTTGTGCTTTTATCACCAAAGTCATCCCCTCCTCTTGATGCTTGTATCTGCCAATTGCGGTCTGCCATGATAACCAACATATATTTCCCCACTTGATTGAGCTTTGCACCTGACATAATTGCAACAAACGGCCAACCCCCTGCCATATGCGATGGGACGTTGGGCAGTCCCACAGAGTGTGTCGTATTGATTCTACTGCATGTGGGCACTCTACACAATTAGGAGAGCTAAGGTTCCCACGTTGCCATGTTCCCACCGGTAGGGACTTATGTATTAATAGCCATTGGAACGTGGTAATTCTCCTCGCGTGTTGTTGTTTCCATAGTTTCTGCCAAAACTTGGTGATTATTGTGGGAGGAACTTGAAATGTGTGCTAGACCTTCGTAGTAGCCGGCTCTCGAGCTATTTGAGCAACTAGAATGTGACGACCCAACTAGTTGTGAATTGGAAAAATGGGATGGGTTTGCTTCCTTGCCCCGCGTAGGGATCACGCCATGTCCATTGCAAACGGTCCCAACTGACCTTACGTAGCCATGTGTTTTCATGAGTACATATGTGCCAATCGGGTTGTACTCTGATCGGATCAGGATCTACAATCCATTTATGATGGGAACTCAACGCTCCTTATGCACAACACTCGGCCAGAATCGAGCTTAGAATGATACATAGAAAAACGGAAATAAAGTGCACGACACAAAGAGGAGGAAGATACACAGGATGTTTACGTGGAAAACCCCAAATTAGGGGAAAAACCACGGCAGCCCACAGGCTGCAAACTGTCACTATGTAAGGAATGTACAAAACAGTGAGTTCACGGAGGCAACGACCTCGTGCTCACGATCTTCGCCACAGGCGGCGGTTAGAACAGAGGCAACGACCTCTTTCTCTCTCTCTCTCTGTACACTGTTACACACTCACTCTATTCTTGCACCAACAAGAATAACAACAACTGAATTTATAATAACTGCTAAAAGTTTGCCCTAAGTCATATTAATACTAATATGACTTTTCCGCCATTTACAAATATAGCCTCAATGGACTCTCAGAAACATATTTACGAATATGTCTCCTCGTCCGGTTCATATCGGGTCTGCACCATCCGGCTCTCCATAGCCGGGTACTCCTCGTTCGGTTCATACCGGGTCTGTATCATCCGGCTCTCCGTAGCCGGGTACTCCTCATCCGGTCTCGGCCGAGTTTGTTCATCGGCACTGTTCTTCTCCCTTCCCATGCGGAGGGACCTGTCTCCCAACAAACTCCCCCTTCACTCCGGCATGGGGTGTCTTACTAGTCCGATTCTCTTCCGGCATGCATCCAGCTTGTCGGGTATCAACACATTGGTCAGCATATCTGACCCGTTCTCGGCCGTGTGGATCTTCGTCAGCGCGAACTCCTGGTCATCTACTCTTTCTCGGATCCAGTGATATCTTCGCTGGATATGCTTCGTCCGGGAATGGTAGGCCGCATTCTTAGCAAGGTGGATGGCACTTTGACTATCGCAATAGAGTCGGTATTCCTCTTGCCGGATACCGAGCTCTCCGATGAAGTCCTTCATCCATAATATTTCCTTGCCGGCTTCGGCCGCTGCCATGTACTCCGCCTCCGTGGTTGACAATGCAACCGTCTTCTGCAGCCTCGACTGCCACGAAACAACTCCCCCTGCATATGTCATCACATACCCGGATGTAGACCAGCTGGTATCTGTGAAAGTGTTTTTAGAATCTAAGCCATTGAACATTAGGAGAATATAAAGTATAGATAATTCACCTTTTGAGGATAAGAACACGAACTAAGACCTTAGGGAAGAAGTCAAAAGTAAAAGTACGAGACCAAGAGAAAAGTAAAAAGAGAAAACGCAGACTATAAAAAACAGTAAAAATAGAATGGTCATAACTCCCTCGTTGTTTATCCAAATATCACGTTTAAATATGGATTAGAAAGCTTGTAAAAAGAGCTTTCTATAGCTTTTTAAATCGCTTAATTTGGATATCGGATGAGGGAGATATGACGATTAGAAGGTCGATGTGTCATAGCTAAAAATAGGGAGATAAAAAGCTTCTAAAAATAGCATGGACGTGGATAAGAAGAGGAAGGTTATAAAAGAAGAAGTGATATTAGTGAGGAGGGGGGCTAAGAGTGAAGGCCAAAGAATGGATGAGGAGTGTTAGGAAGAAGTGTCTTTGTGGAAGAGGAAGTGTCTTAGAAGAGGAAGGTCTTTGGTTTTAGTTCAATGTGGAGTTTGTCTCCTTTGTATTCTCTTGATGTTGGAATATCAGAACATTCTTATTTCTTGCTCGCTTTCTCTATCTTTTTTCTTAGTTTCTTGAGTTATACTCTCTAATCATAATTACCTAGAGCTATATAATATATTATGATTTTCAAACTCCATCTAATCGGTTTGGTCAAGCCCTCATATAGTGTATAACTATCTATTATCTTATACACCCTATCAGTATCCACATCAGCCGACATGTCCGAATCGGTGAAACCGTCCAGTTGAGGTTTTCCGGAGCCGAATCGGAGACACATATTTGAAGTGCCCTTCAAATACCGGAGTATCCATTTGACTGCATTCCAGTGCTCCTTGCCGGGATTACTCATGAACCGGCTCACCACTCCGACTGCGTATCCTATGTCCGGTCGAGTACACACCATTGCGTACATCAAGCTCCCGACGGCAGAGGCATATGGAATCTTCATCATATCCGCCTTCTCTGCTTTCGTCTTCTGGCTTTGCTTGCCGGATAGCCTGCAGTTTGCCGGAAGTGTCGATCCGACCGGTTTCGCTTCTGACATGTTGAACCGGTGAAGCACCTTTGTCACATACTTCTCCTATGACAGCCATAATTGCTTCGCTGACCGGTTCCGGATGATGTGCATCTCCAACATCTGTCTTGCCGGACCCAAGTCTTTCATTGAGAAGGTCCGGTTGAGAGCCTTCTTCAGCATCCGTATATTGACTTGGTCACGTCCGACGATCAACATGTCATCCACGTACAGAAGGAGTATCAGGAAGTCGCCTCCTTCGAACTTCTTCACAAACACATAGTGATCGGCCTGCGTCTTGTGGTACCCTTGATCGGTCATGAAGGAGTCGAACTTCCGGTACCATTGACGGGGAGCCTGCTTCAATCCGTACAGGCTCTTCTTCAACCTGCATACCAGGTGCTCCTTCCCTTTCTCCACAAATCCTTCCGGTTGCTGCATGTAGATCTCCTCTTCGAGGTCACCGTGAAGGAATGCCGTCTTCACGTCAGCTGCTCTACCTCGAGGTCCATGCTTGCTACTATACTCAGCACCGTCCGGATGGAGGTCATCTTTACTACCGGGGCAAATATCTCGTCGAAGTCCACACCCTTCTTCTGCTGGAACCCCTTCACCACGATCCTGGCTTTGTATCTCGGGGGTTTCCGGCATCTCCCGGTTTCAACTTGTACACCCACTTGTTTCGGAGTGCCCGCTTTCCTTTCGGCAGCTCCACCAATTCGTACGTATGGTTCTCATGCAGGGAATCCATCTCGTCCTGCATGGCAGTTAACCATTTTCGGCTGTGGGTGTCTTCCTTCGCTTCTTCGAAGCTTTCCGGCTCCCCCTCATCGGTCAGCAGAACATGCTCTGCATCCGGAAATCTCCGGGGCGCCCTTCTCTCTCTGAGAGGATATCTCCGTCTCTGGGCTTCGGTGACCGGCTCATCCATCTGCTCTTCATCCGAATCCGATTCGGGGTCTTGGCCGGTTCCGGTTTCAGCTTCCTCTACTTCTTCTTCTGCCGGTTCGGTATCCTCAGCGTAACCGGCTGGATCTTCGAGTGCTAACCGGTCTCTCGCCGGTTGGGTCTGCGTATCGTAGAGTCGATCCTTACCGGTCGACTCGGAGTTCATTATCTTCTTCTCCGACTCCCAGTCGGCGAGCGTCTTGTCCTCCATGAAGATAATATCTCGACTCCGGAATACCTTCTTGTCGACCGGGTCCCACACTCGGTAGCCGAACTCATCGTCACCGTAAACGAGGAATATGCATGGCCGGGTCTTTGGATCTAACTTTCCTCTCCGGTCCTTAGCTACATGCACGTATGCGAGACACCCGAACACCTTCAGATGCCAGTAGGATACTTCCTTACCGGTCCACACTCTCTGTGGCGTGTCTCCATCCAAGGGTACTGAGGGTGATCTGTTTATCATGTATGTCGCCGTCGACAATGCCTCAGCCCAAAACTTCTTGGGTAGTTTTGCATGCGCTAGCATACTCCGGACCCTCTCCATTTTGGTCCAGTTCATCCTCTCGGCCAGCCCGTTTAGTTCCGGCGTCTTCGGCACGGTAAATTCGAGCCGGATTCCCTTCGAGCGGCAGTACTCCTCAAACTGCCCCCGGTATTCTCCTCGGTGATGAGCATCAACTCTTCTTCACTTGCCGCGATTGCCGTCGTTCCCTTCCGGTCCGGCCCCCTTCGGTCTTTACCATTCCGGTCTGGGGTCCGCTTCGAATCGGTACCGTCGGTCTCCTTATCTTTTCGGGAATGCCGACAGTTCTTTTGGAAGTGTCCCGGCTTGCCGCAATAGAAGCAAGTGGGCCTCCCCCTTGACTTTGACCGTGTCCCCGACTTCTCCCGGTTCTGGGGACTACGATTTCTATGTCTTCCTCGTTCCGATTCGGTAAGGAGCACTTTGGAGTCGGAGCTCGTATCTTTGTCTTTCCGACGCGCCTCCTCATCTAGCAAGCTCGACTTTACTCTTGCTAGGGATAACCGTTTTCCTTCTGGCCCGGCGTTGCCCAAAGTGACAACCAACGTCTCCCAGTTATCTGGGAGGGAACCGAGCAGGAGTAGCGCTAGTACCTCATCGGCAAGAGGTACTTCCAATGATGTTGCCTGGTGTATCAGCCCCTAGAAGGCATTCATATGCTCCGCCATGCTGGAGCCATCTTGGTACCAGAGTCTTACTAGCTTCCGGAATACCGAAAGCTGATTAACAACATTTTTGTTTTGAAACATTATGCCGATCTTCTCCCAGAGCTCATGAGCCTTGCTCACTTCATTGAAGTTGTTGTACAGGCTCATGTCGATGAAGCACCGTATGTACGTTGTTGTCTTCATGTGCATCACCTCCCATATCGCGGCGTCGATTTTGTCCGGTCTCTTGTCCCCGAACTGAACCGGCAACCAGAGGTTTTTTAACCACAAGCATGTCCCTCATCTTCGACTTCCACACTGAATAGTTGAAGCCAGTGAGCTTGAACATGCCGCCAAACGATTCGTCCATTTTCTGTGTCTTTTCGCTCTGATACCACTTGACGGGAACTCAACGCTCCTTATGCACAACACTCGGCCAGAACCGAGCTTAGAATGATACACAGAAAAACGGAAATAAATTGCACGACACAAAGAGGAGGAAGATACACAGGATGTTTACGTGGAAAACCCCAAATTAGGGGAAAAACCACGGTAGCCCACAGGCTGCAAACTGTCACTATGTAAGGAATGTACAAAACAGTGAGTTCACGGAGGCAATGACCTCGTGCTCACGATCTTCGCCACAGGCGGCGGTTAGAACAGAGGCAACGACCTCTTTCTCTCTCTCTCTCTCTGTACATTGTTACGCACTCACTCTATTCTTGCACCAACAAGAATAACAACAACTGAATTTACAACAACTGCTAAAAGTTTGCCCTAAGTCATATTTATACTAATATGACTTTTCGGCCATTTACAAATATAGCCTCGATGGACTCTCAGAAACATATTTATGAATATGTCTCCTTGTCCGGTTCATACCGGGTCTGCACCATCCGGCTCTCCGTAGCCGGGTACTCCTCGTCCGGTTCATACCGGGTCTGTATCATCCGGCTCTCCGTAGCCAGGTACTCCTCATCCGGTCTCGGCCGAGTTTGTTCATCGGCACTATTCTTCTCCCTTCCCATCCGGAGGGACCTGTCTCCCAACAATTTATGACCAGTATATGCGAGTACTCGAATTGCATTATTCTATGTTGGTATCTCAATGTCTCGCGATTGAGAGCCTTCGAGCCTGTCTGGTGGTTCCCTACCTCTCGGGATCAGAGATCCCTCCTCCTCATGGCCTATCCTTTTCTCCATTGTCGTCCTTTGAGTAGCAGATTCCCTAATCAGTAGAGCGTTAATGATTTCCGATCTCATAGTCCATTCGCCCCTGATTCCATGGAGTATGTTTGCCTGATCTTGTAGTGGCAATGACATAAACCATTGTCGTGAAGAAAACCGGGCATAGGCAGAATTGGAGAAAAAGGCGCATGAACCGGCTCTTACATGGATGGGCGCATGAATTGCTATTTTGATATTTTGTACATGATTCATAAATGGATCGGCTGATGTAAATACTAAGTAGTACGCTGTCGTAGTGTAATTCGCACAGGATGTGAAAAATTACATTTTTGGTTTCTCCGGATAGGATATGGAGTACCCAGTGAGAACCGGAAGGAATAACCGGTGAGGACCGAAACCGGTAAGGAGACCGGCAAGAGCCGAATGAAGAAGGCCGGTGAGAGTCGGTGAGAAATGGACGAAGAGGACCGGCATGGAGGATCCGGTAAGAACCGGATAAAGAAAACCGGCGAGAACCAGATGAAGCAGAACCGGCAAGAGCCAGATGAAGAAGGCTGGTGAGAGTCTCTCACCAGATGAAGAGACATATTTGTAAATAGAAGAAAGTATAAAATTATATATTACATGCATAGGGCAAGATTCGAACCTTGCACCTCCATGTTAATAATGTTAAGCCTTATCATTATACTAGCGTATTATGAATTTTAAAGTTATACTAAACTTTATCCCACGTAAAATTTCTAGACATGCATGGTACAAAAAGTTATTCATGCATAGACACTCGAGTTAAAAGAAAGGATGAGATAGCAAGCTAATCATGCACATGTAGTGTGCATGAAAATTAAAGATAGGAAAAGCATGATGCTTGCATGTGATAAACTTAGACTCTTCCAACACTATATAAGGAAGAGAGAAAGATGTATAGAGGTTGTTGATTATTTTACAAGGGTTGATTAATATAAGATAATCGTGGGATCCACGAATTTGCTAACTATTATTCTCTCTTAATTTGAGTACTCACTAATACACTATACTCGTGGGATTCACGAGTTTTTCATATCTTTCTTTCTCACAATATATTTCACATTCTTAATTGCCTTAGAATTTTCTTTCCTCCTAGTCCAAAACCCCAATGGTTCCCACCCAATTCACGCAACGATCCGGAGCCGAAAGGCACGACACAAGTGGTGAACCCGACGTGAACACGGGTGGCAAGGAGATGGAAAATCAACCGGAGGCTAACAACATGATGATGATGTTCGAGCGGATGCTTCAGGAATAACGTGCGATGTCGGAGATAGCAGCGGCAGTAGAGCGGCTCGTGCAACAGATCGGGCAATTCAACGGAAAGGACGTATCACGCTATCTTCGGGACTACAAGGCGGAAATGCTACGGTGCGGGATTTCGGAAGGACTGCAAGTGGCATCCTTCAACCGGGTGGCTACCGACGGGCTTCAAGCAAGTATCCACGGGCTACGACAACAAAATCCGACGTGGGAAGCGTTTGAAGAGGCGCTAAAGACCACGTTCGCTATCGAGGACTCCTCCAAGGCAACGCGGAGAGGATTTGAGGATTGGGTAGAAACGCCGGACAAGGGGATGAAGGTCCTCGATGTGTTCTCAGCATTCGAAAGTCGGTTCGGGAGGTTGTCTGCGAGAGGTCAAGCTATCCTTGCACCGGACAAAGTTATCATGTTCTTACGAGCCGTAGACGTTCGGGACCGGAAGGATCTTGGAGTGCTTCTAGAGGACACGACTACCGAGAGTGGCCTCACCGAAACATGGGAAAGCGTGCGGGATATCGTCGCGCGATACACAAAGAGGGGGCAATGGCTTGCCAACGAAGAAAAGAGGGTTTTGGAACCGATTCCAAAACCAAGATCCGGATCGGAAGACCATCAACCGCGGGCTCGGGAAGGTATGACTGAGAAGGGAATCGACGCAACTACGGTGGAGCAGGTGCTGAAGGAGATGGAGAATCTGAAAATCGCGATGGTGAAGAAGTTGGATGACCGTCCCACAAGTTCGAAGTATATGGACCGTCGATGCATATGGTGCGATAGCACCGAACATGATCGGAGGGATTGCAACGAGCACAAGGAAGCGCTACGACAGGATCTTATCTACTACGAGGGAAATCGGATTCATTCGATGGACTCTCGGAAGCCGCTTCAACCGAACTTCCGAAAAGGTGGCATGAAGAAGGTCCTGGAGGAGGAAATAGCGGCGAAGAGCAATTACGCGACAACCGCGGGAATACGTGTCTTTTTTGCCGGAAGTGCTAGAAAACACTGAGAAAACCGACTCTAACGAGATCCGAAGCACCGCGGAAGGCATCCGGGAAGTTACGGGATGGGAGTGACCCGTCGATAAGAATAGCGTGTTTGCTTTATGCCAATTGCATGAAGTGTATGTAGATGAGAAGCGACGGCAGACGGATGAGGCGGTCGGTCCATCGAAGACACCGGAAAGCTGGAACTCCTGAGGTAAGGGAAAAGAAAAGATGATTCCGGCATTCAAGCTCGCCTCGGACATCGAACAACAAATGGACTTGAAAAAGGTGTTCGAGGAGAGAATCCTCGATAGCCGGGTAGATTTTTCGCTTCGAGAATTACTCGGAATAGCGAAGAAGGAGTTCCACGATCTTCTTGTGGATCTCGTGAAGAGAAAAAGGCAAAGTACGGAGGAGAACGCTCCAAGGGTGAATGCAAATACCGTTCTAATGAATGACACTGAATTGGAGGACGAAATACCGAATTCTCACTACACAAAAGCCACACTGGGCATGCGCAACTACGGAGACTCCGGTCCGAATCGGTAACATCAAAGAACACGTGCTAGCATTGATTGATCACAGATCGGAGATCAACTTGATGTCCAAGGAATTCTACCGGAAGGGTAAGTGGCCTATTAACACGAATCATGGGTGGAAGATCCGGGCAGCCACTAAAGCAATGGAAGAACTATTTGCAGCTTGTCCGGATGTGATGGTGAAGATCGGGGATGTGGAGATAGACCAAAATTTATTCTTGCAAGATGAGATCTCACACTCCGTGATCATCGGGTAACCCTTTATCACGGCATCACGGATGGAGATGAAGGTGGTCGATAGTGGTGCGGCTTTTACGTGAATTCGGAGCCAAAACGGAGGGAAATCCGTCCAATTCCTAACGGTGCCGGCAAATCATGAAAGGAACAAGAGGGAGCTCTTGTCCCAAACGAAGATGGATTTTTAGATCGGACTGTTGCGGAGTGGGGAAGTGATAGTCCGAGAAGCCCTGATACCCCACACAGGAAGAAGACTCTCGGAGCAAAACAAGTACGAATCGGTCTGGATGGGGCATCCGCGTACACGACTGTAACCGGAGGAATGAAGAAAGAATACCGAAAAGTGGAGGATAAGTTACGGTTGGCATCAATAATAAAAGAAGACGAAGAAATCGTGGGAATAGTCGAAGAAGTGTTCTATGGGAGCACACTACAACGGCTTGAAGAGCTCACGGAAGATACAAGCCAGGGAAACCGGGTAATTCTGGTGGAGTCGGTTGAGATGTACGAGATCATTGTGAAAATGGGGCCAGATGCGCTCCACAAAGAAGAAACAATGGTAAGTACGAAATACAAGACCACGGAGAAGAAAGTGAAACCGGTCGCGGGACCGTTACCTGCAGATAGCAAACAAAAGAGGAAAGAAGTCTCAGGGGATTCGACACTTCGGAAATCCATGGATATTGGACATGCCTTCATGGATGAGACCCGAAAGAAACTTCGGATCGGTGGAGGTGGGTTCCTATTAAAGAATGAAGAAGAACGATTCCGTGGGATGCTAGAGCGACATGGGAGAGCATTTGCATTTACATCGAAAGAAATAGGATGCGCTGACCCGAAGATAGTGGAGCCGATGGTGATCTTCACGATTGACCATGTGCCGTGGAACCTGAAGCCGATTCCGGTGCCATGGGCGCATATTCCGAAAATCATCGACTTGCTCAAGGAGAAGGTGGCGATGGGGATTCTAGAGCCATCAAATGCTCCGTACTCAAATCAATGGTTTACGGTTCCGAAGAAGTATGGGTCACTCCGATTTATTCAAGATTTGCAACCGGTAAACAAGGTCACGATCCGGAACTCCGGAGTTGGTCCGATAGTGGACGAATTTGCGGAAGCATTTTCCGGTCGCGCGATCTGGCTTCTTTCCGAAGTATTTTTCGTGCAAAGTAACCTCATGCACCGAATGTTGTGCATCGGTTCATTAGGTAGACGGTCGTATTTGCAGCTTTGGCCCAATATGACTTGGGCATATGCTTCTCGTTCATCATGGCCCGCGCTACTTCGAGGATGTGCCGATTTTTGCGCTCGGCCACTTCGTTTTGTTGCGGAGTGTGTCGGCAAGTGAATTCTCGCCGAATTCCTTCCTTTCAAAGATACGCCGCGAAATCATCCGAGAAGTACTCCTTGCCGCCATCCAATCGAAGACAACGTACATGTTGGCCCGTGGCTTTCTCGATTTCATTCTTGAATGTTTGGAAGTGTCTGAACAGTTCGCTCTTTTGCCTCATCGGGTAGATCCAAGTGTGCCTGGAGAAGTTGTCGATGAAGAGCACGTAATATTGGCATCCGCCGAATGTAGCCGTCTGCGCCGGTCCCCATACGCCGGAATGGACTACGTCGAGTAGACCTTTGCTCATGTTCTGCTCTTTCGGGAATGGGTGTCGGTGTTGCTTGCCGAATTGGCACGCTTCGCATACACCTTCAATCTCCTTCTCTTTGAATGTCGGGAGTCCGATGACGACTCCTTTCGATTTCATTGCTTTGAGTTTGTTGAGATTTTTGTGGCCGATTCGCTTGTGCCACAACTCTATGTCGGAGTCGGCTTTCATGCCCTTTGCGAACATGGCCGATTTCATCTCGTGTGAGTCGAGAATGAACATTCGGCCCTCTCTTCGTCCGCGTGTGATGAGTCGGCCCTCTTTTTCGATGAAGCAACCGCCTTGATTAAATCGAACTTGCATCCCTTGCTCTACAATTTGGCCGACGGAGACCAAATTCTTCGTAATGGTCGGTACATGCAAGACATTTTTAATGTAATTTTGCTTACCTTCTTTTCCGAACGGAACATTGCCGATGTGCCGATTTGGGTGCGTAGTATCGTCTCTGGTTTCAACATAGCCGGGTTGGTCCAGCTCTCGAAGTTCTCGGAACCATTCTTGATGCGATGTCATATGGTTCGAGGCACCGGAATCGACGAACCATACGTCTTCCGGACTGGAGGCACTAGTTGAGGTAGAGGCCGACATAGAGTTTGCTCTATGTTTCATCATGAACATTCCGCCACGGTCGGAGTTGTGTGCCCGTACATTCCGCTATACTCTTCGTAGTCGGAATTGTGCACGTAATTCGTGAGTTGTCGGCTTGTGGAAGCCGTTTCGCGCATCTTCTTTCGGCACTCTTCTTCATGGTGGCCGAGCTTTCCACGATATCCGCATTCGGTTGCATTTTGACGGCTCGGGCAGGAGTGGAAGCTCCCCCTTCTTGCGAAGGTTCCTCATTGGCTTCTGTTTTGCGGCCGAAATTGGGAGTTGTTGTCGTAGGTCGGACCTCGTCCGCCTTGTCCTTGGCCGAATCGGCCTCTCGTTCGTCCGCGTCCTCTTCCTCCGTTCGAGTGCGTGTAGAGCATGTGGCCTTCCGACTCATTGCTCCTTGTACACATGTGGTTTTCTTCGACCAATAGCATTGATTGGAGCTCGAAGGAGGGAGATTTCTCCCTTGCTAGAACGGCGGTTCGCATCGTGCCGAACCGTGGTGCGAGGCCACCGAGGCATATTTGCACCATCTCATCATCATCTATACTTACGCTTATCGAGCCGAGCGAGTCGCAAAGCTCCTTGATCTTCAAGGTGTATGTCGTGATGGACATGTACCTTTGTTGAATGTTGTTCAACTCTTTGCGGAGTTGAAGCCTTCTTGCGGTTGTGTTCGCCGCGAAAATCTTTCGTAGATTTTCCCATGCCTCCTTCGGCGTCTTGGCTTCACGAATGTAGCCGAGCATGTGATCGTGAACACATGTCGCCGAGCAATACATCACGCGGCTTGCGGCTTGCTCCCATGTCGCGTATCCGGGAGCCGCTTCGACGGGTCGGTCTTCGTGCTCTCCTTTGACGTAGCTCCAATAGCCTTGTCCGACAAGGTATTGGTGCATCTTGTACTCCCAAGATGCGAAGTTGTTTCGATCCAACTTCTCGGTAGGGAGAGCGCTCCCCATTTGAGTATTCATTATGTCGATTCGTCTTCTTCTTCTTCTCTCTTCAAATGTGAGCTATGTAGCGAAGCTACGATAGCGATTAGCCGGTTCTTGGTCGTCGGTGTAGAGCACAACACACGATCACGATGAGGCAAATGGGCTAGACCGAGCTACCAAATCGCTCTGATACTGTGTAAAGAATTGGATATGATTCTTGTGAAGCGGAAGAGATGTGAGTTATGTGTGTATGAGAGAGAGAGAGAGTGAAAGAGACAAGGCGTAAGACACAGAGAATACGCAACGTAAAAATACTAACAAAGGAGAAAGACTTGATTGAATACAAGGTGGGATAAGGGTGCTTTATATAGTCACCCTCTCTCTTCATTAACCACAAGACTCATGGAGCATGGGGAATGTGAAAGCTCATAAGTTATGTGTCATAGAATATGATTCTATGACTCATACTAAATGCTAGAATACAAAAAGGTGACATAATGGCGACTCTTGACCGTTGGAGTGTCTATTCACTCTCAAGGTGAGTTCACACACTAGACCAAGTTGAGCTTAATTCGCAACAAGTCCTATGGAGGACTTGTATAAAAGGTGCTTAGTGAGCACATCATTATGTACAGAATCTTATTATTTTGAATATAGTTTTTGTTGTATACTCAACTTGGTCTCTCTCTCTCTCACACACACACATTCTCTCTATGTATACCTAACTATCTCGCGGTGTTCGATTGAGCCAGCTGTGCTTGTCATTCAAGAGCTTCCACATCTAACCTTTTACACTAGTCATGAGATGGCTTGTTTGTAGTTCTCCCTAATCTTGTGATAAGTATGTGTGGGTTAATTCCAAAAGGAACGAGAAATGAATTTCAATTCTACAATGTAAGATCACTATTAATTGTGTTATCACTTGACCGTGTTATATGAAGTACCAAAGTGTGTGAATACACCAAGGCCTAAGGTGTCTGCCAATATAAGAAGGCTAGCCACCTTCTTATCAAGGGGAGTCTTGACTTATGTTGAGACTATATTAGTGTGGCTATGGCTCTTGTTAGCTAAGAGCATGCAATTCCTTGCGGAGCCTAAGGTATGATTCAAATCAACAATCAATGGTATGGGACATGAGGAGGTTTGGGTCCGTCTCACATTGTTGCAAGGGGGTGGCATCCCTCTTTCCTGTTTTTGGTCTATAATTCCTCATGTTTTGATAAAATAGTTGATTAAAACTTAGAGCACAAAGAGGATCAAGAAGAGGATGATAAAATAATTCCTTGAGTTTGAAAGAATCATACGCTCTTCCCTTAAGTTGTTGAGCAACAACTGTTATCACATTGATAAGTGGTAGTTCGTATAACTAATGCAACCCAAATTGTTTTGACACTTTTGAGGTGTTGTAAGATAAAACTCTTTGAATACCTTTTTGCAAGAACCTATTCTTAAAAACAGGTACAATTTTATAAAATAGAAAACGATAGCCTTACAAATTGATGTCATAGTTGATCGACAAATTTGAGGAATTGTATGTGTGAAGGACCAACAATCTCCCCAAAGAAGTAACCTAACAACGCGTTCTTAGAATCTCACAACAATAACTTATTCTGTAGTTAGGTTTCATGATATGATAAGAAGAGTGAGAAACAAAAAGGATTCAAGACCCAACGATGTTGCTTATGTAGATTTCTTGATAGAGAAATTCGTGGTTCGATACAATGTAGTAGTTTTTGGTGTCCCAACTAAAAGCTACCTCTAACTCATATGTTCTTCTAGAGAATGACCTCTAGGTTGGTGTGCGAGGGAGTACCATTGTCTACCCTTCAGTTGGTGAGACGGGTGAGAGTGAGCATTAATCACTCTTGAGCTACTTTTGTGTAGAGTAACTACTGGAACAAACTCTAATCTCACTCTATGACATTATCACATATATAGGAAAAGAAATTATATCATAAACATGATATTTTACCATGTTTCCACACACTCCATAGAAGAGTGAAGACACAGTAAACCATGATCATGGTCTAGCTTCCATTAGTCCGCTTAACTCAATGAACAAGTTATGAAAATTACAATGATACGGATTATAACTCATAATTTAAGAAATTATTGAGAGGGGGGGGGGGGGGGGAGGGGGGGGCTTAAGCAAACAACTTTTAAGGAAAACAAACAAATTGTACAAATCACCTTTATAGTGCCTCTCACACTTGGAAGGGTATAAAGCTTTGCATATATTACCTTTATACCCATAACATCTCTCTCTCTCTCTCTCTCAATACACACACACACACACACACACACACAACCTTAAACTTACAAGGTATCTTCATTGTATCCCGTAGGCCATAACCTCGGAGGTAAGATGTCCAATAGATATTTAGCATCCCCCAATCTACTGTGTGCACACTTCCGGGTGGGTCTAGGGAGGTGACACTAGGGGGTGCATTAACGAGGGCTAATCATGTTCAATGTGAGACATAATGGAGGATGCTTAAAAGAGGGGTGGAAAAGTAGGCTTTCGTGTGGATGAAACTACTTGTTACAGTTGGGGAGTGGATGAGACTACTTGTTACAATTAGGGAGTGGATGAAGTGGAGGTAGTGTAGATAAAGTGAGAATTTTGGAAGCATTTCCATCACTAAGAGGAATAAGTGTGTCACCAATGAGCCATGAGAACATCATTGAGCATGAGTGCAATGCGGGTGGTACCCATATGACTGTATTGTACATGATGGAGGTGTGACTTCATCTAGAGATGGTAGAAGGGTGATAAAATAATGTGTATATATATATATATATATATATATAGATATTGTTGTATTTTTAGTTGTGAGCTACGGGGTTGGTGTGGTTTGATGTCATCATTTTTATGTGTGTAGCCCTTGATGTAATTTATTTTGGTAGATGGTGTGTGCCACTTTTGCCAGTTGAACTCTTGCGGGCTTTGGCCATGGGTGAATTGGATTGTTTACAACTTAGCCGACACTCTCTTGTATGCGAGGTAAAGAAGACTAATTTATATGCTATCTTTATGAAAGGAATTCAAGTGAGGGCTAGATGATAAAGATATTGCCAATGTGAATACATGTGGATGGATGAAAACGATTAGAATCCTGTGTTTGAAATCGAACACTAAAATCTTCTTAGGTTTCTTACTTTACATATTTCCATTTTTGTTTAGCAATTGAGCTTATGAATCCCTAAGCATAATTTTCTAACAAGACATACATCAACCTTGGAACACTCATTCAGAGAGCAAAGGATAAGAGTGCAAAATAGTAGACTTATGTAAACAAGCAAGAAACCAATAGAGTACAGTTTGTAATTAATAAATTACAATGTACAATGCAAAGAAAAGCAGCTCCAAGACACTCTAATATGTAGGGAGACAAAAAAGAAAAAAGGGAGAGTTTGCGTGGGGGGTTTTTGGTGAACGTAATCTCTACTTCTTATCTTCGAAGTTGTAGACACACGTGCCATCGTCGCTCCTCGCAGTTGGGTCGAAGTTGTCAGCAACAGGGTCGGTGCAGCCTTCTGGTACCGGCAGGTTCACATGCTGAGCAGCTTTACCTGGAGGTAGAAGAAGAGCATCACCCATGGCAAAATTAGTTGGCTGCATTACCTGACATTTCCATCACACACCCACACCCACACCCACACCCACACAAAAAAACAATGTCATGGTGAGACTTGTACACCTCCAACTTCCACACTTTGGGTTCTTATGTATGCAATGCAGCATCACAATCTAAATTTGTGGAATGACCTTCTTATCTAGTGCTAAGGTCAAAATAGGAGTGGGAGTGGGAGTGCATGTGTAATTAATAATTGAATCCTAGGAATCAAGTATGTACATCTTTAGTAGAGGGTGCTACTAGTTGGTACCATAGAAGGTGCCCTGCTTGATGGCATCGTCATTCGCCTCTCCAAGAGCAGCCTCGTTCAGGTACTTCTCGGCTAATTGCACCCTCTTCACATTCTCTTGCTCTTGTACCAACATATTGCCGTATTCGAGTAGCTTCTCGAGAGTCATGAGGGGTTTCTCGAATGTGGGGGGACCTTCCTTAGAGTTGACAAGGAACTTGCCCATGGTCTCCACTCCAACCTGACCAACCCACTTCCTCACTTCATCATCGTATACTCGGGCCCTCAAAGCACCGAAGAAATCTGCGAAACAAGAATGGGTGTCAAATATAATACAAGTAGTAAACCCTTTGTGGAGGCAATGGCATGCAAATGCTAATAATGGGTCTATTTGCTACTCAATCCAAACTAAGGCTCCATGTGTGCATGTGCACATTTGCAAGTACTAGAAAGTAATGGGTAGACAGACACAAACAAGTTGTTTGTACACCATAGCAATCTAGCAAATGTGCATGGGCAAAGGCCTGAACAAAAGCTTATGGGCCTTCCTCAATTATTGCTATCATCTGGGAATGAAGGCTGTGTGTGTGTGCATGAAACTAACATATGGTTTACATACCAATGGATTGCCCTGGGAATGCATCGACGAGCTTGGCTACATCAGGTTTCAAAACATTGTCGGCCCTGAAGATACCCGTGCACACACCAATTCGGTCCTCCCTTGTGGGGGCCCAATAGAACTTCTCCATACGACCATCACGAATCAATGGGGCATATAGAGTGGAGAAATCATTTCCGGTCACGATGATGGGAACCCGGGGAATCTCCTCCTTGTTGTACACACCCGGAAGCTGAACATTGGTGGGGTTATCAGCAATGTTCATGAGGGTAGCATTCACCATTTGGTTGTTGACAGTGTATTGTGTAGTGCCACCCATACGACCTGCTCCCGCATCGAGATCGTTAATGAAGAGCGCGCACATCTTCCCCTTCTTCCTAATGATGTCTGCGGCTTCACGGTATCTTTGCCTGATGAGCTTGGCTGGCTCACCTGCATTTCCACTCTCCAGCTCTCCGGCACTCATCATGATAGGGCTATACAATAAGGCCAAACAAAATAAATCAATCAAAACTTGGTTATATGACAAGCCTCTCCCTTCCTCCTATTATATACCTAGGGATGCTCTTGCCACTGGCATGCCAATGGGGAACAGTTCCCTTCTTATATCACAAGTATGTACAAGTTCAAATCCCATAAAAACAAATCTCATTTAGATATAGCGCAAAAAGTCTTAGACAGCCTACTTCTCCTCATGTTTCGCTAGAGAGCTCAACATTATAAGACTATGTACTATGGAGGTCAGGGAAATTGTGGGAAGGATCTTACTTGATCCCAAGCTTTGAAAAGACGAGCTCGCACTGGAAGGACTTTCCTTGTCCTTTGCCACCCCAGATACCAAGAATCAATGGAACCTGCATTAATCACCACAAAATCTGTTAATATGTGAGGAGATGATTGTGTGTATAAATCGAAAAGGTTGTAGGTCCTAGTTATGCCGGTCACCTTGATGTTGGGTAAGTCCATGAAGTTCTTTGCAATGTGTACAACAAGCTTGTCCATGAAAGCGGGGGCAATATAATATCCATCCTTCATGTTATCCATGTTCAGGCTACGGGGTAGAGAAAAAAAAGAAAGAAAGTCAGGGAGAGATGATCATTCATTATAGACGCAATAAGGCAGGAAAGAATCTGATACAAAGGAAAGCATGATAGACAATCTGAAAGGCACACATACCACAAAAATTGGTCTCATATGGATTTGTGTAAGGGAGATCAATAATGAGAGAGGCATACATCCGTCAGACTAGTGGAAATAGGCAAAACATACAAACTTTTTTTGACATACATCTATGAAAAAGCATATTATGTACAGCACAAATTTGCTGAACTGAGTGAGATGAGTGCTTCTTCCAAACTAGATGCAATCCCAAATACCGTGTGGACTAATGATTAAGCAAACAACAGTAATTCGTTAACACACATCAGTGGATTCAATTCATCACAGGCGATGCATTATATAATTTACCAAGATACCAGTTTTTGTGTGATTGTTTAATGGAAGTTGGAAATTCAATGAAATGATTCAAGGTTGGGGGGGGGGGGGGGGGGACTCACAATCTTTGGCCTTGGCTAATGTAGTCATAGGAGCTCATGACGGCATGCTGGGTGCCCAGACCCACAGCCCCTTGAAAGAGAGAGTCCACCATGCCCTTCCCCCGTGTGATGTCCTGCTGGTCATCGGAGATGTCATACCCTAGACCCGCCCATTTGTCCACCTTTTTCTTCGGTTCCTCGTCTGCTGCGGCCCGGACGCAAAGGGGCTTTGAGACTGATGATGTTCCATGGCCGCTGCTCCTCTTCAAAGAAGAACCTAAGAATGCTGAGTTCTTGTGAACGGGCAGAGAAGATGGGGTCCCGTTGGAGCTGAGCGGGAGAGTACTCTGAAAATGAGAAATTATGCGCAGTCCATCAGTCTGAAATGCATGCATTTTTGTATGACTACTTATTAAGTGTTAGCTGGAGGTAAAACCCAAACTAAAATCTTTGAAATGGGTGATTGCTAAGCAAAGGTTAGATTTTGGTGTCAACGATGGATCGTTGTGAATGATAGATGCATATGAAGTAGAATGAATTGGATTGCGTGCATATATCTTATCTTATCTTATCTTATCGATCTATGAACTATGAACTATGAACTATGAACTATGAACGTAGAGTAGAGACGAGATGAGATGAGATTTTTGATTTGTGTGGGCGTGACTGCCTGTCTACCTGGACGGATCCCACAGCAGCAGAGGAAGCAACAGAGGACGCCATGGCAAGCAAGTAGTAGTTAGGAAGCAGAGATGAAAGGAAAGGAAGAGCTCTCTTCTGCCTGCCTGTCTATCTGTACTGCCTGCCTGCCTGCCTGTCTCGCTCGATAGCACACACGATGAGCTTCTCTTTGCAGCGGAGTTCGAGGCAATGGAGCTAATTTGTAGTAGCAGTGTATGCTCCCTGATTTTCGGTTTTTTTTTTTTTTTTTCTCTTTTTTTTTTTTAATGTTTTTTGTTTTTCTTTTGGGGGGGGGGGAGGGTGGGGGTCAATAGATAGATAGATAGATAATCTACGGAATGAAATGGGTGGTGCTGCTGCCGCTGCTCAAGATGATGATGATGATGATCATGGATGAATGTTTTTCTGCTCTCCTCTCTCCCTCTTCCCTCTTTTGTTGTTTTAGGTATGTGTGTGTATGTGGCTGAGGTTGCTCTTTTTTCCACAACTCTGTATGTGGCTCAGAACCACTCTCTCTCTCTCTCTCTCTCTCTCTCTCTGCCCCTGCCAAACTGTGCGCTTTTCTTTATCCATTTGCCTTCTCTTCTTATTCTTCTTCTTCGTTTTCCTTTTTTTCCTTTTTTTATCCATTCATTCGCCTCTTTATTTTCCTCCCTTTTCTTTTTATTATTGTTGTTATTATTTACATATTTTTATTAATAAAATAATCGATTGATTGTTATTAATATGTTATGTGTATGTTGTATGTGCATAATAGATAGATAAGGTTCCCTCCCTCCTCATCCACACATATGTCTCACTGGTCCACTCCCATGCCGCGTGTCAAAAAGCCCCCCGCCCCCTTCCTTCTAGACTCTTCTAAACGAAATTGCATGTAATATTGTCAAGTTATTATTCCCCTCTTTGCCTCGCTCTCAACAATGCTATCTATCATTGGTGCAACCACTATACACCATGGCCATTTTTACTCCCTAACTTCACAACATTATCATCTCATGCTACAATTCCGATTCATAACTTGGGGAATCATATTAACATTGAAGTCCAACATAGAAAATTGGGCAACAAACTTGATGTTTAGCGCATTCGTATAGTTAATTATATTGGATGATATGCAAAAAAATATACATTTAGCTCCGCATACTTAAATTTTGAAAAGTCTAACTTCAATGCATAATGTGTGTTTGTATGCGCACGAGAGTAAAGCTGACGAAAGTAGCTCAATCCATAGCTTTCAACCCTACATTCCACATTGTTTTTATAGTCAATTAGAATATTTACTAATATGTGAGCCCAATGCATGGTTTAATTAATAAAATATCAAAATGGCACTTTCTTCAATTATCAAGTAAAAAATATAGGTATTATTACTAAAAATTGGCTTTTAGGAATAATTCCTATATTTGTGGGAGAACATCATACAAAAATAATACCTTCTTGCAACTCATTAATTGAATATTTGAGGTGAGACTAATCACCAACTACCATTACACATGAGATCAAATGTGTGAACGGGTATAACAACATACTACATATATAAACAATCCATAGATTTCACTCTAGGTTTAGCTCACACTTCATGCACTCCATTCTATATCTATATCTACTCATGTATGAATACATGGGTTAGAGCTCTCACTCTGTCAAACTCTAAATTGTAATCACACTCCAATCCTCTATCTATATAATAAACTCTGTTTTCTCCACTTTGTACCTTGTGTCAAGTATATAGCTATGCATCTTATTGTTTTGCATATAATCCAACATTGCTATACTGTTGATGAAGTAATAGATTGGTATTTGATGGAGGCGAGGGAAAATGTTTCAATTTTCTCATTCCATAGAGCAAATGAGTTCAATAAGTGCAGGTTTAAGTAGAACTCCACACCAAACAAAGCCCTAACCACGAGTAATATTAGAGAAGAAGCTTGATGAAGCAAACTACATGTGCAAGTTCAAAAGGTTCAACATACATTTTTATGAGCACTTGTACATTGTTTTTGGACTCTATATTGAGCTGATGCAAGCAATGTATCCAAATAACCTACTGTCCATGCCCCAATAGACGCAAAGTTGTTTGCATCAAAGAAGTAAAATATTAAGACATTGCAATGGATGCAATGGTTGTGGGGACAACTCATTTAGTGATGTTGATGTGGATTCAATACACATAAAAGTGACATGTGCCTCAAGAATCCATCGGAATCTAGAGGAGATGATGAATGAGACTAGGATCCAAACTGTGAATCAATTGGCTTTTTTAATGGATGACGGAAAGTGAGACGGAATATATATCCCATGACAATCCATACACATGTTTGTATGAACTTTACATGTGTGTGTGTGTGTGTATGTTTATATGTTACATGTTTGGATGTGTTTTATCTAATTTATATGAGAGAGAAAGAGAAAATGAGAGAGAAAGAGCGAGAGGAGGGGGGGGGGGGGGGGGGGATAAACATATCTACAATAACACGATCAAGGGCATGATCATGCTTGATGTTTGATCATATGTAGAGAAAGAGGAGAAGGTTGGAGTGTCCAAGAACAAGCATAAAAAAGGGCCTTTTAAAATCTTATTTTACTTTTCATTTTCTTGAAACTTTTTCGAATTGTGGCACTATATGTTGGGTTTTATAAGCTGATGTTAGTGTCACAAATGTTTTCTAATGTCTAGGTGTTGTCATTTTTGTCAAGCTAGCCCAATGCAGATGCCAACAAATTGAGATTTTAAAGGATGTATGTGAATCTTGTATTATGGGCAAGCAAGAATGAAATAACTCCTCAAGAGAGTCATAATCGAGAAGAGACTCCTATAGAGCTTAACACCTTGACCTCTATGGCAAGAGATAGATGTCTACACCTACTTTGGTGGGATCTCTACACTTTTTATTGATAGTGAACGATTATAGTAGTAAGACATGGGTTTATTTCATTCTAAAGCAAGCTAAAGTTGTAAAAGTTTGTGGCACAAAGTGAGAAAGAGACATGGAAGATAATGAAAAAGTTTGAAAGAAATTGGGGAGGTGAAATCCTATGAGTAATAAAATATTTTGGCTACTATTTTAGTTAGATATCTCTCGTACTTCACAATAGATTGACATGCTTGATATATTTTGAAAGAGATGGCAAACTCATTTGGTTTGAAGCATTGAATATCAATAGTCTACACTGCTCACCACACAAAAATCTACTCAACATGAAGGAGATCCTTCATATAGAGTTTTGAAAAGATTAACGTGCAGAAGCTAAACAAAACACAGAGAAACAATGGAAGAACACAGTACGCGAGAGAGAGAGACAAAGAGAGCAGAAGACTCAAAACTCTATTCCAAATAATACATTCTCTGTACAAACAAATGTGCTTAGAGAGAACTTTTATACAAAGTCCTTAAAGGACGGTCGGAAGTACCGACGAGTACTTCAATGGCCATAATTAAACTACTGACACTAACTCCCAAAAGCATAACTGCCTACTAGACTAGAAGTGTATGCCTCTAACGGCCTACCTGCTCTGATCCGGCTCACCGATCCAATTTGGGCCTAGCCGATCAATCTTCATCCGATCCGACCCATGTTAAGCTTGCTTCTCAACACTCCCCCTCAAGCTCAACTTGATATTCCTTCTGTTCTGCCAGTTCTATCTTCCGGCTCCTCCTGGCATCTTCACACCTTGCTCTTGCTCCTCGTCCCGTCCGGTCCCATATTCCATGACCCCTCCGGTTCAATGTTGCTTGATCCGTTCGGTTCGGCGCATCTTGACCCCTTCGATAGGTTTGTTTGTTCATCAGGCCCATCTCCGCTCCCTCACTATTGTGGCTTTGGGGCCCCTCGGTTCGTTTGCTTCTTCTTTTCGGTATTGGCTTTGGGTGCCCTCTCGTGTGCTTGGCCTTTGTGTAATTCAGTTCGTTAGAGTCGAACCACTTGACCGAATCGGCTGTCTCCGATTAATCATCCTTCTTCAGGCCCTTGACCACATCCGACCATGTCTTGGTCCTGGCCTTTTTCTTCAGATAGGCTCTATCCTTCTTGACTTTGCCGCCTTTGCAGCCTACTCCGGCTCTATCGGATGTTTCGGCTTCCTCAATCGATTCAGCTTCTTCTTCGGCTCTCCTCCTTTCGGCGGGTTCTTTCTCCGGCTCGTCTGCTGCTCTACCCCTCAAGTGCGGCACGTTGAGATGTTGGATGCCAAGCATCTTAGAGAAGTGTTGCAACTTGTCCAACCCGAGTGCCTTGGTGAAGATGTCGGCCACTTGTCGATCGGTTCGAACATACCAGAGTTTGACTTCACCGCTTATGAATCGCTCACGCAGGAAGTGATAATGCACTTCTATGTGCTTGGTATGAGCATGGAATACCGGGTTCTTGGCTAGCTGCATGCTATTGATGTTGTCGCAGTAGAGCGGAATCAGAGTTGGAACTTCGACCCGTAAGTCCTACAACAGCCGCCGGAGACATATAGCCTCACAAGTTGCGATGGTGGCACCTCTATACTCAACTTCGGTGCTTGACAAGGCCACTGTCGGCTGCTTCATGCTACTCTAGGTGACAACCGCACTCCCAAGAGAGAACATGAAATTGGATGTCGATATTCGATCCGTGGCATCTCCGGCCCAATCGACATCAGTATAGCCGACTAGTTGTTCAACAATGTCGTGCCAGTACAGTAGTCCTCGATCCTTCATGCCACTCACATATCACAATATTCAATGCTCGCACTGAAGATGCTTGATAGTCGGTCTCTGCATGAACTGACTTATCACTCCGACCGGATAGCTAAGATTGGGTCGGGTGATAGTTAAGTATATTAGGCTTCCAACAATTTTCTAGAACCGTTTCTCATCGGAGGCCTCTCCCGAGTTAGGACAAAGCTTTAGGTTTCTGTCGAGAGGAGTAGAGATAGATTGGCAATACGTCATCCCAAACTTGTACAACATATTTGAGACATAATGTCATTGAGTGAGTAATATGTTGTCAGGGTGTGAATCACTTCGATTTCGACGAAGTAATGAAGGTACCCTAAATCCTTCATTTCGAATGTGTTTGACAATTGTGATTTCACTTGGCCAATTTTAGCAACGTCAGGCCCGGTGACGACCAAGTCATCCACGTAGAGAAATATGCAGACCAACCCTTTTTAACCTTTTTGGATGAACAAGGATGAGTCGGATTTCGAGACCTCAAACCCCATCTTATGCAATCATTGTGTGATTTTGGAGTTCCAAGCTCGTGGGGCTTGTTTGAGACTGTAAAGCGACTTCTTTAGCCAACATACTGTCGACTTGCTCAACTCCGACTGAAAACCAGGGGGTTGGACCATAAATACTTGCTCTTCAAGGTCGCCTTGAAGAAACGTGTTCTTAATGTCCATCTGGTGTAGATGTCACCCCCTTGCTGCTGTTACAACCAACACCACATGGACTATCGTCATCTTCGCCACTGGTGAGAAGGTCTCGTCGTAGTCGATGTCATGGGTATGCGCATATGCTTTCGCCACCAATCGGGCCTTGTACCGGTTGACCGAACCGTCGGCGTTGTACTTTATCTTTTACACCCAAGTCCTAGGTCTTGTTGGCAGCTAGTGCCCACATTTCTTCCTCCATGGCTGATCGCCATTTGGCATCCTATGATGCCTTCGCATAGCTCTCCGGCTCACGGATTTTTGCCCCTTTCATCATGTACGTATAATGGTGCGCCATGTTTTCATTGTAACCATACTGGATCACCATGTTCTTGTGGTGAGTCGATCGGTGTAACTTTAAATTCGTCGATTTGAGGGCCCTCTTGGCCACATCTGTCCTCGACTCTTGAGGTCCGTCTTCACTCTGGTTGATGTCAAATTCTCTCTGATTCTATGCACCTTTGTCTATGCCATAGTCCGTCATCTTCATCTTCCCCTTCTCTTTGCGTGTATACCGTCTCCTCAATTCCTTGCGCGGGGAGTGCACGACCGAGTCTTCACTGCTCGCCAACTCTTCGTTCAGCTGGTCACTCTGACTCAGCTCTTCATTCGGGCCATTCAACCGGAATGAAATCAGACTCTCTTCTAGAGTCTGATTTTGGATATATATAACTGTTCAAACGACTTTAGCCCAATAGAATTTGGGTATGCTCTTCTCTTCTAGCATTGCCCTTGCTGCTTCCACAATTGACGGGTTCTTCCTTTCGGCTATACCATTCTGTTCGGACATATATCTACAACTAAATTCATGTTGAATTCCCATTTGTTGTAGATAACACTTAAACTGGTTGCAAAAGTATTCTTTTCTGCCATCCAACCGCAAACACTTGATTTTCCGTTTTGTTTCTCTTTCGACAAGATTTTGCAAGTTTCAGAAACAAGAGAAGACATCACTCTTCTTCGTGTTGGCTATAATCGTTGATGAAGGAGACGAAGTATCGAGTCCCGCCTAAGCACACATTTTGTGCTGGTCCCCACACATCTGAATGTATTAAGTCGAGCTTGTTGTGGCTCTGATTACACTCGTTGGAGAATGGAAGTCGGTGTTGCTTCCCTAGCTGACGGGCTTCACAAACTTGGGCCTTCCGGCCACTAAACTTTGGCAAGCCGAATGCAATCTATTTCACTTACAATTTTTGAAGCCTTTGATAGTTAACATGGCTGATCCGCTTATGCCATAAGTAGATATTCGACTCGACTTTTGTCGTTTGGCAAACATTGCGGTGTCGACGCCATTTGTGTCAAGGATAAACATCCTCCCTTCTTGATGCCCTTGTGCGATGATCTAACCTTCTTCTTCGATGAAGTACTCGAGGTGTGTGAACCAGACTTGCATCCCTTGGTCGACAATTTGTTCGACCAACACCAAGTTCTTGGTGATTGTAGGAACATGCAGGATGTTCATCAGTCTCCCCTTCTGTCCGACATGGCTCAGGGGGACATCATTGACATGCTCGATGGGATGTGAGTTGTCGTCACCGGTTTTGACGACCCTCGGTTGTTCCGGTTTCTCCAAATATGAGAACCACTCTTCGTTGCTCATCATGCGGTTTGTTGCTCCAGAATCGACATGCCACACTTCATTCGGTTTCGAGGTGCTTGTCTTAATCGAGGGTGCCTTGTGCTTCATCACAAAGGCTAGGCCCTTTCCGGCTTGCTCTAAGCCTTGCACGTAGTGTTGGGAAACAGGTCCCTCTAGATGGGAAGAAATTCGAAAATCTATTTCCGAAAAATCGACAAATTGACAATGGATGGAAAATCGACTCGGGTATTAGCTGAATCGATCGAAGCCGAATCGGGAGACTATATTCATAAATAGTCTTAATGTTCCCCTTGTGGGCTATATCTGTAAATAGCCCAGTAAGTTGTATTGGTATAAATACAACTAGGGCAAACTTTATGTAGTGTAGTTCATCATTATTTATACAGTTAGAGAAGGTATTTGCTTCTGTAACTAAGTGACAGAGAGAGAGTGAGAGTTGTAACTTTGTAGCCGTCAGTCGACGAAGAAGAGTTCAAGGTCGTTGCCTTGAATCCTCTTGTTGTACTCCTCCCCTTATAGTGATTTGTTTCTTGGGTTTTGTGGACCCCCATGGTTTTTCCCTTTCGGGTTTTCCACATAAAACATTTTGTGTGTTTGTTCTTTGTTTTCTGTTTTGTTTGTGTATTGTTGACTTGTTCCTTGCACCCGAATACATATACAAGAAACCAGTTGTGGTCGGTCATGATCCTAACACGTAGTGCGACAACTGCCGATTTCCTTGTTCAGCTTTGCTTGATCCGGATTTGTCCGAATCAGTCTTCTTCTTCCAACAGTCGCTTTCTCTATGGCCTTTTCGGCCACAATACCAGCATTCCGCCTCAACCTTCCTTTTCCGGTTTCCGGTGCTGCCATGACTCCCCTTGCTCGTGGAATGTCCGGAATTGCTGTCAGCATGTCGATTATGCCTCTGATTCTGCTCTTGTCAGTCGTCGATCCACCTCGTCCTCCACGGCCATGGGGCTGATCCGTCTCCGTGTACAACATCCCACTATCCGATTGTGTGCTCCTTGACACACCCACGTGGTTCTCTTCAACAATAAGCATCAATTGCAGGTCCAAAAACGACGGTGGCTTCTCCCTTGTGTAGATACCTGTCCGGATCGACCCATACCTTTGAGCTAGACCACTGAGGCAAATATGCACCATTTCTTCCTCGTCAACCATCACATCGATGGACCTCAGGGCATCAGAGATTTCCTTGAGTTTGGTGGTGTAGTTGGTCATCGTCATATCCCTTTGTCGGATATTGTTGAGCTCGACGAAGGTGCAACTTTCGGGCTATGGTACTCATGAAGAAAATCTTTTTCAGATTTTCCTAGGCCTCCTTCAACGTCTTTGCATCCCGAATGTACCCCAACATATGATCATGCACACAGGACGCAAGGCAGTACAAGACTTTACTTGCTGCCTACTCCCAAATTGGAAAATCCTTGGGTGTCGGTTCTGGCAGTACTCTGTTTTCTCCATCGATGTAGCTCTACTAACCATGCCCGAGCAGGTACTGGTGCATCTTGTACCGCCAAGTTGCGTAGTTTTTTTGGTCCAACTTCTCCGTCAGAAGATCACCACCCATTCCTCAGTTCATTTTCTTCTTGTCCGTACCTGTCCAGGGATTAGGGTTTGTTTGTGTTGAATGCTTGTCGGTAGTACATGATTCTTAACCCTTGCACTCTGATACCATGAAAAGATTAACGTGTGGAAGTTAAACAGAATTCAACCGACTCAGCTAGACAACAACAAAGAACATAGAGAAATAATGGACGAACATAGTATGTGGGAGAGAGACAGAGGGAGTAGAATACTAAAAACTCTATTCAAAATAATATGTTCTCTGTACAAACAAATGTGCTTAGAGAGCACTTTTATATAAGTACTTAAAGGATGGTTAGAAGTACTGACAAGTACTTCAATGCTCACAACTAAGCTACTAACACTAACTCCCAAAAGCATAACTGTGCAGTAGAGTAGGAGTGTAGGCCTCTAACGACTGATCGGCTCCCCGTGGATTCGGCTCACAGATCTGATCACGGCCTAGCCGATTAGTCTTCATCTGATCCGGCTCTCAGCTCATTCACCTGATTCGGCCCATGTTGAGCTTGCTTCTCAACAAGTTCTTTATACGATAGACCGTGAGTTCTTCTATGGAGAGCCCAAATGGTAGAATTGAACAACGCCTATCGTGATGAGTCCACACAATAATACTCAATGAGTTCTATTGTTTGGGGAAAGAGAAGGAAAATGATGTGAGTGCTCGGTGGATAGGTGATACCCATGATTTTACACAAAAAGAGCAACATTATAGGTTGCATGAAGACATGACATTTCTTCATCGTCGGCACCGGCGATGACTAAATAATCAACGTAAATTAAAATACTAACTAGACCATTCTGACCTTGGCGGATGAAAAGTGAAGAGTCCGACTTCGACATCTGAAACCCATCTGACGAAGTCATTGCATGATCTTTGCGTTCCAGGCACGCGGGGCTTGCTTTAGTTTGTAGAGGGACTTCTTCTACCGGAAAACAACCAATGTGTTCATTCTGGATTGAAATCTGGGGGGTTGTACCACATACACCTGTTCCTAAAGCTCACCTTGCAGGAACACATTCTTTACATCCATTTAATGTAAGTGCCATCCCTTTGCCGCAACTACCGCAAGCAGAACACAGACGGTCCTCATCTTCGCCACTGGTGTTTATGTTGGGCTCGACTAGCCACAGACACAAGTGTCCTATCTGGAACACGTATCCAAAGGGATGGTTGGGATATGAATCCTTATCCGGTATTGATCCGACAAGTTATATGCAACACTTCGGCTCCTACCGGATTGCCTTCCGGATCGTTTAATACATATCCGATCCGTAATTACACGCTGTCGTGAAGGATTTGCTTCACGATATAAAAATAAACTTCAATATTGTATTAAGTAACATTTAAGAGACTTGAACCCATAATCTCACACACCAAGGACAAAGTATATATACCATTAAGATAAGTTATTTTCTATAATTATATTTTTATCATCATACTTATGACATGTGTATCTTCATACATTAGAGTGTAGATGAGCATGATGGCTATCATGCATCACATGCATGCCATGCACCCCCCATATCATCATACGCATGAGAGAACTGACAAAGAGAGGTAAGGAATTAAGGGATGAATCAAGGGGAAAAAAGAGTAATCAATCAAGAGAAAGTTAGAATATAATATAATAAACAAACAAGTTAGCTCATTTAGGAAGGGGCTCGTGTTTTGAAGTTGGAGTCAAGGGTTCAAATCTTAAGTTTAGCAAAAGAAAAGTTGAATATTGTGATTGACATTGTAACTTTGGTAAAACCTTGTGTTGCTAATATAAAACTTATTCTTTAATACATTTTCCCTTCTTAAATCATACATTGTCTCTGTCATCTTATCTATGCTCATCTCTCTCCCACACATTACTTTTAACTCTTCTTCTTCCTATCCTTAATCTTTCTAACATCAACGTACAAGCCTTGTAAAATATATAGCCAACTTCCTTTAACCTTAGTCCTTGCGACTTCGCCGCACAAACCACAACTTGTATTACTTTTGTGAAATTTATACATCGATCCGGATCCTTTTGATAGGCATCTAGTATGAATTACAAAACGGCGCCTTACGGGCTACTGACTACTTAATTGGTGGGGATCCAGATCGGTACAACTATCTGGATCCGTCCGTTCCTATTAAATTATTAACTAATATTTAAATTATTCATACGACTCTTCCCCATCGACACTTCTCCTCCGAACCATACTTGTAGGGCCAACACATGGCACACCCATGGGACAATGCCTTGCATGTCGAATCCACAGGTTAGCTCCATCACTCTTCATCAAGTACGTCCAATATACTCTAGTACAAGGGTTCGAGTGGTTCCTCCTCTGTCTCCATCCGCTACTGTTTTTGCTCATGTTCCGGTTGCTTCTCCCTTGGCTCTAGCTTTGATTCTGTTTTTGTTGTCTATGTCACGACCGAAGTTTAGAAGATGATGTCGATTTGGAAAAAAAAAGACAATAACAAACGAGAAGACAATAACAAGACCAGAAGACAAGAATTTCTATTGCCGGAAAGCAAGATTACAAGGTTGTTGAAGACTGGTGTTGAACCGGAATGGTTCAACATTAATAAGATCTTTCACTTATATAGTGTACATAAGATTGTGCATGATCCCCATTTGGCATACATGTTGTGTGCCACTTGGCATACATCCATGCATGCCATTTGGCGGTCATCTATTGTGTCTAGTGCCCATAATTCTTGAATAATAATAATATGAAAATGTATTTATTAATTAAAATAAGTTGGTGTACTGGTTAGAGTGTGAGACCCTTGTTTACAAGTTCAAATCTTGATATTGACATTTTGTGATATCATCCCCTCCTTTTACGACGAGTTCTATGAGTCTCAATGCA
Source organism: Azolla caroliniana (assembly GCF_043228905.1). Taxonomy (NCBI): domain Eukaryota; kingdom Viridiplantae; phylum Streptophyta; class Polypodiopsida; order Salviniales; family Salviniaceae; genus Azolla; species Azolla caroliniana. Next base: position 12,411,814 of record NW_028230443.1, read on the forward strand.
TGAACTAGGTTTTAGTTTATGGGGATAGCGATGATGAAACTCTTGTATAAGTTCAGAGGCATTAGTGACATTCCCTGCGGGTTCCCATGTTCGATCCTCAGGCGTGTATCCAAGACAATCTACCAAATAATATAACTTATTGCGGATGACATTGGAGTCCAAAATAGCTTCTACCTCATATTCTGGTCCATCCGCAAGTTGAACTGGAGGTGGTGGTGGAATAACTTGTTTTGGGATAGAACTTGATGTCCATGGTTCTAATAATGAAACATGAAACACTGGAGGAAGACGCATATGTGAAGGCAAGTCCAGAAGAAATGCAACCTCTTGACTTGATGAGATATTACAAATGGACCTTGACGTTGGAAATTTGTAAAAACGAAGGTGCAAAAGCGTTAGACAACCGGCTTAGCCGGATAGCAACATAGAGAGAGAGAGATTAACACACAGAAGGTACGCAGGAGAGACAGAGAAAGAGCAGAAACTTAAATCTATTATCAACCACTCTGTAAAATTCTCTGTACATACAACGTGCTCAACAACACTATTTATACAAGTCCTAAGAGGACTAACAAAAGTACGGTGTACTTCAATGCTCACACGAGCGTCTGACATTAACTACCTAGTAGTCTAGACTGCTACTAGGCTTCCGGTTACTGCTGGATCCGGCTAACCGGCTCCCCATCTCACCGGCTCACTTGCTCACCGTCTCATCGATCCGGCTCATCCTTCCGGATGCCGATCTGGTTTAGGCTTATTCAGCCGATTCGGATCCGGTTGAGCTTGCCGCTCAACACTCCCCCTCAAGCTCAACTTGAGGTTGGATCGTAGGGTCAGTCTCCATGGTAGCCGATCCTTCCACCCGGCTTCTTCTGGCGTCACTCCGCCTTGCTCGCGCTCCTTGTCCGGTTTGGTCCTGTTTGCTAGGACCCTTCTGATTCTGCGCACCTTGACCTCCTCGTTCGGCTTGTTTGCTCAACAGGCCCAATTCAGCTCCCTCGCTGCTGTGACTTTGGCGCTTGCCGATTTGCCGATTCCTTCGCGTCGGCGTCGACTTTCGCTGCCTTCTCGTCCTCTTGGCCTTGAATTGATCTGATTCTTCCGAATCCTTCTGTTGAACTGAATCGGCTGTCTTTTCCGAATCGGTCGCTCCCGATTCGTCTTCAGATTCCAGGCTCTTCACCACATCGGACCATGTCTGGGACTTGGCCTTCTTCTTCCGGTCGGCTCTGTTCTTCTTGACTCGACCCTGTTGCCGCTTGTTCTGACTTGTTCGGATTCCTCAACCTCCTTTGTCGACTTGGCTCCTTCCTTCTTCTTGTCTCTTCCTTTGTCGGTTCTTCCCTCACCGGCGCAATCTGCAGCTTCTTTGCCTTTGCCTGTTCTGGTGTCTTTGCCCGTTCTCCCCCTCAAGTATGGCACGTTGAGGTGCTGAACACCAAGCATCTCGGCTGCAACTTGTCCAACCCGAACGGTTTGGTGAAGATGTCGGCAACTTGCCAATCTGTATGAACATACCGAAGTTCGAATGCACCGCTCAGGATACGCTCACGGACGAAGTGGTAGTGGAGTTCTATGTGGTTTGTGTGAGCATGGAATACAAGGTTCTTGGCGAGCTGCATGCTGCTTATGTTGTCGCAGTAGATCAGGATCGGGGTCGACACCTCGATCCGCAGGTCTTACAACAGTCGCTTCTTCTTCCGGTCGGCTCTGTTCTTCTTGACTCGACCTTGTTGCCGCTTGTTCTGACTTGTTCGGATTCCTCAACCTCCTTTGTCGACTTGGCTCCTTCCTTCTTCTTGTCTCTTCCTTTGTCGGTTCTTCCCTCACCGGCGCAATCTGCAGCTTCTTTGCCTTTGCCCGTTCTGGTGTCTTTGCCCGTTCTCCCCCTCAAGTATGGCACGTTGAGGTGCTGAACACCAAGCATCTCGGCTGCAACTTGTCCAACCCGAACGGTTTGGTGAAGATGTCGGCAACTTGCCAATCTGTATGAACATACCGAAGTTCGAATGCACCGCTCAGGATACGCTCACGGACGAAGTGGTAGTGGAGTTCTATGTGGTTTGTGTGAGCATGGAATACAAGGTTCTTGGCGAGCTGCATGCTGCTTATGTTGTCGCAGTAGATCAGGATCGGGGTCGACGCCTCGATCCGCAGGTCTTACAACAGTCGCCAAAGCCAAATGGCCTCACAGGTGGCAACAGTAGTGCCCCGATATTCAGTCTCAGTGGTCGAAAGGGCCACTATTGGCTGCTTTTTGCTGCTCCACGCAACAACCGCACTACCAAGGGAAAACATATAGATGGAGGTGAATCGGCGATCCGATGCATCGTCGGCCCAGTCGGCATTAGTATAACCGATTGCTCTTGGGTTGTACCATGCCGGTATAACAGTCCCCGGTCCTTCGTACCGCTCACATATCGCAAAATTTGATGCGCGCACTGAAGGTGCTCCACGGTCGACTTCTGCATATATTGGCTGATCACACCGACCAGATAACTGATGTCGGGTCGGGTGATTGTCAAATATTCAAGGCTTCCGACGATTTGTCGGAATTGCTTCTCATCGCAGGCCGGTCCGAAGTCAAGACGGAGCTTCTGGTTCCGGTCTAGGGGTGTGGAGATCGGTCGGCATTCAGTCATGCCGAACTTGTACAACATATTCAACACATAGTGTCTTTGTGAGAGCAATATACCGTTGGGGGTTCGGATCACCTCGATCCCAAGGAAATAGTGAAGGTCCCCCAAGTCCTTCATCTTAAATGCGTCCGACAGCTGGGACTTGACTCAACTGATTTCATCGAGTCTAGGCCCGGTGATCATCAACATACAACAAGATGCAAACCGGACCGTCCTAACCTTGCTGGATGAACAACGAAGAGTCGGACTTGGAGGCCACAAACCCCATCTTACGCAACCGGTGTGTGATCTTCGCATTCCAAGCTCGGGGGGCTTGCTTCAGGCCATAAGGTGGCTTCTTCAGCCGGCATATTGCCGATTGGAAACCAGGGGGTTGGGTCATAAAGAGCTCTTCTTCAAGATCGCCTTGAAGAAATGCATTCTTCATGTCCATCTGTTGAAGATGCCACCCCCTTGCCGCAACAACCGCCAACACCACACGAATCGTCGTCATCTTCGCTACCGGAGCGAAGGTCTCATCATAGTCGATTCCGTGGGTCTGCGCGTATCCCTTCGCAACTAACCGGGCCTTGTACCGGTTAACTGAACCGTCGACATTGTACTTTACCTTGTACACCCACTTACATCCGATCGGTTTACAATGTCGAGGAGGGCCAACTAGGTCCCATGTGTTGCCGGTTCATCATCTGACTGGTCTGTCAGACTCACTCGCTCGTTCGGCCCGCTCAACCGAAACAATTCCGGACTCTCATCTAGAGTCTCGAACCCTTCGTCTTCTAACTGGGCCTCAACCGGACCTTCTCAATGAAAGACTTGGGTTCAACAAGACAGATGCTGGGGATGCACATCATTCAGGACCGGTCAGCGAAGCAATTATGGTTGTCATAGGAGAAGTACGTGACAAAGGTGCTTCACCGGTTAAACATGTCAGAAGCGAAACCGGTCGGATCTACACTTCCGGCAAACTGCAAGCTATCCGGTAAGCAAAGCCCGAAGACGAAAGCAGAGAAGGCGGATATGATGAAGATCCCATATGCCTCTGCCGTCGGGAGCTTGATGTACGCAATGGTTTGTACCCGACCAGACATTGGATACGCAGTCGGAGTGGTGAGCCGGTTTATGAGCAATCCCGACAAGGAGCACTAGAACGCGGTCAAGTGGATACTCCGGTATTTGAAGGGCACTTCAAATATGTGTCTCCGATTTGGCTCCGGAAAACCTCAATTGGACGGTTTCATCGATTTGGACATGTCGGCTGATGTGGATACCAGCCGGTCTACATCCGGGTATGTGATGACATATGCAGGGGGAGCTGAGTCGAGGCTGCAGGAGACGGTTGCATTGTCAACCACGGAGGCGGAGTACATGGCAGCTGTGGAAGCCGACAAGGAAATGTTATGGATGAAGGACTTCATCGGTGAGCTCGGTATACGGCAAGACGAATACCGACTCTATTGCGACAGTCAAAGTGACATCCACCTTGCTAAGAATGCGGCCTACCATTCCCGGATGAAGCATATCCAGCGGAGGTATCACTGGATCCGGGAAAGAGTAGATGACCAGGAGTTCGCACTGACGAAGATCCACACGGCCGAGAACGGGTCAGATATGCTGACCAAAGTGCTGACACCCGACAAGCTGGATGCATGCCGGAAGAGAATCGAACTGGTAAGACACCCCATGCCGGAGTGAAGGGGGAGTTTGTTGGGAGATAGGTTCCTCTGGATGGGAAGGGAGAAGAACAGTGCCGACGAACAAACTCGATAGAACGTCTATCCATTCTACTACCACAATCATCTCGATAGAATGTTTAGATCAAAATGTTCGACATATTGTGTCAACTATGTACAATAATTGACTGTCGGTTGAACAACACAATAATTTGGGCACACCCGGTTACATCTGCAATAGGCAGAGAACAAGGTGGAATGGATGTCGTCTAGTCCACAAACACCTGTCGACCGAAAATGTCCTCGCGCACAAGCAGAGACTCAACATGTAGCAGAAGGTAGTGCTGACAATTTCGAACAAGTTAATCGGGAGTGGAGTAGAATTCTGGATTTAACAGATAATCGTTCAGACGAGGAATAGTTTGAGCAAGGTTCTTTTTTCGATATTTGGGGAGACGACGATATGTCGTACCCTTACTTGAAATATAGAGATGGCGCTGATGTGGAAGCGCATATAAGAGATTATTTGACCACATGGGAAGTGAACCATGTAGTGCAACGACTATCAGCAGCAACCGAGGAAAAATAAAAAATCGCGGAGTTCGTTCTCTCATTGGACGGTCCGTCGGCGAATTGGTATGCCTAGAATGGGCCAAAAGCATTCGACTCACACAATTGTTTCATCGCAAGATTCCCCAGAAGGATTTAATAGGTTAGTTCTATGCCGCCTATCGGGACTCACATGAAACGGTATCACATTTTGTGATCCGATTTCAAAATTTATGACCCTAGATTTCGCGATCGATTCTAGAAGAGGAATTGAAGGATATTTTTCTGGAAGCTATACATGAGCCTCTTCAAACCACTTTAGCAGTGTATGATTTCCAGAATCAATCACTGGAGCAAGTGATAGATAAAGCTCTGGCAATGGATCAGACACACAATCATAATAGTATGAACATATCAACGTTACACCACAACTTACCTATATTGGACGAGCTCAGATTCAGGGAAGTTGTTCAATGTAGGACTTACCTCAACACAGGGCATTTGACAATAGAATGCACTGTACACACTCATTGTATGATTTACCATTCTAAAGCACATTCAGTCGAGCAATGTGAGTATAATTTACTCAATAAAATAGTCGCACTAGTTCGGCAAATTTATCCTAAAAATAATTATCAGGAAAATTGGAATCGGATGCATAACTATTCACCCCGACAAGATAACATTAACTGACAGCTCTATAGGGGAAGTCGGAATCAGGACGATTGAAGGGACAATAACTATAAACGAAATGAGGATAATCGACCACCAAATCGTCAATTTAATGACAACCCAAAGACGAAAGGGTCTCGACAGTTTGAACATAATTCCTAGGACAGGGATAATCCTCAAACTCAGGATGCTCGTCGACCTCAATATGAACCCGGAGAATCTAGTGGCTTATCAGTTCCGAATTACTACATATGCAAAAGAGGTGGACACTATGCAAATCAATGCCCGATAAAAGAAAACAACAAGGCACCAACAGTAATTATGGGCGTGCTCAAGATTCAATAGGTAACCACTCGTAGCAAAGGAAAACAATCTGAATGGGAAGTTTAGGAAGCCCTTCCTGAGGCAGTTAAGGAATGGGTCGAAGAAGCTAATAATAACAATGTCATGAGAATGCTGCAAGAAAATGTTGCAGTAGATGATGGGCACAGAGTTGATCAAATCACATCGAAGATAACACCTGATGTTACGGAAGCATGGAAAGTCTGGCCGATTGTCAAGTATCACTACCTTTTGTTACCAGTTAGGGTTACACGGTGCCTAACCCTCAGTCCTTCGGGGTTCGTCTCAAGGTGATAATGGTTCAGGGATAACACGTACATTGTGACCGTGGTATAGATGACTGTGTACTGAACTCCTAAGTGCTAATCTAACCGTGTAGGCTGTGAAGATTAGGAGGATGGATACAACCGACTCCTTACGCAATAGCGCACCCCTACGTATGAGACTCGACACAGAAATGAACTCAACATTAACAGAGATAAGAATTACGAAAACACAATAAGTCAGGCAAAACAGAGACTATATTGTAAGGATTCAATACCAAATTATCACTAGCTATTACAAGTTTTCCATGCCCTTTATATACAGGGTCATAATTGGATACGCTCGACGTGTGAACCGTTACGCCTGCTACTACTCCCTCATTGTTAGGCTTCAGCCCCCACCCATCCGCATCGTATGTTGTAACCATCCCCTTTTGTCTTCCCTTCTCGACTTTTCCCACTTGGTCCTCAAGGCAGACAACAAATGGCACACCTGTGGGACAATGCTTGCACGTCGAACCCACATAAGACCTTCATTCATCGTCGAAGATGTTCAGGATGTTTAGTCCCCGACGGTCCGGTTCGGCGAAAACTATGGGGGTTGTCATGGTCTGGATCGTAGGCGTGGCCTCAAGGGGACCGGTAGGCTCGGTTGTCTCAATGTGGGGGGGGGACCAGTGTGCGCCGTCGGCTCTGGTACGAGTGGGGCAGTGGGTTTTGTTGGTACCGCTTCTGCCTCTTGTGTCTGATGTTCGGGGCCTTCTCCTCAACCGATGGCACTGGTATTGCCTCTTCCACAAGTGCAGCTTCTTGTACTAGCTCTTCATGCCTCGGGCCTTCCTCCGTATCGGCCATCGTGGTGCCGAGGAGGTCCAGGTGCGTATCCTCGATTGAGTTCGGTGGCTCTGTGGTGACTTTTGGAATTTCTTCTTCCGAGTGTTGCGTGCTCTTTTTTCCTCTTCTGCCTTCTCCTACTCGTTTTCGATTGCCTAGAGCTTGAGGGAGGTGTCGAGCTAGATGTCTCCGAACTCCTCGAGCAATTGCACGATCTCCTCGGAGTCTCAATCGGCAAGGGCTTGATAATCTTGTGTAAGGTCGCCACGGACCGTGGCAATTTGTTGAGCGGACAAGCTCAACCGTATCTGGATCGGAGTCCAAAATGAAAAACCGGATCAGAGTCTGGATGGTATCTGGAACTAGGAGCCGGATCGGAGAGCTGGATTGGATTGTAATTAGTAGGCCATTAGAGGCCTACAAATGTAGCCTAGTACGTGGGTATATTTTTAGGAGTCAGTGTCAGTCGCTCATATGTTAGTCCTTTCATGCACTTGTATAAAAGTGCTCACTCTGCACATTGTATGTATAGAGAGTGTTTTAGTGTTTTCTTGGAATATACACGTTTCTGTGTTCTGCTCTAACTCTGTCTCTCCCGTGTAAGGTTGTGTCTTAGCTTCCGCATTCTTTGGCTATCCGGAGGAGACGGTTGTGTCTTAGCTTCCGCAATTGTATTCTTTTACATGGTATGAGAGCATGAGGGTTTGAGAACCTCTGCAACCAACAAGCATTTTCTTAAGACAAACCCTAACACCCATTAAAGAACAAACAGAAGAAAAGTATGGACCGAGGAATGGCCAGCTTGCTCCCGACGGAGAAGCTCGACATATCCAACTATGCATCTTGGTCATAGAAGATGTACCAGTACCTGTTCGGGCATGGTTACTAGAGTTATGTTGATAGAGCCAACGATACAATACTTGATGTGGCACACAAGGACTTCCCAACTTGGGAAAAAGCGGCAAGCAGAGTTATGTACTGCTTTGCCTCCAATGTTGAAGATCAACTTCTGAGCCATATTCGGGATGCCAAGACGACGAACCAAGCTTGGGGAAACCTGAAGAAGGTTTTCGCCGCAAGCACCACAATTCGGAAGCTACAACTCCAACAGGAGTTGAGCAATGTTCGACAGAGGGACATGTCGGTGGCCGACTACACGACCCGAATCAAAGACATGGGCGACTGACTTATCTCTATTAACATGAGCGTTCAGGAAGATGAAATGGTGCAGGTCTGTCTAGAGGGCCTGACGTCGAAGTTTGGAGCATTCTGGACGACAGTTTGTACAAGGGAGAATACTCCCTCGGTTTTCAATCTACAGTCGATGCTCTTAGTTGAGGTGAACCACGCGGGTGTGTCAACGAGTACACAAACCGACAACAAGATGTTGTACACGGAGGCGGAGAGGCCCCGTGGTCGTGACAGATGAGGCGGATCGACATGTGGTGGAAGCGACTGACAAGAGCAGAACCGATGGCACAATGATGGTGCCGAGACCCGGCAAGAGAAGACCGCGATGTGCTATTGGTATTGCGGTCGGAATGGCCATAGAGAGAGAGAGAATGCTAGAAGAAGTGCGCTGATTCAAACAAATCCGGATCTGGCAAGGCTGGTCGAGGAAGCCAGCAAAGCTTGCACTATGCCGAAGAACCGGAAAGATCCGATTCCAAAGATGGATCGGGCCCAACCTTGGTGATGAAACACAAGGCTAATTTGTTGAAGACAAGAACCTCGAAAGCAAATGAGGTATGGTATGTTGATTTTGGACCATCAAGCCATATGACAAGCCACGTGAAGTGGTTTTCTTACCTAGAGAAACCAGAACAACCGGGGGTCGTCGAAACCGGCGATGACGTTCCACATACCATCAAGCATGTCAGTGAGGTTCCCCTCAATCATGTTGGGTGGAAGGGAAAGATGATGAACATCTTGCATGTCCCGATAATCACAAAGAATCTGGTGTCAGTAGGACAGATTGTCGACCAAGGGATGCATGTCCGGTTCACACATCTTGGGTGTTTCATTGAAGAAGAGGGCAAAGTCATCGCGCAAGGGCACCGAGATGGAAGGATGTTTATCCTCGAAATGAATGATGTAGGCATTGCTATGTTCGCAAAAGGTTTGAAGGTCAAGTCGGACATCGACCTATGGCATAAGAGGATCAGACACATCAACTTCCAGAAGCTTCACGAGTTGTAGTTGAAACACGTGGTTTCCGAAAAACCAAAGTTTCATGGCCAGAAAGGCCAAATTTGTGAAGCGTGCTAGCTTGGGAAGCAACATAGGCTTCCATTCCCCAACGAGAATAGTCGGAGCCGGAATAGGATTGATATCATCCATTCAGATGTGTGGGGACCGACACAAAATGTGAGCATCGGTGGGAGTCGATATTTCGTCTCCTTCATCGATGATTTCACCCGACACACTTGGATCTATCTAATCGAGAAGAAAAGAGAGAAGACCAAGGGCTATGCGCAACAACATGGCATCGATTACGAAGAGACATTCACACCGGTTGCAAAGATGACAACTGTCTGTGTTTTTCTTGTAGTAGCTGTGGCGAAGGAGTGGCATCTACATCAAATGGATGTAAAGAACATGTCCCTGCAAGGAGATCTTGAGGAGTAGATGTATATGGTTCAATCGCCCGAATTTCAGTCCGGAGTGAATACATTAGCGGTGTGCCGATTGGAGAAGTCCCTCTACAGACTCAAGCAAGCCCCGCGCGCCTTGAATGTGAAGATCACGCGGAGATTGTGTCGGATGGGGTTTGCTCCGTCGAAATCAGACTCTTCACATTTCATCCGGCAAGGTTGGAATGGGGCGGTAGCATATTACTCTATGTGGATGATCTTGTCATCGTCGATGCAACTTGGATGAAATCGATTGCGTCAAGTCCGAACTCGTGGCATCGTTTGACATGAAGGATCTTGGGAACCTTCATTATTTCCTCGGTATCGAAGTGATCCGCACCCCGGAAGGCATACAGATCAATCAACGCCACTATGTGTTGAGTATGCTCTTCAAATTTGGTATGATGGAATACAAATCAGTCTCGACTCCTCTGGACCGGAATGTGAAGCTTTGCCCCGACTCCAGAATGACATGTGACCGGACAAGGTTTCGACAAATTGTTGGAAGCCTCATATATCTGACCATCACCTGGCCGGACCTCAGTTATCCAATCAGATTGATCACTCAATTTATGGCACATTTGACCGTAGAGCACCTTCAGTGCACGCACTGAATCCTGAGATACATCAACGGCTGTATCAGACCGGTGTAGTCGGATAACTTGTTAGCTACACGGATGCAGATTGCGACGGAAATGCCGGCGACCGTAGGTCTACATCCGGATATGTGTTCACTTGGAAGCGTCGCGGTCGCTTGGAGCATGAAAAAGCAACCTCCAGTAGCATTGTCCAGCACGTAGGCCAAGTACTGAGGAGCGGTAGTCAGAACGTGTAAAGCCCTATGGCTCAAGTGTCTCCTAAAGGATCTATGAGTGGAGGTGTCTGATACAACAACGATCTATTGCGACAACGTCAACAACATCCAGTTGGCCAAGAACCTTGTCTTTCACGCCCGGACTAAGCACATCGAGATGCACTATCATTTTGTCTGAGAGCGCATTCTCTCCAGTGAAGTGGAATTTCTACATGTTCCGACGCATCGGTAGGTGGCCGACATCTTCACCAAACCCCTCGGCTCAGACAAGTTGCGGCAATTCTCCAGTGCAATGGGTGTGCAGTACCTCGATATACCAAACTTGAGGGGGAGGAATGAAAAAAACGGCCAAAAACTGGAGTTGGAAACCAATTTCGACCTCGGCTCGACTGAAGAAGTCAGAGTGCATGGTATGGCTGAGAAAGTCAAGACCGGATGCAGGGGGTGCCACCGGAATGAAGAGCCCCAGACAGGGCCAACTGAAGAAGGTCGAGGAGCGCGGAACTGGACGGGTCAAGGAAAGCATGACTGTACTGAACGAGGAGTGCGAGCCAGGCGGGAGGACATTTGGTGGAGCTGGAGGAAAGGACTGACAAACACAAACATTGACACTACGACCCGACCTTAAGTTGACCTTGAGGGGGAGTGTTGAGCGGACAAGCTCAACCGGATCTGAATTGGCTGAATAAGCCAGAGCTAGATCAGAGTCTGCAATGAAGAACCAGATCGGAGTCCAGATGGTATTTGGAACCAAAAGTCATATTAGATTGTATCTAGTAGGCCGTTAGAGGCCTATGGATCTAGCCTAATACGTAGGCATATTTTTAGGAGTTAGTGTCAGTCGTTCGTATGAGCATTGAAGTACTTGTCAGTACTTCTATCTGTCAATCCTTTTTTGGACTTGTATAAAAGTGCTCACTGAGCACATTGTATGTAGAAAGAGTGTTTTAGTGTTTTTATTTCTGTCTTCTGCTCTAGCATTATGTCTCCCGTGGTAGGTTTCCATTAAACCTGTGTCTGCACACTTTAGCTATCTGGAGGAGATGGTTGTGTCTTAGCTTCCGCAATCATATTCTTTTACACAATGCTTTCCTCATTCACCTTGTAGAAGCTCTTACCGTCTTGTTGCCAATTCTCCTAATCGGCCCGATACGTGTGGAGTTCGGCGGCCTACTTTGCCCATTCGGCCCATCCTCTGTTTAGCGCCACTTGAAGTTGTTTTGAGAATCTCTCCCACTTTGTTTCAAGGAGGATTTTTATGTGTTTGGTCTTCATTTCTGAGCGCGTCTACATCTCTTTGAGAGCCTTCTTGAGGTGCGAAATTTTGTTTGCGCCAGAACTTGCGTTCTCTTCGTAGTGGGCCTTTACCTCTTGCCATAGTTATGATTCTTTCTCATGCAATGCTTCGCATCGAACCATTTAAGTATTCAAGCGTACCTCGACCACTCGCGTGTGTTGTTGTTCGTACCATTGACATTTGTTCAACACAACCTCCTATAGTGTCGTGATGATCCCTTCAACTTGACCGAATTCTTCCCTTTTCTTCTTGAGCTCTCGAGTCGTTTTTGGGTTAGATGCGATTTTGGCATCCAAATTTTCTTGGATCGTTTTTAGGGTTTTATGTCCCTTCACCTTAACATCCGACTCTCGATCCAATGATTGTCGGAGTTCGGAGCGTAGTCTCTTTATCTCCGTGCTGGCGATTTCTGTCACCTTTTTGGCCTAGGCCGATATCACCCTCTGAGCTTTGAGCTCTTCTTAGATCTTTTGTAGCTCAGGTGTGCCAATTTCCCCGTGAGTGACTGCTTTGAAACTATATAGAGTAGCGTTGTGTGATCGACATGGAAGACGAATTTCTGGCCTAGTAGATAGTGTCAAAATTTGTTGATGCTATATATCATACCTAGGACTTCACGCTCGGATGTGGAGTAGTTATGTTTGGCGATCGACAATTTCCGGCTGGAATAGTAGATTGGTCGATACCAATTCGGCTCAGTCAACTACCTTATTGCGCTGCAATTGGCTATATCCAACGCATCCACGAAGGTGTGGAATGGTTTCGTCTAGTCCGCTAGTTGTACTACTGGTGCCTACATGAGCATTATCTTCAAAGCCAAGTAAGACTTTTCTTCCATCTCCGTCGAACTGAATGGTGTGTGGTGCACCGCTGTATGTAATTGTGTCGCGAAATCTGCTAGATAATGAAGCATGCGACTATGCCAACGAATCTACCACAGAAAGCGACTGAGGGCCTTTGTGTTCTTCGGGGTTGGGGCCTCGACGATGGCCTTGATTTTCCTAGGATCAACCACGATGCCTTCTCGGTTGACTATATGTTCAAGGAGAGCCCCACTTGTGACACTAAACACGCACTTCGCCGGATTGAGGAACAGTCGTGCCGAGCAACATCGCTCTAAACACAATTGCAGGCGATATAAATGCTTGGCTTGTGCGTTGTATACTGCAAAATTGTCGAGGAAGACCTCCATGAACGCCAGAATATATTCGTCGAAAATTTCGGTGATGATGCACTGAAATGTTGCCGGTTCGGTTTTCAATCCAAACACATGGCTTGTCAAGTGGTTTGATGCTCCGGAGTCAATGTACTACACTTCCTTTGATCCGGAAGTGGTATTCTCCATCGAGTTGGCCTTGTGTTTCATCATAAAGGCTAGCCCTTTTTCTGGTCTTTCTGGTTCTGGATCCTTCTAATCCTTTGGTGTAGTGTGAGCTTTGCCGTTCTCCCTTGTCTGGTCTTGCCATATCCGGATTTATCCGAATCGGTGCACTTCTTCCAGCACTCACTCTCCCGGTGGCCTTTCTTGCCACAATACCAGCATTCCGTCTCAACTTTAGATTGCTAGTTTCCGTCGCTACCTTGACTCCCCCGGCTTGTAGAGGGTCCAGAACTATTGTCAACACTATCCCTGTGCCTCCGATTTTACTCTTGCCGCCCGCCTCTATTGCGTGCGGACCCACCTTGTCCTCCACGCCCACAAAGCCGATCACCTCTTGTACATTCGGCAGTCTGGTTGAGTGGTCCTTGACCCACTCACATGGTTTTCGTCGACCATTAGCATCAATTGTAGGTCGAAGAAGGACGATGGCTTCTTCCGGGTGCAAATCGTTGTATAGACAGGCGTGTACCTTTGCACTAGACCACCGAGGTAGATCCGGATCTCCTTGATCATGGTGGTGTAGTCTGCAACCCACATGTCCCTCTGTCGAATGTTGTTCAGCTCTTGCCAGAGCTGCAACTTACGAGTTGTTGTACTGGAGGCGCCAAGCCTCCTTCGGCGGCTTTGCGTTTCTGATGTAGCCGAGCATGTGATCTTGCACATAGGATGTGAGGCAATATAGCACTCTACTCACTCCTTGCTCCCATGCCAGGAAGTCCTTGTGTGCCGGCTCTGGCGCAACCTCGTTTGCTCCCTTGACATAACTCTAGTACCCGTGTCCCAATAGATATTGATGCATCTTGTATGACCAAGATGCATAGATGTTCCTGTTGAGCTTCTTAGTCGAAAACGAGCCTGCCATCCCTCTGTCCATTTCTTTCTTTTTCGGTCTGTTCTTAACAGAAGTTAGGTTTCCTCTAGTCTTCTCAGGTTTCGTGTCCGCAGTATAGGATTTTCAACCCTCGCACTCTGATACCATGTAAAAATAGCGTGCGGAAGCTTGTAGACAGAACCGGCTTCACCGGATAGCAGAAGAAAACAAACCCAAGTTTAATGGAGAGCTTGGTGCATACGGTGTACACGGGAGAGAGATAGTGAGAGTAGAACAACATAAACTTCATTTCAAAATAATACTCTAGCACTATACAATGTGCTCAGTGAGCACTTTTATACAAGTCCTTAAAAGAACTGATAGAAGTACTGACAAGTACTTCAATGCTCATACGAGCGATTAACACTAACTCCAAGAAAAATACTTACATACTAGGCTTGGACCGTAGGCCTTCAACGGCCTACCGGTTACAATATGATCTAGCTCTTGGTTCCGGATACCAATCCAGATACCTATCCGGTTGTCCATTTCAGATATTGATCCGGCGCCGTCTTATTCAGCCGATTCGGATCCGGTTGACCTTGTCCGCTCAACATACGCCTATTTGCGTCTTCCTGGCTCGATCCAAATTTTTCCGAATCGGAGCTCTTCTTCCAGCACTCCCTCGCTTAGTGTCCTTTCTTGCCACAGTACCAACATTCCGAGTCGGCCTTTGCTTGCCGATTTCCCCTGTTTGCGGAGGGTCTGGAATTGTTGGTATTTCGGTTTGCTCCTGTCGGCCACCTCCATTGCATACCGACCCGCCTCGTCCACCACCACCACGTGGCCTATCTTCCTCCATGCACAACATCTTGATGTCGATGTGCATACTTGTCAACGCACCCGCATGGTTCTCTTCAATGATGCCAGCCCATTGAGATAGCGTATTCTCTCTCATGCACATAGCCGTTTGGAATGATTCGAACTTAGACACCAGCCCACCGAGACAAACCTGCACCATTTCGTCCTCAACGGTCACGTTGATGGAGGCCAGGGAGTCGCAGATGTCCTTGATTCGGGCTGTATTATCGGCCACAGACAGATCTTCTTTTTAGACATTGCTGAGCTGAGCTCTTGCCGGAACTGCAGCTTCTTGGTCGTTCTGCTTGCCGCAAAAACCTTCTTTAGGTTTGTCCAAGCATCTTTGGGCATCTTGGCATCCCGGATGTAGCTGAGTAGTTGTTCCCGTGAAGTAGTACATTACTCTGCTTGCCGACTGCTCCCATGCCGGAAAATCCCTGTGCATTGTGTCTGGTGCTGCATCGTTCGGTCCTTCGACATAACTCCAGTACACATGTCCCAGGCGGTATTGGTGCATCTTGTATGACCACGATGCAAAGTTGCTTTTGTCGAGCTTCTTCGTCGGAAGCGAGCTTCCCATACCTCTGTCCATTCCTCTTCTATTTTTCGAAAAATGCATTCCTTGGCTCCGTGTTTGAATGTTCTTGTTAGAATTAGAGGATGTTCTAACCCTCGTGCTCTGATACCATGTAGAAATTACTCTGTGAAAGTTACACAGGCTACAACTGGCTCATCCAAATAGCAATAGAAAACAGAAACATAAGTTTAATAGAAAGCTTGAGCACAGTACATGAGAGACACAGACAACAAAACTTAGTTTCAAAATAATACTTTGTTCTGTATATCGAATGTGCTCAGAGAACATTTTTATACAAGTCCTTGAAAGGACTAACACAAGTACCATCAGTACTTGAATGCTCATAAAAGAGCTCCTACAGTACTCCCAAATATATTCCTTCATGGAATATCTCTCCTACAGGTTTCTAGTCCTCCCTTGCCAATTGGTCTCCGTCCAATCTAGCTCCCGGCTTCTTTAGCCGATCTGGGCCTAACCGATCGGTCCAATTTGATCCGATTCTAAGCTTCTTCAGCCGATCCGGCCCAAGTTGAGCTTGCTCGCTCAACATTTCTCTACTTCTTCTTTTCTTCTCCTTTTGATCTCATATTTCCAACCCTCTCTCTGTTGGATAACATGTTCTTCTAGATGGGAAGAAGAGAACAAACTAAATCAAAGAAACATGGGAAAATTGAAAACCAAAATCTAGAATCGATTATATAACCGAGTCGGGAGGCTATATTTGTAAATAGTATGCTATGTATATGAGTATATATACAACTATGGGAAAATTTAGTTTGTGGTTGATCATTGTAGCAATAGTGGTTGTATAGTTAGAGAAGGCAGTTGCCTCTATAACCATGAGAGAGAGTGAGAGTTAGCGAGTAACTCTACGACCGTCAGTTTGATGAAGGAGAGCTTAAGGTTGTTGGCACGTTGGAGCTTCTGATTGTACTCCTCCCTTTATAGTGATCTAGTTCGGAGTTCGAGGAGTCTCGTGGTTTTTCCCTTTACTTTTTTCAACGTTAAATATCCATGTCTCGTTTCTAAGTTTTTTGTTTTTTGTCTGTGCACTGTCATTGTTGATTCTTTGCACCTGAACATACGTACGAGTAACCGGTTGTGACCAGTTGAGATCCTAAAACTCCATGCTAGAAATCCAAGTCTTTCTTCCTCTTATATATGAGGGTCTTTCTAAATAAGATTTCCTTTAACTGGGGCATAACATTGGACCTACGAAACTTTGTAACTAGTCATGCCCAAACATTATTTGGACTTCATCTCTCATGACGAGGGAAAACACAACAAACTCCTCCCCTTTCACTGTTGTATGGGAAAATCAACCAAGTCCACTGTCATGCGAAAAGCAACAAGCTTCTCCTTAAGCAAGTTCTTATGGTATTTTTCTCTTCTAAAATTTTTCTCTACTTTGTACTATCACCATTTCCCTTGTCCCACTTTGTAAAGAGTTATGTGCGGAAGCTCGTAGACACAATCGGCTCAGCCGGATAGCAACAAAAACAAAACGAAAGTTTAATGGAAAACTTGAAAGAATACACAAAGAATGCACAAAGCACATAGAGAGAGCAGAACATGTCAAAACTCTATTTTCAAAAATTTAATATACCCTGTACATATTAATGTGCTGAGAGAGCACTTTTATACAAGTCCTTAAAAGGACTAACAAGTACTTCAATGCTCATACTCAGCAACAGGCACTAACTCCCAAATATATGCCTATGTACTAGGCTACGATCATAGGCCTCTAATCGCCTATTGGTATTATACTGATCCGGACACCGATCTGGCTCCCTTCAATCTGGCTCTTCGATCTGATCGGTCTTCATCCGATCCGGCTCTCGGCTTTTTCACCCGATTCGGCCCATGGTGATCTTATCCGCTCAATAGTCCGCTTCAAGCTCAACTTGAGGTCGGATTGTTGTGTCAGTCTTTGCCGGTCCTTATCTTCGGCTTTTCCTAATGTCTTCAGGCCTTGTTCGCGCTCCTCAACCCGTTGTTGTGTTGTAAATACTTGTGCTCAACAAAGTTGCTAAAAGATAGTAAAATATGGACACGAGCTGGTTTTGACACTTTAGGCATGATGGGGAATGCTTTAGTCGAAGGTATATTTGAAGAATCAAGATGAATTGATGTGACATAATCAATGAGTGCTTTTACAATAGGTTGTCAATGTTTTGGTCGTAATATTTCAAGGGAATATTGGATTTCAATAAATAAACATTCTTTGGAAAGCTTCTGCGACGTACTCCAAATGTCTAGAAGAGGTCGTGGTTACAGGCAAGAAATAACAATTAAAACCCTATTGTATATAAGTATGAGTGTGGAAGCCTTGAGAATAGAATAACCTTAGAATATCTCTCTTGATGTAGTGTGAGTTTTTATATCCGTCTTGTTAATACATACTCTATGTTCATTCTCCTTTCCTCTCTCATAGATTATGATACATATCTTTGTCACTTCAAATCTCTTATTTGTTGTACGTGGATGATTATCATAAAATGTTGTAGCCCCTCTTTCATGTAGTGAGAATTTATACGTATATAATATTATCAACTCTTGATATAGATCTTCCCCTGTCATGTTTGTTCATTGATTGTCTTTGTCATACCCATTCATCTCCTTTTGTGTTTGTGGTCTTTCTTAAACTCAAAGATGTTGTTATGGTGCCTATGATGACGTGTCTTGTGTATTTCTAGATCTATTGTGCTAGAGTTTTGAGAGGCAAATTCTTGTGCAACACATTTTGGTGCCCCCACTGAGGACCAATCTTGACAACATCTGAGAACTTTCGGTTTTGTCATAATCAAGGCCAAGTATTTTAATATTGGAATTGGAAGTATTGCTATATTTGTTGCATATTTTGGTAGTTAGGTGTTTCGAAATAATGGCGGATCTCTTGAGTGAGCCTTTCACCGAGACGAATAGTGATGTGGTGCAATTCGTGCGTCGGTTGAAGATTTGGGCTCTACAAGCTGGGAAGAGTGATGCTGATGTAGCGATAATGGTAAGCCTTTTGTTGGACGGGATGGCTTTAGATTGATATGTAAGGTCGGACCCAATAGAGGCGAAGAATGATTGGGCACGTTTGCAACAAGCATTGTTAACCCAATTTCAAAAAACCGAGACTCCAGATGCTATTTGGAAGGATATTAGAAGGGTAAGGCAAGGATATGAAGAGGATATTAGGGATTTTATTAGGAGGTTTGAAGATTTATATAGGAGATTGGAGAGATTAGGAAATGTTCAAGTTCCACCTGATTTTATGAAGCGTGACCAATTTATCATGGCCTTGCATGAGCATATTAAAGAGAAGGTAGATGATAAGGAACTTGAATCATTTGAAAGGGCAAAAGAAATGGCAATAAGTAAATGGAGAAAGAGGATGAGAAATCTTGGGAGGGACATGAGAGAAGATGATGAAGCTATTGAAGGTGCGACACCATATGTTCACAGGGTACATGAGAAAAATCCCGATGTATCTTCATGGCGAGAGTCTTCTACAAATGGGGCCATGGATCTTGCACAACAAGTGGCAAAGATGGCTGATGAAGTAAATAGGCTTTGTATCAACCAAGCTAAACTTACAAGGTCTATGCAAGTTTCTCAACAAAAGAAAGATATTGGGAGGCAAAATCCCAATGTACAGTGTTATAATTGTTTTGAACGAGGGCATATTTCACCAAATTGCCCACATCCTAAGTGAGAAGGAGGTATTGTCCCAATTCCAAGACGAGTAGAAGAGCAAAGGTCACAAAATCAAGTAAATTCTCATGGTATTAATTTGATTGAGTTTAAGATAAATGATAATGTAAAGGATGCATTAAATACAACATATGGGAAGGTCATGTTAGATGGGGATTCATATGATGTTTTAGTGGGAAAGAGAGCTCGTGTAGAGGAGCACGAGGGAGGCTTGAGAATGCGAACTAGGTTGCATAATAAGGCGAAAGATGGAGCAATATCACAAGAGGGAGGACCTAGTAAGCATAGGGATAAGCAAGGAAAGAAAAACTTTAGAGTCAAAGAGGAGGATAACTATCAAGGATTATCCATTAGGTTTAAATCAAGAATCATATTCATTGTTGAATTACTTAAAGAAAGAAAAGTGGATATGACCTTTGCCCAAGCATTAGTAGTTCCTAAGCTACGTAGAGAATGGAGGAAGGTGGTGTGTATTTCTAAGAAGGGTAGAAGGGCAACTACTACTATAGGTAGGGTAGATACTCAAAATATCCCTCAAATATGTTACAATCATGAAAAATATTTGTTGCTAGTACTAGAAGTTTGGTGTCAAGGGCAAGTGGTAGCCCCAACATATGTAGATGGTGGTGCACAAGTATATGTCATAACGGAGGATACGGCAAGAAGATTACAATTAAAGATTAATAGAAACCATGCATATAACATGAATATGGCAAATAATGCAATAGTGTGATGTGTGGGAGTAGCAGAACAAGTAGAGTTGTATGTCTTAGGGCAACAATTATTGGTGGATTTGCACGTCATGCCAACAAGACCAAGGGCTTATCCACTAATACTACGAAGACCATGGTTGATGGGTATGCCGTGAGACAAGATTGACATCGTGGGGAATTAGAATTGTTCACAGATAAGCCTCATGGTCAAAGAGTGAAGTGTGATATGAAGACAGGACAATTACATTATTTCCCGGATGGTAGACTAGAAGAAGAGCAGCAAGATGATGTTGAAGAATTTTCAGATGAGGGATCCTTTTCGTCAAGTGAGGAGGATGAGGTTGATGATGAATATGAGGAATTACACATAGGAGTCGACCTATTTGGTATTGGGTTAGAACCCACCAAAAGTCAGCCCAATGAGCCCAAGGAGGAACTCATGGTAATGTTATCCCCTAATTTGACTAAAGAAGAGAAAAACCAATATTCCATGTTGTTTGATACGGAGTATACTCATTCTGTGTTACACGAGATAAAGTTGCATAGCAATACAGTGCTAGTTCCTCAAAAAACATGAAGGTTGGGCAATATAAGGAGAGATATTTTGGAGGAAGAGATAAGCAAGTTGTTGGCTGCTGGATATCCCCAGTGGTCATAGTACCTAAGAAGAATAGCAAGTGGATAGTATGTGTGGATTTCAGACCTTTAAATGTGGCAACGAAGTGACATTATTACCCAATGCCTTTCCAAGATGAAATATTGGATGAAGTGGCGGGACATGCAAGGTATTCAATATGTGATGGCTTTTGTGGATATTTTCCAATAGAAATTTCATTTGAAGATCAAAAGTTGACTAGTTTCATCACGTCATGGGTGTATTTTGTAACACTAGGGTGCCTTTTGGGTTAGTTAATGCTTATGCAACTTTTCAAAGATGGATGGATAGGTTGTTAAGTCCTTTCTTTGGAAAATTTGCAAGGTCATTTATGGATGACATAGGAATATATAGTGATAGAAAGAGTGTCGAAAAGCTTGATCAAATTTTTGCTAAAATAGATGGAGATGGAGGTCAATTGAATCCTAAAACGTGCAAAATTGTACATAGTAAAATTATTCTACTGGGCATGAAGTTATTGCTAATGGGATTGCCATTGATCCAAGTAAAGTAGAATCTTTACTATTGATGGATGCTCCGACGTGTACAAAGAAATTGTTAAGCTTTATACAAATGGTACGATATCTTTCATGTTCATTTCAAATGTTGGTAGAGTATATTCAAGCACTACAAAGAGCCTCAATGAGAGATCCATTTGTGTGGGGAAAAGTGGAGCAAAATGCCTTTGAAGAAGTAAAAGATAGATTGAGTATTGTACCCATTCTAATGCCACCTAATTGGGATAAACCATTCTATGTTAGTTTGACTATGGGATTTGAAGTGGCGGGTGTAGTATTAATGCAAAAAGGTATTAAGCAATCATATATGCGCCCAATATATTATATTAGTAGGAAAATGTCAATGATAGAAAAGGCTTGGACACAAGATGAGAAACTTGTATGGGAATTGGTATTTTCCCTCCAAAAATGGAAATCCTATTTGTTAGGAAAAATCACAATAGTTTTAACTTCATGCGCTTGTTGTCCGCTGGAATAGTAACCAACGGACAAGAGCGCAAGAAAACGGAATAGTATAATATTGTAACGCATGTAACGGTTCACACAGGAAGTGTGAACGGCTAAAAGACCTTGCCTGCGTATATAAAGGGCAGAAAACCCCTGATAGAGGGAGGGTGTAATTTTGAATGTAAGAGCCCCAACATGGCCTTTGCCTATCCCCGCTTTAACGGCGAAACCGACGCCGCAACCCATATTCGCCTGTTCCTCAATGTCTGGAATGCAAACCACATGGCGTAGAGCCTTTTTGAGGCGGCAGCGCACCAGTCCAAAATGACGCAGTTCGGGTTAACATTGGATGGGCGATCAA
Organism: Azolla caroliniana; assembly: GCF_043228905.1. NCBI lineage: Eukaryota > Viridiplantae > Streptophyta > Polypodiopsida > Salviniales > Salviniaceae > Azolla > Azolla caroliniana. Next base: position 12,433,553 of record NW_028230443.1, read on the forward strand.
CGTTTTGGCATTCACAGATGGATTTGCCAACGATCACGACCTTCAAACATCTGCAGTTCGCCTTTTTGCGGTTCTTCCATCGGAGGGTTCCACAACGCGAAATCTTTGGATAGTTCTACACAATTAAGCAGCTGCCGACCAAGACGATCGCAGATTTCAGCTTACGTTTCCAAAATTTACGGGCGGAAACTAGAATGGGGCCCCGAGGAGGACGAGGCTAGGGAGAGATTTCTAGCGGCATTACGCCGACCCATACGAACAATGCTCAACAACAATAGCGTGAAAGGGGAAATGACAGATATGGTCATCGAACGAGCGTTACAATGCGAGCTGGACGACGAAGAGGAAAGGTTTTCTATGTCCTCATTACGACAAGCGTTACCTCAGGACAAGGAACGACATTTTAGTCAAGCAATCTAGTGCACAATTGGCTTGAAATCGGGGCATTCCGTAGTGGAGTGCAACATGCAAATCCCATGCCCAATCTGTCACTCAAAGGCTCACACAGTCAAGGAGTGCGAATACAATATGCTGAATAGAGCCGCTCCCACAGTATGCAGCATGGACACACAGCGTCCCCCACGCCATACTGAACAAAGGAGGCAAGAAGACCGACCACGGTATATGGATCGCACCCCACGTGACGACTGGCACTACCGGAATCGTCGGAATCAGAATGATTTCGAGGAAGACGAACCAGAGGATGAGGACAACCGTGGTCCCCCCTAGATATGCTAGAGGGGCCCGGCGCTATGAGAATCACTGGCCGACAAACAAACGTGGCGGCATCAATGGACCTCGTGGAAAGCAACGACAATATCGGGACCACCGGCGATATGACGAAAGCTCGGACGATGATCGGCACCAAGAACCACGCTGGGACCAACAACAACCACCGCGTACGCTCCAACAAATGAAGTTGGATCGTGAGGAGCAAGTCGCATCGGGGGATCAGTACACACCACTAGGGGCCGAGAAGGGCGAATCTAGCATCCATTATTTTGTTTGTCAGCAGCCTGGACATTATGCCATGCAATGCCCAGTACGCAAGGGCAAGGGGCCCACTGTCAATATGATTACGGCAGAAGTGCAGCAAGTCATGACACGTCAGCAAACAAAAATGACTGATTGGGCCGCGCAAGATGAGATACGACGAACAGCCCAGGCATGGGTTGAAAAAGCAAACACTACAAATACGGAACACATGTAGAAGGAGTCCGCGAAAACTATGGAGCTAGTGGAGGACGAAGGACCGGCCCCGGACCCCATTTGGCAAGCACTGGCAGGCTGCGAGATAACGTTAACCATGGAGAAGCTGTTGCAACTAGTCCCATGCTTCCATCAGACCATGGAAGAACAGGTGACGGGCATACCCAGGATAAGCATCGCTACGAATTTTACGGACATTAGTGACGAACCGTTTGTAGTGGATCACCACAACCCGGCTATTACATTGATATTACACGGTCGGGAAATCCCAGGATGCATAATCGATGGGGGCTCGGGCATTAATGTAATTAGCATGAAAACATGCGAACAGTTAGGCATTTCAGAATGGGAGGCTTGCCCGTTCTGGTTCCATTTGGCAAATACCCGCCCAGTACGACGATTGGGGTTGATACGCAAGCTAGGCATTATTGTGGGAGGACATCGCTTCGACATCTCGGCGGTAGTCCTCGCCCTGGACGCCCCAGGGGTGTACCCAGTGCCGCTGGGTAGACTGTGGCTTTGTGTAGTGAATATCAAGCAGAGCTGGCAACACAAGTGTATCAATTTTCGACACGGACGCACCAAGGTTCGCGTACCAACGGAGGAAAGGTAGACACAATCCAAGGGTATAACACCATTATACGTGGAAGATATAAATATGATGGTTGGGGTGGGTGATGTAGAATTAGAGGCCTACCTAGACGAGCACCCTCGGATTATTCCGCTGTTCGAAATCGACGTAATCGCAACCGCGGCAAAATATGCCGCGGCCACTACTCTCCACGACGCGGCTTACGAACCAAACCCAGAGTCAATATTAGAACTAAGCAGAGCACGGGCAGCGTTCGAAAGGGAAATGAAAATTTCACGACGAGTCACCGCCTCAACCCTGGAAGAAGTAAACGTGGGTGAGGCGTCAGAATCCCGTTTCCTCTCCATCGCAAAAAAATTAAGGCCGGACCAGAGAGACGCAATGATCGAACTACTCAAGAAATATAAAGATGTGTTCACCTGGGCTCACAAGGACATGAAGGGGTTAGATCCGACGTTTTATTAACATAAGATTAATTTGGCAACCGACGCAAAACCGATCCAGCAGCGTCGCTACCGCATGAACCCGAATTATGCGACCCGCATAAAAGAAGAAATTGAAAAACTCCTAAAGGCGGGATTCATATGGCCAGTTAAACAAGCCACATGGTTACGTCCAATAGTAGTCGTTCCGAAGAAAAACGGCAAAATACGAATATGCGTGGATTACCGAAAATTAAACATCGTAACCGTTACGGACGTATTCCCTTTACCATTCACTGATAGCGTACTGGACGCTGTCGCAGGGCATCACATGTATAGTTTTTTAGATGGTTTCAGTGGATACAACCAGGTACGCATGCATCCCGATGACCAAGAGAAGACGACATTTGTCACGGACTGGGGAGTCTATGTGGCAGTCGTCATGATGTTCGGGCTAAAGATGGCGCCGACGACATTTCAACGGAAAATCACGGCGATCTTTGAGGAATTATATTCTGGCATTCATGCAAATTTTTTTAGATGATTTTGCGGTATATGGGAAAAAAACCGACCATTTTACGCATTTGCAACTGTGCTTGGAACGTTGCCGCACCGCACGCTGAATCCCGTGAAATGTGCCTTCGGCGTGACCAGCGGGACTCTCCTAGGCCATATAATCAGCAAGGAAGGAATAACGGTGGATCCGAACAAGATCTCTGTGATTACTCAAGCCAAAACTCCGACAAACTCGAAATCACTCAGCCGGTTTTTAGGACAAATACGATGGCATAGTTGGATGATACGATACTTGGCGGACTTCGCCACACCGTTACATGCCGCCGTGCATCAGAATCCCTTCCAATGGACTCCAACGGAGGACAAGGCTTATGAGGCACTCAAGATAATGCTCACGCAGGCACCCGTCGTACAACCACTAGTTTGGGCGAAGCCATTGCACGTGTTCGTAGACGCCTCGGACATAACAATAGGCAGTGCGCTAATGCAGCTCACCAAACCGAATTGGTACCGGCCAGTGTACTATGGTAGTCGCAAATTATCAACAGCAGAGTGTAGCCATTCCACAACGGAGCGTGAGGCGTTAGGGATGATCTATAACATCAATAAATTCCGACATTATCTGTTTGGGAGGAAATTCACGTTCCACGTGGATCATTCGGCATTGTTGTATTTGGTGGAGAAACAAGCACTTACGAGGAAATTGGCGTGATGGATGTTGCTGCTCCAAGAATTCGATTTTGTAATTCAGCACCGCCCGGGTACGCAACATGCAGTGGCAAATTTTTTAAGCAGACTCGATAATGGAGAAATGGCGCAAAAGGACGACAACAACTTTCCAGACGCAGACATTTTGCAGGTAGTAGCACTAGCAGAAAGAATGGAAACGACCTTTCCGGACCGGTGGCTCATTGTTACCGGCCGGCAAGGAGTCCAAAATACGGAGTGAAGGAATTAATTATATATGGTTGTAAATGAGGATAGTGTGGACGGACGGACTGGAAACGGTATGCCGTTCAAGATCCGGACGGATCCCGAATAGGTGCGATAGGCACCGTTTTGTACTACGGGCCGGAAACCTATTTAAAGGCCCGGACCCCATTGTAATCGCAGCGGATAATTAATAGAGCTTATGATGTTTATACTTCTGTCTTGATTTCCGTTCTGTAATTACTGTTATATCTTACGCGTGTAATTAACCAAAGCACTTTAATCGTGTAACCTACGTAAGTCGGTGTAATCGTTGAATCTTAATCCTATGCCGTAATCACCCTTTGGTGAAGTGTCTCCGTGACACCTTGTGTTAGACCTTGTCCGGCTAGCGAATAACACAGTTTTGGCGACCACGATTCCTGCTTTCTCGCAGCGAACGACGGTAATGGATGACTAGACCAACACACGACTTGGTTACGGACCGAGCTCGACGCCTCGCCGAACGGCAAAGACGGCGTGAGACTTTCCAGCAAGCAGCGCAGGAAATTCGCTCGGATCGTTCGTTCTCCAACGAGATCCGGAGAGTCGCGGAGGAATCTCTCCGGTTACGGCAAACTCGCGACCAGGACGACGGAAGCAGTCTAAGTAGTCTCCGGGAAACCGAACGCCTCCTGGAGGCACTGGCAAGCGGAGAAAACGAGGCAGAAGCCTTTTCAGCCTACGAATCGGATTCCGAAGGGGGATACAACGTGCACACGAACTACCGGAGCAGCAACGATACCCCCGGCGGCCCGGAGGACGACGGGTCGGATACCGTGCCGACTCCAGAACCGGAACCGCTCAACCAGGGCTACCCGGAACCACAAACGGAAGCCGTCAACCCACCAACACCGGGAGTGGAAGAAGCAAAGCCACCGACACCAACGAAAGAGCCGGCAAAAGTACCGGAAGAAGAGCCGGAAAAGGAACCGGAAAAAGCACCGGCACAAGAACCGGAAGTGGAACCGGAGAGAAAACCGGAAAGATATCAACAAACGCCACTAAACCGCGGCCTAATACTGGACGACGACATGCCGTTCCAATACTCAAAGTATCGCGACGATCCGGATGCGGAAGCGCATGTTCATGACTTCGAGCAGACATGGGAAGCAAATCACACGTCCCAGCGAATGACACCGGAGGAAGAAGAACGCTCGAAGATAGCGGAATTCGGAGTCACGTTGGAGGGACCAGCGACACGATGGCGGCGGACGCAGGACCCGGCGACCATCACAACCTTTGCAGAATTAAAAGCAAAATTCTTGCATTTTTTCCACAAGGAGGTCGACCAGACGACAATGGTGGGCCTGTTTTATACGATCCGACAGGAGGCAGGGGAAAGCTTTCCCCAATTCGTCATCCGTTTCCAACGAATGCATAGCCAGCTTGCCCGTGCACCCCCGGAGGAGGAATTACGGACGATATTTCTAAACGCACTCCGGGAACCGTTACGCACGGTGTGTACGGTGATCGACTTTCGAGGATGCACCATCGACCAGGTCATTGACCGGGTCAGAGAAATGGAAAAGTCAAGCTCATGGCTTACGCTGGGAACGCTGCAACGGGCGTTACCCACCGAGGAAGATCTCCGGTTCCGGCAAGCAATTCAATGCACAATCTGCTTGAATGCCGGACACTCGGCAGTGGAGTGCACCATGCGAACCCAGTGTGTGATTTGTCAATCCAAGAGTCATACAACGGACCAGTGCGAGTATAACCTGTTAAACCGACAAGCACCACCCGTCCGACGGATCGAGCCAAGAAGCAGCCGAGACGAAGATGACGATCGTTGGCAAAGAATGAACCGGTACCAACCGGCACAGGATGTCCGGTACGGAGACAGACAAGAGAATGATGGCCGGTACGGGAATCGGCGTGATAACTATGACCGGTATGAGCGATCGGACCGTTATCGGGAACCCAACAGACGACACGAGCAATACAACAGAGACCATTCCCCTGGTTACCGAAGGCACCAGGAGGACTACGGCCGATTTTACGATCCACCACGACCGGACTACCGAAATAAAAAGAATAATAAGAAACGCAATTTCAAGAAAGGTGGTCACACTAGGGACCCGGAACAGGGAACCCCAAGGAGCCAACCGGCACAGAACGCACCACTCACTACGGGACCGACTCCGGATACCAGCAAAGCTGAATCCAGCAATACCCGTAAAGAATACTACTATTACTGCAGGCAGGAAGGCCACTACAGTAACCAGTGCCCGGCAAAGAGCTACGATAAACGACCAGCAGTTAATATGGTGGTTTCGGAAGTGGCGGATTTACAGCAAGTAACCACACGGTCGAAAGGCATGGTCAAAGAGTGGGAAACACAAGAGGCCATACGAAAATAGGCGACGGAGTGGGTGAAGGAAGCCAATGAAAGGAATGTCGCGGACGTGGAACGGCAAAAGGCAAATACCATAGGGAGTGCCAGCGGTAGCCACCCAGAAAACGAGACATGGCAAGCACTGCAAGAATGTCAGATCACGTTGCCATTAGGAAGACTCTTACAGCTCGTGCTGCGATTTACGGAAGGGCTAAAAACGGTCATGACAGACGGTATAGCCCCACCGGCACCAGTCCTTTTCTCGAATCCGGAGGAGGGACCGACGGTGGTGGACACAAGTAGTCCAGTGATTACAACTATTGTCAAAGGGCACGAACTTCCCGGCACAGTAATCGATGGAGGTTCCGGGGTGAACGTAATAAGCCTCCGCACGTGTGATGCCTTGGGTATACATGAATGGGAGCCATGTCCGTTCTGGCTACGGATGGCGGATACGAGCTCTGTACGGCCAACGGGCTTAATACGGAAATTGGAAGTCACCATAGGAGGCCACACATTTCACATCTCGGCTGTAGTGCTGCAGCTACAGGCGCAAGGCGCGTACCCACTGTTGCTGGGCAAACCATGGTTGAAAACAGCACACATCAAGCAAAATTGGCAGAAAAATATGATTACCTTCCGGCACGGAAAAGCCAAGGTCCGGGTTCCGACACAACCACGGACGAGCAACGGTAAGGAATGCACACCGCTATATGCGGAATGCGTGAACATGCTTGAAGGGTTGGCAGATGACGAAGAAGCCCAGTACTTGGAGGAACACCCAAAGATCGTACCACTCTTCGAGATTGACGTGGCTGAAGCCGTAGCGCCATACTTGCCGCAGCGGGACGAAACCGAAGCCGAACCAGACAAAGATGCGATTCGGGAATTACGGCAAGCATAGGAAGCGTTGGAACGGGAAATGGCCGTTTCCCAAAGGGTAAAAACATCCCAGCTTGACGAAGTGAACCTAGGAAGCAAGGACGAATCAAAGCCGGTTCACATCGCCAAAGAAATGAAGCCGGAAGATAAAGCGGCGATGATCAAACTTCTCACGGAGTTTCGCGACGTATTCGCCTGGTCATACGAGGACATGCAAGGGCTGGACCCTCAATTATATCAGCATCAGATCCACTTAGGCAAGGACGCGAAACCAGTGGCGCAACGACGTTACCGAATGAACCCCAACTACGCCGCCAAAGTGAAGGAGGAAATCGACAAACTCCTAAGAGTGGGCTTCATCCGGCCGGTAAAGAAAGCGACGTGGCTGAGCCCCATCGTCGTCGTCCCAAAGAAGAACGGTAAAATCCGCGTGTGTGTAGATTACAGGAAATTAAATGCAGCCACAATTACGGATGCATTCCCTCTTCCGTTCACGGATGGAGTACTGGATGCCGTCGCCGGCCATGAAGTTTATAGCTTTCTAGACGGGTTCAGCGGTTACAATCAAATCCGGATGCATCCGGACGACCAGGAGAAGACAACGTTCGTCACCGAATGGGGGGTGTTTGTGGCCGAAGTATTGATGTTCGGCCTAAAAACGGCACCAGCAACGTTCCAGCGAATCATCATGGAGATCTTCGGCGAATACATTCCGGCCTTCATGCAGGTTTTCCTGGATGATTTTGCAGTCTATAGCCGGGGAAAAGACCATTTGCAGCACCTACGGTTATGCCTTGAAAAGTGTAGGTTATACCGGCTAAGCTTAAACCCAGCAAAATGCATCTTTGGGGTTTCAAGTGGAATTTTACTGGGACACATTGTAAGTAAGGAGGGCATTGCGGTCGACCCGGACAAAGTAAACGCGATACTAGGGGCACCGGCGCCGAAAATAGCCAAAGCACTAAGCCGATTCTTAGGACAGATCCGGTGGCACAGCCGGATGCTCCGTCACTTGGCTGACTTGGCTACACCATTGCACACCGCGGTACATCGGACACCGTTCCAATGGACGGATACGGAGGATAAGGCATACAATGCCCTGAAGGTACTTTTGTCGCAAGCACCCGTCGTGCAGCCTCCGGATTGGAGCAAGGAATTTCACGTGTTCGTTGACGCGTCCGACATCGCTATCGGCAGCGCCTTAATGCAACTTACGGAGCCTAAATGGTACCGGCCGGTCTATTACGCCAGCCGGAAGCTATCCCAAGCGGAGAAGAACTATTCGACGACGGAACGGGAGGCCCTGGGCATGATCTACAGTGTCACAAAGTTTCGGCATTACCTATTGGGAAGGAAGTTCTCCTTTCATGTGGATCACTCGGCGCTCCTGTACTTAGTGTCCAAGGCGTCCCTAACCGGTAAGTTGGCCCGTTGGACCTTGCTGTTGCAGGAGTTCGAATTCGAGATCTTCCATCGGCCCGATATCCAGCATGCCGTAGCAGACTATCTGAGCCGGTTAGAGTCCGGAGAAGCAGGCGACGGAGTAGCGGATGAATTCCCGGACGCAGAGTTATTCCGTATCACCCCGGAAACGGCAGCGGACGACACGGTCACATCAGAAGATAGGTGGCTGACAAACATGCACCAGTTCCTAAGCACGGGCCTGCCACCGGAGGAAATGAACCGGGACGAGAGGAAACGACTGGCGGTGCAGAGCCGCAATTTCTGTCTGTTACGGGACACTCTCTACCACAAAGGAGCAGATGGAATATGGAGACGGGCAGTCCGTAGTGACGAGAAAGAAGTAATCTTACGGGAAGCACACTGTGGGGTTGCCGGAGAACACTATGCCGGGGAAGCGACGGCAAGGAAAGTATGGCAGAGCGGCTTATGGTGGCCCACGACGTTAAAAGACGCCGTCAGGTATGCTAAGGAATGTGACCTATGCCAACGAATGGGCCAGCCTACGGAGCAAGCACGGATGCCACACCAACCGGTACTTCCACTAGAGCCATTCCAGAAGTGGGGGTTGGATTTTGTCGGACCGTTCAAGCCACCGGCAATGAGAACAGGTAATCGTTATGTCATCGTGGCAATGGATTATTGCACTAAATGGGTGGAGGCTAAGGCCTTGAGAGACAATACCGCGTCATCCACAGCAAAATTCCTGTACGAGAACATTTGGTGCCGATATGGATGTCCGATTGAATTAATCAGCGACCAAGGAGGGCACTTCCTCGGCCAGGTTGTGGAAAGCTTAACAACGTTCTATGCCGTGGTCCATAAATGGAGCACACCGTACTACCCACAAGCGAACGGGTTAGCAGAATCCACCAACAAAACGCTGCAGAACATTCTCCGCAAAATCGTCAATGAAAACCGGACGGACTGGGATACAAAGCTCCATAGCGCGCTATGGGCGTACCGAACGGCATACAAAACAAGTATCCGGACAACGCCGTTCCGGCTAGCGTTCGGCTTAGAGGCGGTCATGCCGGTGGAATTTCAGGTACCTAGCTTACGAATCCAACTACGGGAGCGGCTGAATGAAAAGGAGTCGGAGGAAATGCGGCTAGCAGCACTATGCGAACTGGAGGAGCAACGGCTGGCCAGCATCCTACACATGGAACTGGAGCAACGACGACGGAAAGCGTTCGTTGACCGTCACCGGAAAGGGAATGAGAAGATGTTCGAAATCGGAAAGCCGGTGGTAGTATTCCAAACAAGGATGGGCAAGATGCCGGGTAAACTCCGGTTCAGATGGACAGGCCCGTATTGGCTGACACGGAAATACAACGGGTCCTATCAGATAGGGACACTTGCCGGTGAAGTACTAGGCAAGTGGGTGAACGGATTTAGACTAAAGCCCTATAAAGGACCGATGCCAAGTAACCCGTTTATGCAGCCCACCGGCACTATACCGGGAACGGTACGGATGGAAGAAAAAGACGACGGGGAACCCGTAGCAGAGGCGAAGGAAGACACGGCAACCCGTAAGGAAAACGGTAAGGGTCCGAAGGGACCTACGGATGTGTAAGATCACATACCGTCATTAAAAAAAAAAAATATATATATATATATAAAAAAAATAAAATAAAAAAATCATTAAAAATCGAGGTATGAACGGGCGTGAAAGCGAGGAGCGAAAAGGTATGTAGTGGGCATTTAAAGAGCCGCCACGTTACTTAATACTAAATCGGTACACGACGTGCGCATGCTCGAAAAAAGGCGCCAAGACGCACAGAGAAAAGAAGAGCGCATGGAGACCTTCTTTTTTCGCGAGCCAAGAAGCACAGAAGCACCAAGGCAGTGGAAGCTTAGCAAACGCGAACCTGCACTCAGAGAACCCCCGCGTTCAGAACGCTCTCTCTCTCGCTCTCACCCTCATCACCACTCTACCTCGCCTTCTTTCCTCGACCTCGAAGCAGACATGGAACCACAAACGCTGTCGGAAGCGGCCAGGAAATGGTTCAGGCAACACGGACTGGAGGGGTTCTTGGCCATCATGGAGGCACCACCGCACAGAGAAGCCGACCGGGTCATCAAGGAGCTCGACATAGAAGTCATCACCGAGGAAGCGATCCGTGCGCTAACAGGCCTGCCGGAGGGAGGTATCTTTCAGATCGATAACCCAACCTCGGAGCAACTCATCCGATATTTCGGTGAGTACTCTGTTGCCGGCAAAGGCTATCGAACGCAGGGCGGCGAAGATCCGCTATTCAGGGAGATAGCTCGAGTGCTCCATGAGTAAGGCCACGTGTACCCCCGACCCCCTGTCATGCCAAAAAATCGGGCAGGGATGATCATAGCCACCTATGAAGGGACCAAGGTGGATTGGCCGGTGTTGATTGCAGACGGGTTGTGCGTGGCAATCGACATGGTACGAGGAAAGGACGACAAGGAGGGCCGGAAGCTGTGGCACGCCGTAGCTCAGTGGATAACATTGCTCGTGCCGCCGGTCGAGACCGTCCAGCCAAAGAAGCGGCCAAGAGTATCGGAAGGAAGCACCTCGAAGCCGGCGTCCAAACGACAGCAGCTGCTGGCGTCGAAGGCGACGAAAGGGAAGAAACGGCTCTCAGAACCGGAGGAGGTGTCACCGGTCCGACCCGTTAAGATAACCATACGGTGACCGGAACAGAAGGAACCGGAACCCTTGACGGCACAGAAACATGCCGTTACACAGGAAGAGGAAACGGAGGAGCCAGAAGAGCACCTCCAACGACGGTCAAGAAGTAGGACCGCCGAGAGAGGGGGGGAGCGGTCGTACCCGCGAGAGGCAGAGACGCCCCCAACTCAACCTGAGCAAACCACAAGGGAGGAACCGGAACCGGTGCGTAGGGAACCGGCCTTGTCAACTTCTATAGAAGAAGTCATTCCAACGGTTCCGGAGACGGCGAGAACCGGAACTCAACAGCCGGCGAGCCCAGCCAGCACACACGGCGGCCAAGGAGTAGAACCAGAACGGCATATGCAGGCACTCAGGCCAGACAATTCCACAGTGAATGAGCCGACCCGACCAGTACAGCAGCAAGGCACCAGTAGCATGTGGCTATGGTGGGTAGGCGAGCAAATCGCCGGAGCGGTCGAGTATATAGAGGCGGAGGAGAGAGCGCACCAGGAACGGTTGCTCGTCACAACCGTAGATCTAGAGACGGCCCGGTCCAGAATCCGGAGCCTTGAACAAGACTTGGAGAGGGTCACAAGGGAAATGGCTCAATTGGCTTTGACAACACAAGTCCAAGCACCGGTGACTCCGGGCAATGTACAGAATAAGGCGTCAGATCAACCTGTACATAGCAACCAGACCCCGGCAACGGAAACCGTTCCGGAGAGAAATGCTGCACAAGCCCAAGAGCTGGCGGATTTAAAGGATGAGCTAACTGCCCAAGAAGCGCTGAGGAGCCGCGAAAGAGAATTGAAGACGGCAGCGGAGGCAGAACTCAAAAAGACTGCTGAGAATCTACGCCGGGCCGAGGAGAGCTTACGGAAAGGCCACCAAGCGTACGACCGGCTCAAGGAGGAGAAGGAGAAAATGCTGCAAGAGAAGGAGAGGCTCCGTAGAAACGCCGAAACAGAAGTAGAGCGCCTGAAAGAGGAACTCCGGCAGGTAAAGGACCGGGAGGACCGGAACCATCGCCAGATCAACGGCAAGCGCAAACAAAAAACGGCGGAATTTGAGCAATTGCACCGGGAGTATAAACGGTTGCAAACGGAGCACAAGGAACGGACAGATGAGCTCCGGCAAGCAGTTGATCGGACCGCAACCGCATTCGCCAAGGAACAAGCGGAAACCAGAAGACGGTTGGAAGAGGCGGAGAAGGTTCGGACAGAGCTCCTCAGGCAACAGCAGGCGGAAAAAGAAAGAGCGGCGGAGGTACTGCAGAGGCTGCAAACGACATATCAAGGGCAGCTGACGCGCTACAGAGAGCAGGCGGAGGATACGGCTAATCTCATCAAGCAATTGAAGGAGTAGCGACAAGTTGTGGAAAGCAGAGCGCAAATGGGAGCAAGTCGCATCCAGGATATCATGCGGGCCTGGTTGAACCAGACCAAGAGCTTGATTGACAACGGGTCCGTCAAATGGTGGACCAAGTGGGCCACGAACGCGGCGGAACTCCAATTGCTCCGGGCCGACGTAGAGAACTGGCGGAAGGAGGGAGATGATTGCTATATGCTGACTTCCGAGGACTTCACCGGCATAAGAGATGAGCTGGCCAAGGACTTTCAAGCCTTGGCAGACGACCAACTAGGGCAAGTCCGGCAACTTGTAGCTCAGCTGGACGACGACAGGCTGGAGGCGCAGATCCAGTTTGAAAGCTACGAGAGGTCCCGGATCCGGGGAGAGAAAGAACGAGAACCGGTTACGGTCAACCTCAGTGATGAGGAACCGTTACGGGAAGGAGACCGGACCGGAAGCAGTCAAACGGAGATGCCGGAGTCAGAGAGACAAACGGAGCAGCCAGAGGCAGAGAAACAAACGGAGCAGCCGCCTATAGAGCAGCCGGAACAGCCTCAATCCTAACCGCAACCACAGCAGCAGCAGCAGCAAGCACAGCCGCAACAACCACAACCGGAAGAATAATTGGAAACTCTGGAACAAGATATTTTGGACAGTTTGGGTGAACAATGAAGGGGCCGAGAAGGGTTCGACGTACAAGGTACCGTCCCACGGGCGTGCCATGTGTTACCGGCCGGCAAGGAGTCCAAAATACGGAGTGAAGGAATTAATTATATATGGTTGTAAATGAGGATAGTGTGGACGGACGGACTGGAAACGGTATGCCGTTCCAGATCCGGACGGATCCCGAATAGGTGCGATAGGCACCGTTTTGTACTACGGGCCGGAAACCTATTTAAAGGCCCGGACCCCATTGTAATCGCAGCGGATAATTAATAGAGCTTATGATGTTTATACTTCTGTCTTGATTTCCGTTCTGTAATTACTGTTATATCTTACGCGTGTAATTAACCAAAGCACTTTAATCGTGTAACCTACGTAAGTCGGTGTAATCGTTGAATCTTAATCCTATGCCGTAATCACCCTTTGGTGAAGTGTCTCCGTGACACCTTGTGTTAGACCTTGTCCGGCTAGCGAATAACACTCATGGAAATGACATACTTTTTGACTACGGGACTGCCTCCACCATAATTATGCACGGACGAGAAGAAATGATTAGTCGTCTAGAGCCATAACTTCTGCCTGGTAGAAGGAATCTTATATCACAAAGGTAGTGATGGCATTTGGCGACGCAGTGTACATCAGGATGAGAAAGAAGCGGTCTTATGGGAGGCTCACTGCGGCAGGAGAGGCGGACACTACGCGGGCGATGTTACAGCCCGGAAAATATGGCAAGCAGGCCTATGGTGGCCTACTACACAGAAGGACGCATACGAGTATTGCAAAAAGTACGATTTGTGTCAACTAATGGGCCAGCCCACGGAGGGCGCAAGAATGCCACACCAACCCGTATTACTGTTAGATCCCTTCCAAAAGTGGGGATTGGATTTTGTGGGGCCCTTCACACCGGCGGTGGCCCGTACGGGCAATAAATACATATTGGTAGCCATGGATTATTGCACCAAGTGGGTAGAAGCAAAGGCTCTACGAGAGAATACGGCAGCCGTCATAGCGAGATTCCTTGACGAACATATCTGGTGTCGGTTCGGTTGTCCAATTGAGCTTATCAGTGATCAGGGGAGCCACTTTCTCAATACGGTCATTCGTGAACTGACACATCATTACGCCGTAGTCCACAAGAAAAGTACGCCATATTATCTACAGGCAAATGGGTTGGTGGAGTCCAACAACAAGACATTGCAAACCATATTAAAGAAAATCGTCAATGAAAATAGAACGGACTGGGATACCAAATTACATAGTGCGTTATGGGCGTACAAAACCAGCTACAAAACAAGCATACAGTCAATTTCGACTAGCGTTTGGGCTGGAGGACATGATGTTGGTAGAGTTTCAGATACCCAGTTTATGGATTCAGGTACGAGACCGACTATCGGAAGCCAAGTCGAAGGAAGTAAGGCTCCACCAACTACTCGAACTCGGTGAAACACGCGTACACAACATGGTTGTGTTGGAGCAGGAACAACAACGACGTAAAGCGTTTGTGGATCAAAATCGGAACGCAGGGGAAAAGGATTTCGCGGTCGGTAGAGCAGTATTGGTTTTCCAAACCCGCATGGGCCATATGTGTTAAGAGTCTATTACTAATCAATAGACCAAATCAAGTAAAAAGGAAGAAAATAGATTGGATAGAAGAACCCGTTCCACCCGACCACCCCCGAGCTATGATCTAGACATAGCCAACCTACCACCGACGTCCCATACCGCCGGATATTAGGATGACTAATACCTTGGAAGAGATAAACACGATCGTCGAGACGAAAGCCTAGCCCGCACCACCGGTGTCTACGACAGCAGCCTTCCGACGTGATGATCCTTATGAGGGTAGCTAAGCCTCATATTTATACCTTTTCCTAGGCCCCTTGAATAGATGTGCCTTTCTAAAAGGCTCTCTATTCATTGGTTGTCTAAATCATGATAGTGCATGCACATATCATTCATTCTATCCAATCATTAGTCCCCTTTTTAATAATAGTGAACATACCCTTCACTAATGTAAATATTAGTGACCTACCCTCACCAACGTTATGTGTACATAACATACTCCCCTACTTCAAAAGATTGCACTCTTGCAATATAAAGTGAGGAAATTGTGCCTTAAGCGAATGCTCGCGTTCCCATGTGGCATCATCAATAGGTTTATCCATCCATTTGATCTTGAATAGCCGAATCTCTTTAGAACGTAAACGTTTAGTACGAGAATCAAGAATTCGTTCAGGAACATAAGGTTTGTAAGAAAAATCCTCTAATGTTACAAGATCTTGGATTGTGATGGTGTTATCACCAGAGCCTAAAAATGGTTTTAGACGACTGACGTGAAAAACAGGATGAATACCAACGTTACGAGGTAAGGCAAGGTGATAAGCAGATGACCCAACTCGCTTAAGGATTTCAAATGGGCCACAATATCGTGGGGCTAACTTAGCGCACTTGCCCGTAGATAATGACATAGAATCAGTCGGGACACGCAAAAAAACTTTTTGACCAATAGTAAATGCACGAGGACGTCTATCCTGATCAGCATAAAATCGAGCACGATCTTGAGCTGTCTTGACATTTTCTTTGGCAATATGCAACATTTGGTTCATGTCTTGCAAAAAATTGCGTGTACTGTCTAATGTATCACGATGAATCGTGACATCAACTGGGGCACGTGGCTGAAAACCATACATCAACATAAAAGGACTATATCCAGTGGATGTATGTTTAGAGCTATTATAGGCAAATTCTAAGATAGGAAGGTATTGCTCCCACTTAGAAGGGGTTTTTGCTACATAAGCTCGAAGCATGTCCTCAATAATTTGATTAACTCGTTCAGTTTGTCCATCAGACTGAGGATGATCTGCGGAACTCATGCTCAACGTAGTTTCTAGTTTCTTAAAGACCTGAGTCCAAAAGTCACTAGTAAACTTGGAATCTCGATCACTAACAATATCCATCGGTAATCCATAAAAACGAAATAACTCATCAACAAATTGATAAGCCAACTGTTGAGCGGTTACCGTGGTTTTTGTAGGAATAAATCTAGCTAATTTTGTTAGCCTGTCAACGACAA
The DNA here is from genome assembly GCF_043228905.1 of Azolla caroliniana. Classification (NCBI taxonomy): domain Eukaryota; kingdom Viridiplantae; phylum Streptophyta; class Polypodiopsida; order Salviniales; family Salviniaceae; genus Azolla; species Azolla caroliniana. Next base: position 12,449,675 of record NW_028230443.1, read on the forward strand.
CCCATATGGCATCATGACCCCTCTGTGTACGAGGTAAACTAACAATAAAATCCATCGAGATACTTTCCCATTTATTGTTGGGAATATCTAAGGGATGTAAAAGACCAGCAGCAGCTTGAAGTCGTTCCGACTTATTAATCTGACATTGTAAGCATTGAGTTACGTATTTATGCACGTCAGAGCGCATCTTAGGCCAGAAAAAAGTACACGAGATGAGAACGAGTGTGCGTTGTATTCCAGGATGACCAGCAGATGGTGCATCATGACATTCATGAAAAATTTTCTGTTTAACATTTGGTAAATCTGGAACACAGACCTTTCCACTACGGTAGAGCAAACCGTTTGTAATGTGAAAGGTCGCCTTCGAGGGTAGGGTGCTAGTATCGGCATCTAAACCAGATTCGGCTTTCGTCCAGTATTTTGAGAAATAACTGTCATCAAGGTATTTCCCTCGAAGGTGATCTAAAAGATCAGATTTTATTTCCGTGAAGCTAAGCATGTTAACTTCTTTAATGTGACTAAGAGCATCAGCAACGGTGTTCATAGAACCCTTGCGATATCATATGGAAAAATCAAAATCTTGCATAAGGTCAGCCCAACGGCCTTTACGACCAACAAGATCGGGCTGGTCACAAAAATACTTTAATGATTGATGGTCTGTTGTAACCACAAATTTATTTCCATAGAGATAGTGCCTCCATGTTTTAAGTGCGTGTATCACCGCAAACAACTCTTTCTCTTGAACCGAATACTGAGATTGAGCAGCATCAAGCTTCTTACTTTCAAAAGCAATAGGGTGACCACCTTGATAAAGAACGGCACCAATAGCATAATCACTAGCATCGGTTTCAATTGAGAAAGGCTTAGAAGGGTCTGGTAATAGAAGAGTGGGAGCCTGACACACATGCTCCTTGAGTGTCTCAAATGATTTGTCAAGTTGTTCATTCCATGAAATTGGTTTGACAGACTTACGTGGATGACCTTTTAAAAGGTCAGTTAATGGCGTAGTCAATTTGGAATAGTTACGAATTGATTTTCGTAAAAATCCAACAAACCCTAAGAATGATCTAAGTTCACGAATATTACGAGGAATGGGCCAAAGTTTAACCTTTTCAATACGAGAAGGTTCAATTTCAACGCCATTTTCTGTAATTAAATGACCTAGGTACACAATAGATTTTTGGAAGAAGTCACATTTTGAATGTTTTGCATAGAAAGAGTTGTCACGCAACTTTCGCAAAACAAATCGAACATGTTGAACATGATCTTGCAAGGTACGGCTATATATCAAAATATCATCCAAGAAGACGACAACAAAATCACCGAGTTGATCTCGGAAAACATCATTCATCGCTTGTTGGAATGTGGCTGGAGCATTAGTCAACCCAAACGGCATGACTAAAAACTCATAATGGCCATAGCGCGTACGAAAAGCGGTTTTAGGAATCTCATCCTCGGCGATGCGAATCTGATGATAACCAGTTCGTAAGTCAATTTTCGTAAAATATCGAGCCCCGTGCAAACGATCAATCAAATCATCGGCACGAGGTAATGGATATGCATTCTTAATTGTCATTTTATTCAAACGACGATAATTGATACACATTCGCCACGAACCTTCCTTCTTCTTGACTAATAGAACTGGCGCACCCCAAGGTGATTTACTATACCTAATGTGGCCCATACTCAAGTATTCCTTAAGTTGTTTAGCGATCTCATCCTCTTCTAATCGACTAAGTCGGTAAGGTGGAATGCTCACAGGAGCAGCCCCAAGGATGAGTTCAATTTGATGGTCCACATTACGTTTAGGTGGTAAAGTAAGCGGTAATTTAGTAGCAAACACATCTTGAAAATCCTCTAAAATAGAGTCGAGTAATCGTTGCTCAAAATGTGGTAATTGTGTGGCGTCAATATTAAAATAATAAAATTGAACCGCAGGATCAATTACACACAAATAAATTAATGAACTAGAATACTCACTTAAAGATTTAGAAGACACAAGTGAATGAGAAGGAAGTTTGGAACATTGAATAAAATGTTTACAATTATTAAGTTGAAATGTGATTGAGTGATTAACCCAATCAATGGACAAAGAAGGGTTTTTATTAAAAAACCAAGGATATCCTAAAATGACATCTGCGGATTGTAATTTCATAACATGAAAGTCAAGCTTCTCCAAATAAGTATCTATTTGAATTGGCAGTTGACAAACAATGCCACTGATGTATTGAACGTTTCCATTTGCCATGTGAACTTGATAGATATGATCACTTGCGTTTATGTGGAGCTCCATTTGCTGCACAAAGTGATCATTAAGAAAATTGTGAGAACTACCGGAATCAAACAAGAAATGTGCTTGTGTTCCATTGATATATCCGACTGCTCGGAGTAAATCATTAGGTCCAAGTAAATGTGAAGGAAAAGTGCATTCACATAAACTTAAGTGATTGGTATGAACTTCAACAATATCAAAAGACTCACCTGTGTGACTCGTAGATTTGTCTTGAGGAGGGGTGTTCATTGACTTCCTCTCAAGACGACGACAGGTATCCTTTGTGTGGCCCTGCTTCTTGCAATATGCACAGAAGAGGTTCGGTTTCTTTGAGTCGCGGTCAAGAGTGTCACTGGATTGCTTACGTTTCCCAATGAACTTGACATTCGGAGTTTTGGCGAACTCAGGTTTATTGTGGTCTTTCTTGGAAGTCCTATGGTATTGCAGCACAATGTTGACGGCTTCCTCGAAAGTTGTGGGGTCCTTGTCATGGACAATCCAATGATAATCCCCATTGGGAATACCATTCAAAAAACAAGCGACAAACCATTTCTCACCCGTAAGTCCCGATTTTTGGATCTGGGTCCGAGCGTGATGCACATAATCCTCGAGAGAGGTAAATGGCTTACTAGACAATGTGAGCAAGTGTTGCGCTTGTTCGGTTTGAGAAGGTGGCTGCAAGAATTGTTTCTTAAAAACATCAACGAAACCTTCCCAAGTTGTGGGTAAGTTTTTTGCGGTCCTTAGGCCACGCCACCAAGCAGCAGCTCGGCCACCTAACTCACGACCGACATAACCAATTTTTACTGCATCGGGCTTGGGATGAAGCTCAAAGTGAGACTCCCAACGACCAAGCCAAGTGCTAATGGCCTCCTCGGTTCTTTCTTTCTTATCTCCCTTGAAAGGCGTGACTACGAAGGAAGGTTCACCTTCTTTCTTGGACTCAATAGTTAATTCTTGGAATTTCTTTTCCAATGCCATATTGGCCTGTCTCATTTCGGCCAATTGATTCAAGGTAGTAGTGAGCAATTGCTCAATAGTGATCTCAACTTGTGTGCGAGATGCGGATTGGGGTTGAGAGGTCTCATTTGGAGAGATCGTTCCAACTGCGTTCAAAACTTGTTCCATGATGCACGCTGTGGGTATGCAATAAAATAAGGAGGTTCAGAAAATACACAAGCAAAATGAATGCTTGAAATTTTGATTGAAAGAACTTTATCCAAGAAAGTATCTCATGTCTTTACCCCTCTAGACATATGAGATGTGATTCGAGATCCGATAACTATGGTAACACTATGGTGTTTTAAAAACCATGGGGGAAAACATAGCTAAGATGTATTTCTCGGATCTCTATCTTGAGTAATCATGGCGGCTCCCCGAGGCTCAACCATGGTTCTTACATCAATGAAATTTCCTAGATAGCCTTATATTAATGCCAACCCATCATGTATTATATGGTCGAGAAAGTGTATTACGTGAAAAAACAAGTGCACTCACAAGTAATATTCTAGTCTTTCGAGCAATAAGCAAACGTGATGATAAAATGATAAAATAAGGCACTACTCATAAGAGTTAAGTAGTGACGAAAACAAGGGTAAAAAAAAGAACCCATGTGTTACCTACGAAAAAAACAATGTCACAAATAAATGGGAAGTGCAAGGTATGCACTTATACATCCCAATATGATTGTTATAACTTGCACAATTGTGACATAAGCCACAAATTGATACAAGTGATGACGGTGTTGTGCGCAAAGATGTAATACTCAAATCCATGAGTAAAACATCAATAAGGGAACTCATATGGTTTTACTCGTTTTCTAAGGCTTGATGATAAGAGTTAAACCTAGATGACCCGTTGAAAAATAAAATCGTTCAACAAGCCACTCCATACGAAAAAAATAGTCTACACGTAAAGGTTACATCAAAAGTAAACGATGTAAATACTTTATACACGAAAAGGAAGTGGAAAAAGGAGAGTTAATTGTGGGCGGGTAAATAATAATTACTAGAAAATCATATAAGTGAAACAATACTTATGAAATTAAAATTTAATTAGAATAATCAACAATTAGGTGTATGGAATCAAACATGCCCTAAGATACGAAACCCTAGGGTAGTTGACATGCACCTCCTCAAGACCACCACATATCCCTAGAATCGGCCAAGTAATGGCTAATTAAAGAGGAAAGTGGCATAGGTAAGTGACATATACCTCGTCAAGGCCACATCATCCCTTAGAATCGGCCAATTGATGGCTAATTAAAAAGGAAAGTGGCATATGTAAGCTACATATACCTTGTCAAGGCCACAACATCCCATAGAATCGGCCAATTGATGGCTTAATAGAGAGTAGAGTGGCATAGGTAGGCAACATACACCTCGTCAAGGCCACATCATCCCTTAGAATCGGCCAAGTGATGGCTCAATAGAGGGGAAGAGTGGTATACTCAACATCATATGCAAAACGGCCATGAGATAAGCGTGTGCGATTAGAGCAAACACTCTCGACCCAATGCACAAGAATAATTATTATCGTAAGAGTTCAAGAGAGGAGAGAGTGGGATATATATCGCAATATGCAAAAGGCCATGAGTTGAGCGTGTGCGATTAGTGCAAACACGCTCGGCCCGATGCATAATAATAAGTAAAATCGTAGCGTAGTAGGAGGTAGAAAGAAAGAGAATAAAACGTAATACCAATTTGATTCGACCATAAAGAACGCATAATAGAAAAAGAGAAGAGATCAAAAAAGAAGAATACCGGGTTTAGAGTGTTGTTTTGATCCTGAGAAGAGCATGACGAGCCTTGTTAGATCCCCCTCGCTCACACGCAAAAAACATCAAAACAACAAAAAAATTGTTAGTAAAAGCTCTGATACCACTGTTAAGAGTCTATTACTAATCAATAGACCAAATCAAGTAAAAAGGAAGAAAATAGATTGGATAGAAGAATCCGTTCCACCCGACCACCCCCGAGCTATGATCTAGACATAGCCAACCTACCACCGACGTCCCATACCGCCGGATATTAGGATGACTAATACCTTGGAAGAGATAAACACGATCGTCGAGACGAAAGCCTAGCCCGCACCACCGGTGTCTACGACAGCAGCCTTCCGACGTGATGATCCTTATGAGGGTAGCTAAGCCTCATATTTATACCTTTTCCTAGGCCCCTTGAATAGATGTGCCTTTCTAAAAGGCTCTCTATTCATTGGTTGTCTAAATCATGATAGTGCATGCACATATCATTCATTCTATCCAATCATTAGTCCCCTTTTTAATAATAGTGAACATACCCTTCACTAATGTAAATATTAGTGACCTACCCTCACCAACGTTATGTGTACATAACAATATGCCAGGAAAGTTATGATTCCGCTGGACAGGCCCGTACGTTAATAGGAGCGGAACAAGGCACATTCCAACTGGGCACACTGGCCAGAGAAGTCTTACGAAAAAAGGTGAATGGGTTTCGCCTTAAACCTTATCTGGGACCTACGCCACCTAACCCATTCCCCGCCAGACAGGACAAAGCCGAAGAACCCGCGGCGTAAGTGTACGGCCCTACTTGTAGCATAGTGTAAAAATAGGCTTGTATGTAACCGTTACGAAAAAAAAAGGAAAAAAAGAGAGAGAGAAGATAGCGACGCTATTAAAAAAGGACTAAATGCATGCACAAACTTCTAGACCAAGAACACACGACACCACGATGGCTCACCGCCCAATGAACCCTAGGACACAAAAAGAAGGAAATAGAAGGTCTTCAGCACAATACAGAAATCCACCTCCTAACTATCAACGTTGTCATCGCTCCCCTCCCTCACCTTCTTCTCCATCCTATCACAGAGCTCAAACCCACCACAACCAACAATCTTCCCCCAATGAGCCTACTCTGACTATGCCGATATTTATCTCTACCGCCTTATGTCGATGGCTCGTGGAGAAACGCCTGGATGGGTACATCAAGGTCGCAGAGGCACCTTCCACACCCGTATGCATTGGACATCGCCAGAAAGCTCAACATCGACACGGTCACTAACTCATCCATCCGGAAAAAGTTGGACTTATCATCACTAGGGGAAAGGCATTTCGAAATCCCTCCTGCGGAGTCGTTGCCGAGATATTTCGGTCCATATTCATCCTCCGCCAAGGCATATAGAACGAAGGAGATCCCGGATCCGTTTTTCCGTGAAGTTGCCAAGTTTCTATTAGAGGTCGGATGCGTACATGTAAACGCATATGGGATGCCCAAGCAGAAGGAAGATATTATTGTTGATACCTTTGAAGGGCGTATGGTCAGTTGGGGGGTCAACACGGAGCCGGCATTAAGGGAAGGCTTGCACGCGTATCAAGGAGGCAAGAAGCTCAGGCCTATCATACAACAGTACCTGATGGTACTATTCCCACCTCGAGGCCTGCCGGCATCGCAACCCAGTAGGCCCACGCCGCCGCCTCGATCCGCGAAGCGCAGGTTAACGGAGTTAGCCACCATAGAGTGGGAGGATGAACCCCAAACCACCCAGTTGGACACACGGACAACGCAGGAAGAGCAAGCGGCACCAGATCCAAACGCCGAACCTCGACAGGAAAGCCCCAGGCTGAAATGGCGGAGGTTGGAGAGGAAAGATGGGCAAGGATTAGTTAAAGACGTACTCGCGGCACCGGAGGCAACGACTTCGCAGCTACGGAGCCCAACACCACCTTTGAAATAATCTGGGAGCCACGGCCGATCATTACGGCCCAGTCACAACGAGGGAAAGCCGTATTGACGGCAGAAAGCGAGGTCTTGGCATATCCGGATATCTCGGACACGGCCGATGAGTTCAGCGCACTATTACAGTTCAGAACCTCTTTTGAGCTCATGGAATTCTTGGCAACGCAACAGATAAGGTCTCGCAACGAATGGCCGAGGAGCACGCAGAGTGCCAGATGATCGAGCGAGCCTTAACACAAACGACGGAGAGCGACGATGAGGACAAGTTAGCCAGAGTCGGCAGACGGAGGAACGCCGATATACGCCGAATGGGGATGGAACTACCCCCATTAAACTCGGCCCTAGTCGAAGTTCATAGGGAACTGGCAAAGGTCAGCATGGGCACCAAGGAGATGGCCATTAAAAATAAGAATGTCTGGAAGAAGGTTAAATTGACCGAAGCTGAACTGCAAAAAGCCAACGAACGTATCGTGGAGTTGGAAAATAACGCGACTACGGCACAACGGGCAACTCCACCACCAAACAACGCCATCGAAGCCTTGAAGGAAGAGATTGAGGCTCAGACCACCGTCGCCTCAAAAGCAAAATGGGCCGTACAACTACCGGAATCAGAAATTGACATCCTCCGCGTTGAACTTCGCTAGTCCTCAGACAGGGAAAAGGACATCCGGGCCAACGGCCGAAAAGAAGTAAAAACCCTTGAAGAGAAACTCGCTTCGGAGACAGCACAACACACTCGAACAGAAGAAGAAAACGCCCAATTACGAGAGGAAGCGAAAAAATCGAAGGCGGCAATCACGGGACTGCAGGCCTTATTGGAGAAAAAGAAGGCATGGTTCAACGAGCAACTGATGGGTGAACAGGAAAGATGGCATCAGCTCGAAATCCGCCTGAACAATGAAATAGGAAAGCTGGAAGAACTACATGCGAAGGAATCCCAGCTGTGGGCGGTTATGAAGAGCACATACGAAATAGCGGCGACAGTTAGTCAGCAAGAAATTGCAAACCTCAAGAAGTCTATGGAAGAAGCACGCAACCGTTGCCAGGCCATCACAGACAATGTGCATATCCTTCTACAAATAAATCGGGAGAGGTTTACGACGCAATTGAAAATGGCACTACACAAAGGATGGATGGAGTGGGTGGCACAAGCGGCGGAATTGCACGCGTATCGAGCGGACTGGGAGAACCGGAGAAAAGACAGATGAGGCTTCTATAAACTCAATGAGGAAAGCATTACGGCAGTACGCGAGGACCTAGCGCAAGACTATCGTACGTTAGCAGACCAACATTCCGAAGAACTCGCGTAGCTATTAGATGATTTTGGTGAAAGTCAGGAGGATCTGTTTCACCAAATCACGCAAGCCGGTAGCACGCGAACAAACGTGGTATCCATCGCGACGCCAATTCCGGATACCGCCAAAGAAGAGGAACCTCAGGCCAGTTCACCAGAAATTACAACTACGGTGAACAGCACGGAACGGCGAGCGGAGTCCCCCACAATACCAGACAACGAAACCACGGCCCAAGAGGAACCCAATCTACTGGAGCATACTCTATCGGCCGACCGCACGGAGAACGTTGCGTACCAAGAGGACCTGCGACCCCATTCCCTAGAGCGTACAACGACGACCGACATCACGGAGGAAGTGACAGACGAAATGCAGCCGCGACCGACCGCAAGCCCGCCGACGGCTGAGCCAAACCGCCTAGCCCAAGAAGATCCCATAGAACCTGGACCGCCCACACAGGATGATCGCGACACCATGATAAACCCTCCCGACCAAGCAGGGGAACCACACCACGATGCACCTATGGGTCCTACGCCGTCCCCAGACACGGACACCATAGCAGAGCCAAACATCAGGGTCATTTTGGAAGAAGATTAAAGGGATAGGTCCGACGTGCCATGGCACTGTCCCACAGGCGTGCGAGGTGTTGTCCACCGGAATAGTAACCAACGGACAAGAGCGCAGGAAAACGAAATAGTATAATATTGTAACGCATGTAACAGTTCACGTGGGAAGCGTGAATGGCTAAAAGACCTTGCGTATATAAAGGGCAGAAAACCTCTGATAGAGGGAGTGTGTAATTTTGAATGTAAAAGGCGTATCATAATAGAGTTCTATCTTCTTTGATATCTGTGTGTAGCTACGGCTAATCTACTGTGTATATGTAACACGTGAGAGCGTAGGAGTAAGTAACGGTGTGTGCGCTAGCCCACTGTCAAAGGAGCTCGGTTGTAGCCATCTCCCTTATACACTGCTAGGGTACGGGGAATATCCCACTAAGTATTACGCACAGATGCTACCATTCGTTGTCACGTAGTCACTTGGAGGTCTAGGTCGAAGGACTGACCGTAGACCGTGTTCCTAGTCGGTAACAATGCTTTACTCCCTCATATGTTAAGATTTCCAGGAGATAACCCACGTATGAAATGGTGGATAATGATTATAAAAGAGTTTGAAGTAAGGTTTATTAAAGAAGAAACTACTAGGTCTAAGATGGTGGATTTGTTTACCTATAAGGAGCTTGAGCCAACAAAAAGTGTAAAAGAGGTAGATGCTCATGTCGAACCAATCAATGAGTCTAAAATAATGTTAAAAAAGTTTGAAGGGGTATTATATTTTGATGGTGCTTTTAAGAAAAAAACAAAGATTGTAGGAATTGGATATGCTTTTGTGAATAGAGAATGCAATGAGTTATGGAGTGGAAGTGACCACATTGAAGCGAATAGTCACAATGAGGCTGAGTATCTTAGCTCAATTCATGCCTTACAAGTATGCTTCGAAAAAGGAATTAGAAGTTTGATTGTGAAGGGAGATTCATTGTTGATTATAAGACAAGTGCAAGGGGTGTGGAAGGTGCAAAAGGCTAGTCTTCTTTCCCTTCTCCAACAAGTGATGCAATTGCAACACTAGTTCATGGAGTGTCAATTTCAACATATCCAAAGAGATAAGAATGCAAGGGTTCATGAGCTAGCAAGCAAGATAGTAGCACAAGAAGTGGGAGTGCATGCTATAAATATGTCACCATACAAAGATCAAGAGAGCCTAGAAAAGGAGGAATATATTTTAAGGACAAGAAGGGCTAGAAAAGAGTTCCCATATCATAGGCGTCTTGCCGTAACACGACGTGCACAAAGATATGTAATAATACATGATGGTCTTTATTTGAAAGATGTAGATGAGGTGCTTAAACGTGTATTATGGCATGATGAGATTCAACAATGTATAGGGCCAAGCATGTATAGGGATGTGGTACATTGGTGTACATCATGTCATGAATGTCAATTATATCAACAAAGAAGATTAATACCTAAACCTCCAGGTAGGATTGTTAGCTATAAGATATTCTCTAAGTGTGGTTTAGATATCATTGGGCCATTACCTAGTTCTAGTAGTGGCAAATTATACATTATGTCAACAGTAGAATATGTTTCAAGTACTTCAACAAGCAAAGAAATGGCAAGGTTTGTTTTTGAACAAGTAGTATGTAGATTTGGTTTGCCCTTGGAGTTAGTTACAAATAATGGTCCTGAATTTAGAGGATATTTTGTTAAAGATTTGGTAACTCATTTGGAGATTGCACATAAAAGAGTTGTACTCCATATCACCCACAATGTAATGGATTGGTGGAGGCCTTTAATCAGACTATACAGAAGCTATTGTTCAAGCTTCTGGACTTGTATCCACGGAGTTGGGATAAAGAGTTGAACAAAGCACTATGGGCATGTAGGATGACACATAAGCTTTCCACAGGTTTTACTCCCTTCCACTTACTAGTATATGGGGGGGATGCAATGATGCCTACAAATGTGTTGTTTCCTTCTATTCAAATGATGGAGTGTTTAGGAGTGCATGATGAATTTCAAATGGATATACGAAAAGAAGCTATGCATGATTTATTTTGGAAAAGAGATGAGGCAATACATTTCTATGAAGACTTCTGTCAACGACGGGATAAAAGAAGTCAAGCACTAGCAAGGAAAAAAAACTTGATGGAGGGTATGTTGGTCTTAGTATATAATAGTTCCTTGGATAAGACTTTTCAATGAAAATTCAAGCATAGGTGGGATGGACCTTATGTAATTCACAAGAGGTTTATCAATGGTACATATGAGCTAAAGAGTATGGATTGGTCATTAATGAGAGAAAGGATCAATGGGGTGAGATTAAAGCCATATCATTTACGCAAATAAGCTCCTCAATGACAATGGCTTCTTAAAGTACAAAGAATGAAACTTTTAGTTGTACATATTTATGAATTGTTTTTAGGTATTTGTTGCTCAAGACAAGCATAAGGTATATATAGAGGATGTTGGTAGTTTACTAGTGTTTAGCGAGAAAAATCTTTGACTTTATCAAAGCTTTACTTGGAGGGGGCTAAAGTGTTGTGTTGTAAATACTTGTGCTCAACAAAGTAGCTCAAAGATACTAAAATATGGACATGAGCTGGTTATGACACTTTAGGCATGATGGTGGATGCTTTAGTCGAAGGTAGATTTGAAGAATCAAGATGATATGATGTGACATATTCAAAGAGTACTTTACAACAGGCAATCAATGTTTTAGTCGTAATATTTCAAGGGAATATTGGATTTCAATAAATAAACATTCTTTGGAAATATTGCTCCTTGTACTCCAAATGTCTAGAACGGGTCGTGGATAGAATCAAGCGTCTTCATACCCAAAATAAAAGATCTATCGGTTGCATGCAAAGGAAAGTGGCAGGATACATGCAAGAAATAACAATTAAAACCCTATTGTATATAAGTATGAGTGTGGAAGCCTTGAGAATAGAATAGCCTTAAAATATCTCTCTTGATGTAGTGTGAGTTTTTATATCCGTCTTGTTAATACATACTCTATGTTCATTCTTCTTTCCACTCTCATAGATTATGATACATATCTTTGTCACTTCCAATCTCTTATTTTTTGTACATGGATGATTATCATAAAATATTGTAGACCCTCTTTCATGTAGTGAGAATTTATATGTATATAATATTATCAACTCTTGATATAGATCTTCTCCTCATATTTCTTCATTGATTGTCTTTGTAATACCCATTCATCTCCTTTTGGGTTTGTGTTCTTACTTAAACTTAAAGATGTTGTTATGTCAAAGGGTGATGATAGAAAGAAGTGAGAAAGAAAATATATAGATCCAAAACCCCAAAGATCTATTGATAATGAATGATCATGATGGAAGGAAGAGAGAAAGAAGATACAACTACAAATATATATTGATAAGAACTCAACCAACACTACATGAATTGGAAAGAAATCACCACATGAAATATCCTCTTTCTCCACCACCTTACTCTTCTTGCTTTATATGAAGGTCTCCTCTACTAGATAACTTTCCCTTGCTTTCTTTTTTACGCTTTTTTTAGAAGTTTTCCTTCTCCTATTCGTATGTATGACACAACGATCTTCTAATCATCATATCTCCCTCATCCACACTTTAAATTTAGAGATTTAAAATGCTATGGATAGCTCTCATTATAATCTTTCCAACCTGTATATGAACATGATATTTGGCTTCAAAACAAACGAGTTATGAGCATTCATTTCAGACTGGGTTTTAGTGGCCCACTTTTTTCTTCTTTTACTTTTCTCCATGTGTCTTGCAATTAGTTTAACCTATCCTCAAGACCTTGGTTCATGTTCTTGAACTCTGGATGTGAATGCTCCATACCTTATATTCTTGTAGTGTTCAATACCTTGAATTCTAAAAACACTTTCACATTATGGTGCCCTATGATGATGTGCCTTGTGTGTTTCTAGATGTATTGTGCTAGAGTTTTGAGGGGCAAATTCTTGCGCAACACCGTATGTTCCCGCTTTGAATGACTTTCTCGGTCACCTTGTTTGCTCAAAAGGCCCATCTCAACTCCTTCGCTCTTGTGACTCTGGTGCTTCTCGACCCATTGGCTCCTTCGTGTCGGTGTTGACGTCTGCTGCCTTGTATTCCGCTTGGCCTTCATGTGAACCAACTCCTCCGAATAGAACTGTTCAACCGAATTGGCTACCTTCGATTCGTTCCCGTTGTTGTCTGAATTAACTGTCTCCAATTCATCTTCATTCTTCAGGCCCTTCACCACATCAGACTATGTCCTGGTCCTAGCCTTCATTTTCTGATCAGCTCTATCCTTCTTGTCTCTGTCGTTGTTTCCTCTTTCTCTGTCTTTATTTGATGTCTTGATTTCTTTAGTCGACTCGGCTCCCTTTATTTAATTTTCGTTCTCCTTCTCTCTGGTTGTTTCTCCGGTGCCTTTACATGTCCTCTCCATTTCTGTCCTCAAGTCCGGAAGCCATCTGGTTAGTCCGGTTAGTTGGGCCCGAAGGACGAAGGAGAGTGACACCACGTGGCATATGGCATTGGTTCACTAACGAGATGCTACGGAAGCTCGAAATCAGTGGGGGTGGCTTCCTACTACCCGTAGAGAACCAGTTTCGGAGGATGATCGAGAGTCACGGGAGGGCTTCCGCACCGGAGGAGATGGGGTGCATCGACCCAGCCATCGTCGAACCGATGGTGATATTCACAATACCCCATGTACCGTTGTCGTGAAGTACGAAAGCTTCACATTAAAAATCTACAATAAGATAAATACGTAACTAAAATAACATTTGATAATGTTTTATATATAAAGATAATATTAACAACACATATGGGTGAAAGCATGCGAGTGGAAACAATTAGCTATGTCCTTGACATAGCTAATTAGCTATGCAAAAAGCTACCATTGATAAATAGTCATTTTAGTAAAAAGCCATCATTAATAAATTAAGTATGCAAAAAACTACCATTGAAAATACTAGAGTGTTTTAATTACATATGTAAATGAGTGCCATAAATGTGCAACATAAATTGATGTGTGCACCATAAATGTGTACCATAAATTATATATCGAATTCCTAGGTCCATTATGCATGATCCTTTGCCACATCACGTAGGCCATCTCTAGTTGAGTACTGTGGGTTAGTTGCTACCACTGTTGCTAAACCCTATCGAGTCCACCTGCCGCCACTCTACACTGAGGGGCTGCTACTGTGCGTTCCAAGCATCATCAAAGAGCTGCTCAATCTGACGGGGTTCTCTTCTCTGTGACACTCTACACTCAGGGGCCACTATTGTGCATTCCAAGCATCATCAAAGAGTTGTTCAATCTGACGGGGTTCTCTTCTTTGTGCCACTCTACACTCAGGGGCCATTACTGTGCGTTCCAAGCATCATCAAAGAGCTGTTCAATCTGAGGGGGTTCTCTTCTCTGTGCCACTCTACACTCAGGGGCCATTACTGTGCGTTCCAAGCATCATCAAAGAGCTGTTCAATCTGAGGGGGTTCTCTTCTCTGTGCCACTCTACACTCAGGGGCCGCTGCTGTGCGTTCCAAGCATCATCAAAGAGTTGTTCAATCTGACGGGGTTCTCTTCTCTTTGCCACTCTACACTCAGGGGTTGCTACTGTGCGTTCCAAGCATAATCGAAGAGCTATTCAATCTGACGGGGTTCTCTTCTCTTTTCCACTCTCACTCAGGGGCCGCTACTGTGCGTTTCAAGCATCATTGGTAACTGTTCAATCTGACGGGGTTCTCTTCTCTTTTCCACTCTCACTCAGGGGCCGCTACTATGCGTTTCAAGCATCATTGGTAACTGTTCAATCTGACGGGGTTCTCTTCTCTATGCCACTCTATTCTCAAGTGCCTTCTATGTGCGTTTCAAGCATCATCGGTAACTGTTCAATCTGACGGGGTTCTCTCCTCCATTGCCATCATTCTATACTCAGTTGCCACTACTGTCCAGTCCCGGATTGCTTCCACATTTCGATTTGACGGAGTTCACTCATCCAACGGCAACATTCTACACTCAGTTGTTGCCATTGGTCGGTCTTGGATCGCCTCCTCAACTGTTGGATCCAACAGAGTGAAATCCTCTACTGTTCGGTCTTGGATTGCAATAACTTTTCTGTCTATTGATTATCTTGTGTATTGTTGTGTCTAATCTTGTGTATTGTGTGGAATATTTTTGTGTATTGTTGTTGCCCATAGCCATCTTTAATACTTGTTTTTTTTTCTGGAAATTTAGGGTTTTAACATGTCTAGCCAAATGGAAGGGGAAGAAGGGTGTTTAGAATTACCCCTCAATGATCATAAGGATAGGGATGATGTTATCAGGACACAACAAGCCATACGAAACTATTGGGCAGAAAAAAAAAGGAAACATCGTCAATTGTTGAAGGATACGAAAGCCACACTCAGTAAAGGTAAGGATAGTTTAGATGAGAATGTAAGTAATGCGACTACCATCATAGAGAGAAAGGTTGTAGACTATTTCAATGTTCAAACCAAGCACATCAGCAATGAAGAAAAGAAGGTAGTACTTTATGGAATATGTAATGATCCATCGATAAAGGACTTAGTTGATTGTGATGGTCTTAATGCAAACATATCATCTATTTTAGTAAATAATCTTCGTAATAGTTTCGTATCCATGAGCAGGTCAGAAGATGATCTTGTCTTAAAAAGGTCTAGTCTAATGATGTTACTTAATAGTGATGTTGACGATATAAACATCAGTGAGCTATCTAAGGTAATTGGTGTTAGTAGAAAAACAGTGTACAATACAATGAACCGTATAATTTCCTCGGGTGAAGGAACTAGTCTACTAAAGCTAACTACAAGATGTAAGCCAATGACACCCATAACATTTGAAATCAAGGATGTAATCACAATGTTTTGGACTAATGAGAGTAGGGTTTCACCCAATAAAAAGGATTTATGCAGGAAACGTGTTGGAAGAAATCAATACGAGGAGCATCCCATTCATCTTCTTGATGTACCTCAGGTATTTACATTTATCTCAACATTTGTTTTGACTCTACTCGGAAAGTTAATTAGCTCAGTTAGCAGAAAAGCTAATTAGCTTATCAGTTACATTTACCTCAGTTAGCTACTAGGATCGCTACTACATAGGTAACTAGCTACTCTCAATAGTTACTACCATGATAGCTAATTAGCTATTCTCAATAGCTAATTTAGGTACTACCAGATAATTAGCTGTACTGCTAGCTAGTTAGCTATCATGGTAGCTAGTTAGCTATTTCGTTATTACCAGCTAATTAGCTACTAGGAAAGCTAATTAGCTACCATGATAGCTAATTAGCTACTATGATAGCTACTACATAGGTAACTGGCTACTCTCAATAGCTACTACCATGATAGCTAATTAGTTAGGATAGCTAATTAGCCACCATTATAGCTAATTAGCTACTAGACCAGCTAATTAGCTACCATGATAGCTAATTAGTTACTATGACAGCTAATTAGCCACCGTGATAGCTAATTAGCTACCATGATAGCTAATTAGCTACTATACCAGCTAATTAGCTACCATGATAGCTAATTAGCTACTATACCAGCTAATTAGCTACCATGATAGCTAATTAGCTACTATACCAGCTAATTAGCTACTATACCAGCTAATTAGCTACCATGATAGCTAATTAGTTACTAGGAAAGCTAATCAGCCACCATTATAGCTAATTAGCTACTAGACTAGCTAATTAGCTACCACGATAGCTAATTAGCTACTAGACCAGCTAATTAGCTACCATGATAGCTAATTAGTTACTAGGAAAGCTAATTAGCCACCATGATAGCTAATTAGCTAGTAGACAAGCTAATTAGCCACCATGATAGCTAATTAGCTACTAGGACAACTAATTAGCTACTAGGACAGCTAATTAGCTACCATGATAGCTAATTAGCTACTACGACAGCTAATTAGCTACCATGATAGCTAATTAGCTACTAGAATAGCTAATTAGCTACCATGATAGCTAATTAGCTACTATGACAGCTAATTAGCTACCATGATAGCTAATTAGCTACTACGACAGCTAATTAGCTACCATGATAGCTAATTAGCTACTAGAATAGCTAATTAGCTACCATGATAGCTAATTAGCTACTAGGACAACCAATTAGCTACTAGAATAGCTAATTAGCTACCATGATAGCTAATTAGCTACTACGACATCTAATTAGCTACCATGATAGCTAATTAGCTACTAGGACAACCAATTAGCTACTAGGACAGCTAATTAGCTACCATGATAGCTAATTAGCTACTACGACAGCTAATTAGCTACCATGATAGCTAATTAGCTACTAGAATAGCTAATTAGCTACCATGATAGCTAATTAGCTACTACGACAGCTAATTAACTACCATGATAGCTAATTAGCTACTAGGACAACTAATTAGCTACCATGATAGCTAATTAGCTACTAGAATAGCTAACTAGCTACTAGAATAGCTAATTAGCTACTAGGATAGTTAGCTAGTTACGAGAATAACTAATTCCCCTTTATTACGCAGGTCGATTTATTTATTAGGTTCAAACGAATGCATCCAACTATCAAAGTTCAACTACGAACATTCGAGTCTCTTAAGCCACACTTTGTGAGACGCTTAAAGGATCGATACACATGTTGTTGCATTTACCATGTACAGATGGGTTTTCTGAAGGACTCTGTTAATCTACTACGTCACCATAGCGCATCCCTAACTAATACAGTTTGCACATGTGGGTGCCAAATCTGTCGATCAAGCCCGCAAGAGGAGTGTAAATCATCTGAGCACGTTATCTCTTCCATGAGTTATTTATTAGATTCAATATTGTGTCCGAGAGAATCTGACGCTATCTTCCATATTCATAAATGTGTCATGGGTTTATGTCAAGATTGTGGCCCTACTAGATTTAGGTGGTGTCCAAATGAATTGAGTAGTGAAATATTGATCTCTGTGAAGTTATTTGAGTCAGTGAACACCAATTTCGAAGGAAAGGTGTGTAAAAGAAAGGATCTAGTTCGGAAGATGCTTAAACCAAGGGATTTGGTGTCTCTGTTTGTAGTATCTCTAGGAAAGTTCATTAAACACAACTTCATTTATTCATGGCAGGCCCATCAGTTTAAGACTTGCATATCTGATTTCCCAAATGATGTAGTAGTCTCAGTAGTAGATTTCGCAGAGAATTATACTTTCAAGCAGCAGAATGAAATTCAATCTATGCATTGGTGTTCAGTTCAGGTAACCATTTTTGTGCACATAACATATTTTCGAGTTTCAGGTGATGTTAAAAAAGTAATTCATTTCTTTATTTCCGATGATAAGAAGCATGATACCTTGTTCGTCCAACATTGTTTTAAGTTACATTGGCAGTGGTTATTAGCTCAACGTTTGGAGCTTACTCAACATTGGGTCTGGTCTGACGGAGCTGCGTCACAATTCAAGGCTCGACGTCCATTTTATTTTGTGGGGAGGTATCCTGCTATAACAGGTTTGGAGATGAGATGGAATTTTTTTGGGTCTGGCCATGGTAAAGGTGAACATGATGGTGCAGGGGCTGTTATAAAGCGGGCACTTACCCATGAACAACTAAAGACAGATGGTGTGCACATGAATTGTGCATCACATGTAGTTGAATTTTTAAGAACAAATATGTCGACGAGTGCCACAGGTGTTTATTCCTCGCAAGTTCGAGATATCAAACGTGAATTTTGGGAAGTGAAGATAGATGAAGTAAATAGGGAGAAGACCTGGGAGTGCCAAGGAATTCCCGAATTGCGATCTCTGCATGCTGTTCGCGGTTATTCCAGGTTGGATGGTCATTGTATTGCGGTTAGAGAATTGACTTGTTTTTGCTTCCATTGTGTGCAGGGAAATTGGAGATATTGTCTAAACAAAGCATACATTCAGAATTGGGAGTATCACACTCTGAATGATAAGGAAGCAGTTGATGGAGAAACAGGGCAGAATGCTGACTTCACATATGAGGGACTTGGAGATACTTTGAGTGATGTCCTGAACGTTGGGGATAACTTCGTTGTAAATGCTGAAGAAGGCAATTCAGAGGGTGCTGATTTCTATATATTAAAGTGCACGGTTAGTAAACAGTGTGCAAGGCAGAATATTGTAGATGCATGGGGAAATTTTGTATCTGCCGGGACATTCTACATCGAAGGCATTTTTTATGCAAAACTAGATGACTACGAATATGTGTACAGGCTGTTAGAAGACAAACCAGCAGCGTATATGTACTCTCATTTGGTCAGATGCATCAACGTCCCAATGTCAGAATACAATAGCTGCTCCGGTTTATACACTGTTGGTGCTAATGTGTATGAATGTATTTACAATAGTATGCCATGGAATTTGTAGCTACAAGTAGCACTTACCATGTTCTCTTGTAAAACAAACATGTATTTCGCGAAAACAGATCAATAAATTCGTTTGGAATCAATTTCTTGTATACAGTCTGCTTTCTGTGCTTCTTTCTCAATAAAATCATGTCTTTTTTGTTAAGTTTTAAGTTATAAGTTATAGCGAAATAGTCATCAGTAGCTAATTAGCTGTACAAATGCAGCTAATTAGCTGTACAAATGTATTTACAATATTATGCCATGGAATTTGTAGCTACAAGTAGCACTTACCATGTTCTCTTGTAAAACAAACATGTATTTCGCGAAAACAGATCAATAAATTCGTTTGGAATCAATTTCTTGTATACAGTCTGCTTTCTGTGCTTCTTTCTCAATAAAATCATGTCTTTTTTGTTAAGTTTTAAGTTATAAGTTATAGCGAAATAGTCATCAGTAGCTAATTAGCTGTACAAATGCAGCTAATTAGCTGTACAAATGTAGCTAATTAGCTGTCAATAGCTAAATAGTCATCAATAGAATGAAATCAACAATCTGCAACATATTCCTCAAATTACATAGTAGATAAGTACAGTGGGAACAAGTAATTAAATTCTTCATTGAATAATGTCATCTCTTTACATATTTATAAATTACCATTGGAAATGTCTACAAATCTCCTATAAACAGCTAAGCTCTTGCTAGTCAGTGGAAGGAGTCTACATATATTATCCGCATATTGAGCTCGGTATGGAGTCCACAACCATGCACCTAGTTGGCAGCTCACTGTTTGCACCAGGTACTGTTCAGGCATTTCCTCGGGTAGAATGAGACAGCATCTCCGAATATTGAAGTAGTGTCGGAAATGTTCTGTATCCAAAATCAATGTATTGTCAGCATTATATTCAGGCCAAGTAGCCCAAAAATCAGAAAGCCTCTTGAATCTTGCAGCTTCCATCTGCTCACAATTTTCTCGTGCCCATTGACCTTTAAAACGACTTCGCCATTTTGGGAAGAATCTTGCCAAACACTTCCACACATCTGATTTTGGTTTCTCACTCCAAATAAACAAATCGAAGTACTCCGCAGCCCACTCTAGAAACTGATTTGCGTCCCTCCTTGGCTGCATATATCTCACACTCATCAAGACTTTATCCAGCTCCAAGATCAAGGCTCTTCGCTCGACTTCTAGTGGTTTAGGTTTCCATTCCTGAAACTGAGCCGCTGTTACACCATTTTCTGGTAGGATACGATCAATCTCAATCAGCTCAGGTTCGGCTGACACAACTGGTGTCCTTTTACTCTTTAAACCCCTAGTCGACTGTGTTGGGCCTAGCTTCACATTCTGGTGCTCTTGTTTTGTCGACTTAGTTATCAATCCTTGGATTACCTCAGTGCATGTAGCTACTGTTCTGCTCGATATCAATCCACTGGTATCACATGCTGCATCTACCTGCAACACCAAGTCATCCGTGCTACATGCTGCATCTACCTGCAACACCAAGTCATCCGTGCTACATGCTGCATCTACCTGCAACACCAAGTCATCCGTGCTACATGCTTGATCAACTTGTGTGACCAGATCACTTGTGTCAGTTGCTACATCTACTTTCAAGATGGGGCCCTTTAAACATGCCGCAACATCAACAGTATCCACACTGCCATTGGCCTTACGAGCAATAGAATCAAACCCTTTAGACTCTGCAACATCAGAAAACACCAACATATTCACACTCACAAAGTAACTACTAGTCTCACAAAACAATATCCTGAACATCAAAGAGTTTCAGTCATAGAACAACACTCTTCAAATTATCTTGGAAAAACATCATAGAGTTCCATTACATAATGTGGATCAAGCAACAACCAATCTGAGGTTTTACTTGTCCAACAGGATAGTAAAACTTCATAAAACCCTAGCAAAATCCCTAAGCTAACAATCATATCCAACTAAACAGTATTTCGCTCCACTACGTCTGGGCCCCTTGACCGAGTAACTGGTCTTGTTCCCGATCGTGGCCCCTTCTTCAGCCTTTTTCTGGTTGGTTCCCCATTTAGCCTTGCTTCTAGGACCCAATGCGCAAGTGTGTCCTCCTCCGACAACCTTCCCATCGCCTCAGCAGCTAATTGCACATCAGCCGTTTCTTGAACTAGCTTTTCAAGTACAGAGGGATCTGTTTGGACATTTTTAGTAGTTGGGCTCGGTGGGGTGGAATCAAGGTCTTGAGACTCGAAGAAATGTTGCATCAAGTGTTCATAAACACTGTTGTTGTGAACCTCAGTTTTACATGTTGTTTCCACTATTTCATGGCATTTCACATCGTTGCCTAATTCAGTACACTGTTCCAAAAGAATAGGGTGCAGCTGATCTGAAGGAGATGTGATAGCAGGACTCTTACTTTCAGCCACATTGGCAGTAGTATCCTCATCTGTTGCAGCATCATCAGCACCAGACACATCATGTGCCGTCCTTAATCCACAAGATTCTACAATAACATGACAGTTATTTAGGATAGCTAATTAGCTACTTTACTAAACTATGGTAGAAGCTAGGATAGCTAATTAGCTAGTACGATAGCTAATTAGCAAGTATGATAGCTAATTAGCAAGTATGATAGCTAATTAGGTACTTTACTCAACTATGGTAGTAGTTAGGATAGCTAATTAGGTACTTTACTCAACTATGGTAGTAGTTAGGATAGCTTATTAGCTACTAGGACAGCTAATTAGCTGCCAGTAGCTAATTAGCTACTAGGATAGCTAATTAGCTGCCAGTAGCTAATTAGCTACTAGGATAGCTTATTAGCTACTTTACACAACTATGGCAGTAGCTACTAGGATAGCTAATTCGCTAGTAGGATAGCTAATTAGTTTCCAGCAGCTAATTAGCTACTAGGATAGCTAATTAGCTACTAGGATAGCTAATTAGTTGCCAGTAGCTAATTAGCTAGTAGGATAGCTAATTAGCTACTTTACTCAACTATGGTAGTAGCTAATTAGCTAGTAGGATAGCTAATTAGCTACTAGGATAGCTAATTAGCTGCTAGTAGCTAATTAGCTACTAGGATAGCTTATTAGCTACTTTACACAACTATGGCAGTAGCTAATTAGTTACTAGGATAGCTAATTAGTTGCCAGTGGCTAATTAGCTAGTAGGATACCTAATTAGCTACTTTACTCAACTATGGTAGTAGCTAATTAGCTAGTACCATAGCTAATTACCTACTAGGATAGCTAATTAGCTAGTAGGATAGCTTATTAGCTACTTTACACAACTATAGTAGTAGCTAGGATAGCTAATTAGCTACTATGGTAGCTAATTAGGTACTTTACTCAACTATGGTAGTAGCTAGGATAGCTAATTAGCTACTTTACTAACTATGGTAGTAGCTAGGATAGCTAATTAGCTACTTTATTAACTATGGTGGTAGCTAGGATAGCTAATTAGCTACAATGAAAGCTAATTAGCTACTTTCTCAACTATGTAGTAGCTAGGATAGCTTATTAGCTACTAGGACAGCTAATTAGCTGCCAGTAGCTAATTAGCTACTAGGATAGCTAATTAGCTACTTTACACAACTATGTCAGTAGCTAATTAGCTACTATGATAGCTAATTAGCTAGTAGGATAGCTAATTAGCTAGTAGGATAGCTAATTAGTTGCCAGTAGCTAATTAGCTAGTAGGATAGCTAATTAGCTTTTTTACACAACTATGGTACTAGCTAATTAGCTAGTACCATAGCTAACTAGCTACTAGGATAGCTTATTAGCTACTTTACACAACTATGTCAGTAGCTAATTAGCTACTATGATAGCTAATTAGCTAGTAGGATAGCTAATTAGCTAGTAGGATAGCTAATTAGTTGCTAGTAGCTAATTAGCTAGTAGGATAGCTAATTAGCTATTTTACACAACTATGGTACTAGCTAATTAGCTAGTACCATAGCTAACTAGCTACTAGGATAGCTTATTAGCTACTTTAGACAACTATGTCAGTAGCTAATTAGCTACTATGATAGCTAATTAGCTAGTAGGATAGCTAATTAGTTGCCAGTAGCTAATTAGCTAGTAGGATAGCTAATTAGCTTTTTTACACAACTATGGTACTAGCTAATTAGCTAGTAGGATAGCTAATTAGCTTTCTAGGATAGCTTATTAGCTACTTTACACAACTATGGCAGTAGCTAAATAGTTACTAGGATAGCTAATTAGTTGCCAGTGGCTAATTAGCTAGTAGGATAGCTATTTAGCTTTTTTACACAACTATGGTACTAGCTAATTAGCTAGTACCATAGCTAATTAGCTACTAGGATAGCTAATTAGCTAGTAGCTCATTAGCTGCCAGTCGCTAATTAGCTAGTAGGATAGCTAATTAGAAAAGACTAAGCTTATTAGCTACAGTATGGTATACCTGTTTGTTTTCTCCACTCATTTGGTAGAGTTGTACTGCAATCTCCCAAACAGAATGCAGCAATTCGACAGGCATGTTGAAAACAAAGCAGATGGTATGTGTGGTTGCATGGTTGTAGGTGAACCAACAAAGACGCAGTTTTGTCCTCCACACCTAACCCGCAAGCGATGCAACGTGCTTGAACTGTCAATAAATCATTTTCTGGTTCTACTTCATTTGGTAAGGGAGCAAGAATGTTCAGGTCCAAATCCTATCTGGTCCTTACCATTCCCTCCACAAAATGTAGCTTCTTCTTAAGGCAGCTAACTACCTGTTCTTGATGAATGTATTGTTCCTTCAACGCAACAGAGAAATTTACCGATTAATTATTCTTGTTGTTGAAAGATACACCAACTTTGCTCAGGAATCGTTAACTTACTTGAAGCTTATCCAAATTGTAATCTGCAACAGTATTTACACCTAGAAGGTCCAGGTTCATTGAAAGAACCTGGATCTCTATTTGCAGTTCTATTTTACGCTGGGGATCCAGTGGCCCCTCTAATTCAAGCTCCTGTTGCGCAACCTATTCCAGATAATGCTTGATTAGCACATTTTACCCGTTATTTATAACACAATCACATACCAGCAAAACAATAGTTACCTGAATCTTATTTCTAATTGTTGTAACAGCAGAAGTAACTTTGCTCTCCATTGCAGAAGCCATTGTGGCTTTCTCTAAATCAGTCTTAAAAAATGCCAATGTCTCACAGGCTTCATGGACATTTTTTAGCATATAGCTAACCAATGTCTCACCTGTATCATCGACATTGGCTTTCCTTGGGTGTCGGTGTGGTGTATGCCCCCGGTCTTGCTGGGAGTCGGCAGTTGCATCAACAGCTGCCATGCTCCAAAATCTGTCTATTTTTTGTGCCAAGGTCCCCATCTTTCGGCATCTTTTTACCGATGCCTCACCATAGACTGCCCAAGCTACCCTATACATTTCAGGGTCTCTAGATTCCTTCGCTGTTTTGCAGTACTCATATGCAAATGCTCTAGCAAATGAAACTGACAACTCATTGTTGACTGGGATCTCCTGATGAACTTTCTGGTGCAGTCTCATGCAGTCATCGTACAAGTCGGCTCGTACATGCTTCAGCTTGACCTTGCCTTTGACTCTAGGCACTGTATATACTGTCATCCAGTCTATATCACTGATCAATTTATCACTTAGGACAGCAGGGTCAACACCCTCGAGTGACAGACCATAGGTGTTGTGGAAGTCCTCCTTTGTCTCGCAAAATTTTGCGAAGTTTAGCACTCTCGTATACGGAGGAACGAGCCATCTGAAATATCATTTCAGAAATCAGAAATAGTGCAAAATCAGAATATGTGAGAATCAAAAACCCCAATCAACAACAACAAAAATGGTGCAAAATCTTTAACTTAACCTAATCAAAATCTGTAATCAGAAGTTTGAAATCAGAAACCCTAATCAAAATCTGTAATCAGAAGTTTGTAACCAGAAACCTTATTCAGAAATTCTAATCAGAAATTTATAATAAAAAACCCTAATCAGAAATTTCAATCAGAAACCCTAATAAAAAATTTCAATCACAAACCCTAATCAGAAATCCTAAGCAGAAATTTATAAACAAAAACCCTATTCAGAAATTCTAATTTGTAATCAAAATTTGTAACCAGAAACCCTATTCAAAAATTCTAATCAGAAATTTATAATCAAAAACCCTAATCAGAAATTTCAATCACAAACCCTAATCACTAAAGACAGGATTAAACACAAAAAAAGTAATATAAACACACCTGTTGCTACTCCCCGATTTGCGAGACATCCTTGTATGGGACTCCAAGGACTTCGCCCTATTCGATTTTGGGGAAATATGAATCGGCACCAAAGTTCAGACAGTAGTCAAAAAGAAAAAACAAATGTTTGGGGTTTCTGTAACTGAAACATACCTGGACGATGATCGAGCGGGTTCTGTGTTGTAGCTCTCAATTTGCAATGTCGATTTTTTGCTGTTGCGGGAGCTACGTCTGTGTTCGTGCTCTGAGTACTCCATCTGCGTTCAAAATCAGACTTAGGCTAAACAGGAAATTGATGACATTGAAGTCGACCTTAGATGATGGTGATATTCCCCAAGTTCCACTACGTCTGAAACAGAAGTTCAAATATTTGAGTTTTTTCATAAATTAGTTTTTCAAATATTTGATTTTCCCACAAGAAAGACTAGCTAAACAAATAGCTAATTAGCTATGGCCATTTTAGTAGCTAATTAGCTATAATAGTGTTTCCACTCGCATGCTTTTACCCATATGATAATATTAGATATATATGTAAAGAAAAATAATATATATATATATACAAGAGAGGACTTGAACCAATAACCCCACCCTATGACTCTCAAATCTTACCATTTACTCTATACTAGTAATATACATAAAATAAAGCATACTTTATATTACATAAAGGATTTGCATCATGATATAAAAATAAAGTTGTATGTTGTATTCAACAGCATTTTGAGTTGTATGTTCCCACAACCTCATACACCAAAGTCAACACACCTACCATTAGGCTAGGCCCTTTCTCTTTAAGATTATATTTTTATGCTTATTGTTATTGCATATATTGTTTCATACATAAAAGCTCAAATGAGCGAGATGTTTATCATGCATCACATGTAATGCA
This sequence comes from Azolla caroliniana, assembly GCF_043228905.1. Lineage (NCBI taxonomy): Eukaryota > Viridiplantae > Streptophyta > Polypodiopsida > Salviniales > Salviniaceae > Azolla > Azolla caroliniana. The sequence continues at coordinate 12,475,972 of NW_028230443.1, forward strand.
TGAACGCCAAATGGCGATCATGCATCACATGCATTTCATGCACTACATGCATGACTTGTACCCTCCAATGCATCATATGCATGGGGGCACCTATTTAAATGGTGAAAGAGAAGATCAAAGGGAGATGTGTATGAGATATCAATCAAATATATATTACATAAGAGATATCATAAAATAGAGAAAGAAAGGAAGAAGTTCAAGATAAAGGTGGAGCTCTAGCTTGGCGGTCGTGGTGGTCAACTCTCAACAAGAGGGAGGCGGTTCGAGCCTTATCTTCATCAAAATATTGAAGTGAAGATTGTAGTGGTCTACGATCAAGAAAGAGAAGAGCGATTACCTTGCAAGACAAAGTTTGGAGGTTCGACGACGTGTACAATCATTTTGTAACTCTTTCATGAAAATGATTATAAATTTCATACACTTTCTCATATATTATTTTATATCTTATCTTGTCTTATCTTATATTCCTTAAAAATTCTAATTTGTCATATCTTATTGATATCTATTCACTCTATATCTACTCTTTCATCTCTTCCGTCCATAATCCCTGTGATTCCTTCCTCACTTTCACGTTATCCTTTGTGTGCGCAACGCTACGCTTCTAGGCGAGCCACATCACGACACCGTGGAACCTTAAAACGATTCCGGTACCGAGAGCTCACATTCAAAAACTAATGGAGCTACTCAAGGAGAAGGTTGATATGGGGATCCTCAAACCACTGAGTGCCCAATATTCGAATAGGTCGTTTACGATACCAAAGAAGAGCGACACACTGCGTTTCATACAGGACCTGCAATCTTCAAATGAGTAATAATTCGGAATGCAGGGGTAAGGCCGACCATCGACGAGTTTGTAGAGGCCTTCCCTGAAAACTCGACCTACTCGATCGGTGACTTATATTCAGGGTATGACCCATTCCAATTAGGCATCGAAAGTAGGGACACCACGATGTTGTGGACCCTTCTCAACTTAGTTCAGATGTGTACCCGACCGCAAAGAGTGACAGATTCAGTGGAGCACATGTGAATGCAATGAGCAAGGTATTGAGGGATTGCATACCGGACATCACCATGTCGTTCCTAGATGACATCTCGATAAAGGGGTGTCCAGAGGACTGGAAAGGACGAGAAGGTCGGGGAAGATGGGTGCCGGAAATTCGTGACCGAGCACATTTTCGACTATGAGAAGATATTGTAGAGGCTAGAGGGAGCACGACTTACCTTCTCTATGGAGAAGTCAGTGTTCGAACAGTTAAAGATTTTGATGGTCAAGCATCTATGCGGTCCCTACGATCAGAAACCGTCTCCGGCTAAGGTCGAAGCTTCTTCGGCGATGAAGGAAGAATGCAGGTCCACCACGGAGGTTCAATGCTTTCTGGGGGCCTGTATCTTCTACCACATTTGAAGCCCCCACTATGCACATATTGCCGAACCACTCTATGGCTTATTGAAGAAGGGGTGGAGGTTTGAATGGGGAGAAGAGAGCACGGAGGCTGTGAGGAGACTAAAGGGGATGTTGATAGTGGTACCAACTCTACGGAAGGAGTTCTATGGGAATGAGACTCTGATTTACATCACGATCGATACAAGTTTGATCGGAATCGGGTGGTTGATCAACTAGGAGGAAGAAGGTTGCACGACATTTGCCATCCAATTCATAGCAAAGATACTAAGTGAGCGTCAGTGAGGATACACCCAAGTTAAGAGGGAACTGTGGGGTATCGTTTTGGCACTGAAGGCCAATAAAGACTATCTAATCGGGACAGACGTAATTATCGAGACAGACTATCTCCTGATTCTCGGGATGATATCTGGATGCGTGATTCTGGATTTGGCTATGCGTAGATGGATTGCGTACATAAAATCCCTAAATCCAGAAGTCTGACATATTTGTGGAAAGGACAACACCATGGCCAATATGTTGTCAAGAGCACGACTCAAAGGAGAGGACGGAATGGTGTTAGAGGATAAGGAAGTTGGAGTCGACTTCTTCGAGTTGGCTCGACTATCGGCGAATGAACAAAGCACTCTGACCCTACACGTGGCCAACAAAGACAACTACAAGGGGGAGTGGCTGTTGGTCGAGAAGTTTCTGAGAACACTAATACCAGATGCGTCGTGGACGAAGGAAGAGCTGAGTCATATTCGAAAGAAGGCGTACAAACTCTTCCTAAAGGTAGGTTAATATGGCGGCCTACGAAGAAACAGAATGGTACACCACTCTAGGTGGTGACGAAGGAGGACCACTCTAAACTATTGGCTCAATTTCATAAGTCCCTAGTCTGGGCATCGAGGGACGTGGGCTACATTTGAGAAGCTCAAAGGTTAGGTATTGGTGGTCAAGGATGTACAACGACATGCATCAAGTCGTGATGATGTGTAAAAGCTGCCAAGTACATTCTGGAAACTGTCACCGTGACAAGCTACGTCCAATCCACCTGCCACGCATTCACTTCAAGTAGATGGTCGATTTAGTGGAAATGTCGATGCGAGTAGGCCAGGTAAGGTATCTGGTGTTGGCAAGAGAGGATCTAACAAAGTAGGTGGAAGGGCAAGCCTTGGCGAACAAGACGACCACCGCCATCTACCGGTTTCTCATTCAAGATGTGATTTGCCGGTACGGGTGCATCTGAAATATCGTGGCCGATAGAGGGAAGCTGGATGTACACGAGGCAACAGAGCTATTCAACCGGTTGGGGATCCATCTCTCTCACACGAAGGCATATAATCTGCAAGCCAATGGTAAGGTTAAACGGGGGCACGGGCCGATTATGAAGGCCATTGTACGCGCATGTAACGATCGAGTCGGAAATTGGCAGTGACTCTTGCCATATGTGTTTTGGGCCGACCGAACTATGCACAATTCGGTAACGGGGTACATGCTGACCGAGCTCATGTTCGGACAAAAGCCGATCATGCTGGTAGAAAGAACGATCACCTCGTGGTTCGTGGTCGACTGGTTGGACGAAATGAGCCGAGAAGAGCTACTAGCCGCATCAATTCGACAACTCGAGAGCCAACCAGAAGACGTGGAGCGAGCAGGGTGAAGGAGGTGGGTATAGAAAACAAGGTATGGTTCGAGTGAATGCACCGACTTAGACCAAGGAAGATCGAAGAAGTCGACTGGGTGCTGGTCTACGACAGTAGCCTCGACAACCAGCACCGGTGGAAAAAGAAATTCCCAAGAAGATGGTTCAGGCCAGATGTGGTAGCAGGTGCCAATGCCAATGCCATGTATCACCTTTCGAAGCTCGACAAGACTAGGATAGTCATGCTGATTGCGGGGAAGCGGGTTAATGTCTTCAAGAAATGACTGGAAGCAGAAGCGGATCCGGGGGTGGAGGAAGAGGATGCCGACGAGTACGAAGGGTTGAAGAAGGATCAGAGTGGCAATGGATCAGAGGAAGACAAGTAAGGGTCAACCCAGAATTACCCAATGCTTCCCAAGTCGGCAAATACTAGAGGATGTGCTATTTGGTGGGGGTGGATGTCATGGAGGATTCCGACCACTAGGAGAAAGGTTCCTCAGATGTGTAGGAACAAGGGAGTGCACATTTGCACATGAAATGATCTTAGTATAAAAATGAATGTAAATAAAGAGTATAAGTACAAGACAGAATAGTTTATTAGCACTGATGGGCCCTCAAAAAAAGGGGAAGAATAATAGGATGTGATGGGAGGGATTTACGAGAAGCATGGGAAATCTCTGACATAAAACAACCATCATTACAACATGATGTAATGGACCTTCCTTGAGCTATAAAAGGAGGGAAGGGAGACTATAAAAGGGATCAGTCATTTTGAAGGGGAATGTGTTGTTAGATTGAATTGTGGAGCGATATCGCAGGCGGTAGGTTTTCTGTTCTGCACAGTCGGATTGGTGGTGTGAGGTCTTCTGCTTGCGTGGGTAGCCCGTGTGCACTTGTCTAGAGGCTCACTAGTTTGTGTATCTGTTGAGCTCGAAACTTTGCTAACTAGCCTAAGGCCATCTCATTGTATTCTTTCTTTATACTTAACCGATTACTTGTCTTCACTATATTTGGTGTACTATTCGTGGGATCTTTGTATTGGTCTGTCTATTTGTGTTAACAATCGATTCTTTGCCTTCTCGGTCCGGGGAGGTGTCTTCTATTCTCTCCTCTGTTTTGCTCTAACCGACTTGTGTCCGCGAGCCCATGCGTTCGTCTTCCGGAATATGGTGGTAGAGCCGAATCTACAACGGTTCTACTAGCCCGTGTCCTCAGTAAATCGGACATCCCAAGCGACACAAAATATTTCCATATAGAAACTTTGCGGTTGAAGCCGCTGTGTTGTTGCATAAGGCTTTGGCTTCCCCACACTTTGTGCAATAATTTGTTGCGACGATTATATACCGATTGCCAGTTCATGTTGTTGCCGGCTTAAAGGGCTCTACGAAGTTGATGCCCCATTTCTGAATAGGTTCTAAGGGTAGAATTGACTGATGCGGCATTCGTGCTTGTGTTGTCAGTTGGCCCAAGCGATGGTATAAATCACATTCCCAATTCTACCTAAGTGCGTACTTTAATGTTGTTGGCCACCATAAGCCACTCTGCCATACTTCCCCACAATGTGCTTCCCTCAATACAATAGGCTTTTGATCTGCTCCGAGGCATCGCCTCTAGATTCCGTCAAGATTCTGTCTACTCCTTTATGGTATAACACATAGTGCATGAAACATAAATTCCGACACTTGACCACCAACCTTTTCTTTTGATCTTGACTTAACTTGTTCGGCGGCAGTCCTCTGTTCAGTAACGTGAAGATATATATGAGCCCCTTGTCGTCCTGCTCTATAATATTATCCGCTAGTCGAGCCGCTACTATCCGAAATAAGTGGCCATCTGGAAAATCGTCTTCCACTTCGTTTCCTGCTTCCCTTGATTCCAGTCGGATCAAATAATCTGCGATGGCATGTACATATTAACATTGTAGATCATGCCAAGGGCTTCCCTTTCCGTTGTCAATTAATTTTGCTCCGCTCAAGATAGCTTTCGGCTAGCATAGTACACCGGACAGTACCATCTCGATTGTATGAGTTGCATTAAAGCTCTTATGATTGCTATATCTGATGCATTGACAGAAACATGGAAGGCCTTGGTCCAATCCAAAGGTTGCACTCGATATGCTTTGTCCTCAACATCTCGTCTCTCCCACGGTTGTCGTGAAGATTTTCGGCAACAGTGTGAAAATTGCATGGAACGTACAAAATCGAGTGCAGTTCTTCACACACAATATGAAAAAATAATAATGTAAATAAGTTTAATATCTTGGTACAAAAAGATGGAGATCTTAAAGAGCTTTTGAATGCTCTTTGTTACATAACAAACAGACATCTAAGTGTCAAGTTATGTGGGTATGAAGTTTGTAAAGAAAAAGAGAAAAATAAAAAATTGTGAGATATCCCACATAGACACGACAAATAAGGATCTCACCATATATAAGGAAGAGAAAAAGCTATTATTTTTTTGTTTAGGTGTGGAGAATAGAAAGGATGAGCTGAATGACTTGATGAATGGATGTAGCCAAGTTCATTGGTTTTGGACGGTGACGGCATCCGGTGATTGGTGACCTCAGGATGCGGACCGAACCGGGCCAAACCGAACGTATGCAAATTGGACGGATCGGTTGGGTCGGTTGATCGCGGTGCATGGCGTTTTAAAGATAATTGGTCCCTAATTGTATTTTGTGCATAAATGAAAAAGATGTAAGCAAGACTTGAACATTACACCTCCAAGGTAGGAGGCAATAGACTTACGACTAGGCTATGTCATTTCCTGAGAAATGTTTTTCCTATCATTATAGTTTTACGTGTAAATTCTCATATTAGAGCTTGATTGAGTGACATGTGATGCATGAGCGCCAAATGGCAAACATGCATCACATGCATTCCATGCATTGTATGCATGTCTTGTACCCTCACATGCATCATATGCATGGGAGCATCTATAAAAGGGTGGATGAAAAAGATCGAAAGGAGCGATGTATTAATCAAGAAATTAAAAGTAAGAAAATTCGTTATCCAATTGATGTATCAATCTTGTTCTTCAAATCTAAAATCAAGAGTTCAATCTTAATCTCTCTCTCAATCTAAAGTCAAGAATTCTATCCTATCTCAATCTCTCTCTCTTTTAATCTATCTTAAATACTTTCTCGCTAAAGCTAGTGCAAACTTCGAATCCTTCCGGTCCAGGACCCCGGCGGTTCCGCCTCACGATCCACACCTAGCGACGGATCTTCACAACACCGTTGACGCCAGTTACTGTATAACCTCCATTATCGGGGAGCCAAAATTTCTTGCCTATGGGACAAGTGTGGGGTTTTGGTTGGTTGTCCAAACTATCGTGGCGCCACTCCTTGATAAACCTCTTCAAAAATCCTCTCGGCCTTTATCACGAAGAGAGTCCCTGCTTCGCTCGTGGTTCGGCCGAACTGTAAGAAATTGGACGGAGTTCCTCCCATCTTGGTTCTTCACTCGTGTGTAGGCTGAACTATTGTTGACCACTGTCGTCTCCATCCGAGCCACCATGATGTATGGTTCTCCAAGTATGATTAGGTGAGAGGACGTCTCATGCACGAAGAAGTGTGATCAATTTCCATGTTGTCGTGGAGGATTCCAACCACTAGGAGGAAAGTTTGTAGGATCCGTGTGAACAAGGGTGTGCATGTATGCACACGAACTAGGTCTTATGTACAAACAATTGTGAATAATGTTGTATTAATAAGTACAAGATAAGATATCTTTTATTAGTACTTAAAGGTATAAAAGAATACATATTGACGCTTATGTGAAACACCAAGTACATAATCGGTTATCCGCAATGGAACAATTAGGTAAACATAGAGAATGGATACATAGTATAAGAGGGAGATTGACTAGAGTAGACAGCAATAAAATTCTATTACAAAATGACTCTCAGTACTCAGTTTATACAATGTGCTCACATAGCACTATTTATACAAGTCCTCAAAAGGAGTAACAGAAGTACTCACAAGTACTTCAATGCTCATAATGGAGTCTGATACTAACTGTGCCTATAATATTCCTATTTACTCATAAAGTAGTAATATAGGCCTCTAACTAACAGTTGATTCGATTTACCAACCAATTCAGCTTTTGGCTTATTCAGCCGATTCGGACCTAACCAATCAGTGTCCACCCAATCTGGCTCTCGGCTTCTTCAACATCTGGCCCAAGTTGAGCTTGCTTTATCAATATTCCCCTCAAGCTTAACTTGAGGTCGGTGCATCTGCTCTTCAAGCCCTTCTTAGATCCCTCGTTGTTGTGGCATTGGCACCCTTCGACCCGTCGGCTCCTCCATATCGGCGTCGGCTTCGGTTGCCTCGTTGTTCGCTTGGCCGTCATGCGATTCAACTCTTCCTAATCACTCTTCTTGACCGATTTAGTTGTCTTCGATCCATTCCCACTTTTGTCCGAGACAGTTGTCTCCAATTCGTCCTCCTTTAGGCCCTTGAACACATCTGACCATGTCTTGGTCCTAACCTCTATGTTCAGGTCGACTCTACCACCTACCTTGTCTTTCTCGGCTTTGCCTCCCCCTTGTTTAGATGGCTCCGGCTTTGGCCCATTCTTTCAGTTGCTCCCCCTACATCTGGCTAGTCTCCATTTAGCCGATCTTCTTCCATCTGTCCACATGTCCTCAACTTCTCCATCCGATTTGGACGTTCTGACTTCTTCAATCGTTCGGAAACAGAACTCTTCATTTGATTAAGTTCTTCAGACTTCATCTCTCTCCTACCTCTCATTCTCACTCCCCCTCAAGTTCGGCATGTTGAGGTGTTGTATGTCAAGCATGCCCGAGAATTGCCGCAACTTGGCCAGGGCAAGAGGTTTGGTGATGATATCGGCAACATGTTGATCAATCAGAACATACACGAGTTCCAATACACCAAAGAGGACACGCTCACGGACAAAATCGTAGTGCATCTCAATGTGCTTTGTCCGGGCGTGGAAGACGGGGTCCCTCACAAGTTGGATGTTGATGAGGTTGTCGCAGTATATGACTATCGGTTCAGACACCTCCACATGCAAATCTGTCAAGAGCCATTTCAGCCATATGGCTTTGCATGTTGCGACAGTCACTCCTCGAGTCAGAACAAATCCGTATTGGCCTCAGTACTCGACAGTGCCACTGTCGGCTGCTTCTTGCTACTCATGGCGATCATGGCACTTCCTAGTGAAAACGCAAACCCTAATGTTGACCTACGATCACCGGAATTTCTAGCCCAATCGACATCCATGTAGCCGACATCTGTTTGGCGACACTTGTCCGATACAGCAACAACGTGTCCTTTGTGCCGTTAACATATCTCAAAATCCTTTCTGCACACTAAAGATGTTTGACAATTGGCTACAACATAAACTAGCTAATCAAGCCGACCGGATAGCTAAGGTCTGGATGAGTGATGGTCAGATACATAAGACTTCTAACTATCTATCGGAACCATGTCAGGCTGCACATCTTTCCCGATCCTTAGCGAAGCTTTATATTTCGATCCAGAGGAGTTGCAACGATTTGCAATACGTCATACTAAACTTAAAGAGCATACTTAGTACATAATGCCATTTGCTAATCAGTATGTCTTCGGGGGTGCATATCACTTCAATCCCGAGGAAGTAATGAAGGTCCCCAGATCCTCCATATCAAATGATGCGGCTAGTTGACACCTTACATAACCGATTTCTTCTAGGTCGGCACCGATGATGACTAAATAATCGACATATAGCAAAATGCTTATCAATCCGGTGGACCGACTCTACCATCATAATCGATGTCGTGTTGTTGCGCATAGCCCTTTGCTACAAACCTAGCCTTGTACCGGTTGATGGAGCCATCGACATTGTACTTGACCTTGTACACCCACCTGCATCCAATTGGCTTTACACCCTTGGGGGCGTCAACCACGTCCCAAGTCTCCTACTATGCCAATGCGTGTATCTCTTCCTCCATGGCGGCACACCAATTTGCATTCTTTGTCGCCTCTGCGTAGCTCTTTGGCTTGCATATCGCCGCCTCTTTAGTCATGTACGCATAATGATGTGCCCTGGACTCATTATACTCATACCTAATGACAAGGTTCTTCTGGCAGGATGATCAACACAACCTCTTGTTGGCCATCCTCAAGGCCCTTCTGGCTGAATACGACCTCATTTATGGAGGTCTATCTTCACTCCGGGCCGTGTCGGATTCACTCCGGTTCGACACGCCATCCTCTTTGTTGTACTCTAATATCTTCATCTTGATACAGAAAAACAGGAACTCGGCCATAACCGAGTCAAATGCGGAATGGGTACAAGGAAATACAAAGGGAAACAGAAATACAAAGATGTTAACGTGGAAAACCCCAAATTGGGTAAAACCGTGTGCCCACATACACCAAACCAATCACTATGAGAGACTAAAGTACAATAAAATAAACTCACATGCACCACTCTGAGTTTGTACTCCTTGCCAACATGCGATTACAATAGAGATACACTTGTTCTATTCCTCTCTCGCTTTCTCACGTTTCCATTGTTCTGCTGCAAAGGCAACAACCTCGCACGCGTTGTACACACAGTTACAAATATATGCACTCAAGTAGACAATGAACAAGAGGACTCAACAAGATAACATAAAGTTTTCCCTAGTTATCTTTATACTTAGATAACTTTTGGGCTATTTACATAACTGGCCTAAATAGGCTCGACTCAAAACCTATTTACATTTGTGACTATTCCAAATACTTATCCTAACTTTGTCTGGTTCCAGGTCGGATCCATCTGATCTATCTCACATGCCTCCGACATCCGATTGTGTAGCCACCTCTACCCTAAATTCGGCCCATACGAAGGGACCTAATTCTCAACAAACTCCCCTTGAGGTTTCACTAGTCTGACCCAACTCTTACATGCTTCTAGCCTTTCTGCTGACAGCACCTTTGTTATCATGTCGGATCTATTCTCCGATGTGTGGATCTTCGTCAAAGCAAACTCCCCTCCTTCTACCCGCTCTCGGAGCCAATGATATCTCCTTTGAATATGCTTGGTTCTTGAGAGATAGGCCACATTCTTCGTTAGGTGGATGGAACTTTGGTTGTCGGAATTCACCTTGTCGAATTCCAAGATCTCTGATAAAATCCTTCATCCATATCATTTCCTTTCTGGCTTCGATAGCTGCCATGTACTCGGCGGCCATGGTCAACAATGCCACGGCCTTTTGCAACCTTGACTGCCATGAGCCGGCTCGCCCTGCACAGGTTATTACATACCCAGACATGGACCGACTGGTATCGACAATAGTCGACATGTCTGAATCAGTAAAACCTTCTAACACGGGGTTATCTAAGCCGAATCAGAGAGACATGCTCGAGGTGCGCTCAAGTACCAAAGTATCGACTTAACTGTTGTCTAGTGCTCTCTTCTAGGGTTGGTCATGTATCGGTTGACGACTCCAACAACATATCCAATGTCTGACCTAGTACATGCCATCGTGTACATTAGGCTTCGGACTACTGAAGCATATGGTACCTTTTGTTGGCATAAAAGACCGACTCCTTCCACTTTATATCCTAGTGTGAACTCGTCTTCAACAATTAGGGCTTAGTATATAAGTGACACCTAACATTGTAAAGATAGAACACTTGATCGTCTTGTACATCGAGTCTCTGAGAGAGAGAGAGAGAGAGAGAGAGAGAGAATAGAAATAAAGATAGCTTCCATTAAAGCTTCATCTGTGTGCCTATCATCTGTCTATATCTTCTTGCCTTCCTTCTGTGTTGTTTGCTGAGCATAACCAACAGGTCCTAACATAAGCTTCCTGACATATCTGTCCCTCAATTGGTATCAGAGCCACTTGCTACTCGGCGGCAACAGACAACAGAAAAAGACTAAAAGGAAATAGACCAAGTCAGTAAAATCTCACATTCAAAGAAGAATATGGCTTCAACATCCAGAACAGGAGTTGAAATCAGAAAATTTGATGGAAAATACTTTGCCCTTTAGAAGGAGATGATGTAGGACGTGTTGATCATTAGATGACAAGTCGAAGCTATTAGACACAATGAAAAACCTGCCTCGATGACAATCGAAGAGTGGAGATCTACAGATGACATCGCATTCTCCACCATCCGAATGCATCTGGCCGAAAACAACCACTTAGCATGGCGAAAGAGATGACAACGTTCTCACAGTGGGAGAAACTACAAGTCATGTACAAGAAAAAGTCCTCATCTTCAAAACTGATTTTGATCAAACAACTATTCAACACGAAGATGAGAGAGACCGATCCGGCTACCACTGACATCAATACCTTCAGCCGGATGTTGTCAGAACTCTCCTCACAAGAGATGAACTTCGAAGAAGAAGTGAAAGCCCTTGCCCTCCTATTGAGCTTGCCGGCGATTTGGGAGGTATTATGCACGATAGATGCCAATAAGCCGACCGATCCTAAATCCGGATGAGACGATCGGTCAAGTTCTCACCGAGGAGATTCGGCGAAAATCGATGGGATTTACCATTGATGAATCGACAAAATCCCATCACTCAACCGAGTCGTTCGATCAACAGAGTCGAACTAGAGAAACAGCCGACAGAACCGGTCGGAATACCAACCGATCAAAAACGAGGGGAGACCGACAATGGTCGAAATCAAGAACGAGCCGATTAGGTGAATTCTGCATACACTACAGAAAAGTTGGCCACAATGTTTGCGACTATTGGTCAATCAAGAAAAAAGAGAGTGGTCAGCGATCCAAGTAGAATTGAGGAGGACCTTACTCGGACCACTCTCCTACAGGCAATCAAATAAATGTTGCCGATACCCAATCAGGAGAAATTTTCTCCTTAGAGGATTCAGTGATCAGAGAAGTCCTCTATAGTGCACAAGATGCACACACGTGGTTATTGGACTCTGGTGCCACGTTTCATGTGACCCCCAACTATTCAGCCAAAGTCAGCGGCACAGTCCAACTAGGCAATGAGCAAGATTGCAAAATCGCAAGGACTGGAGAGGTTTCCAGCAGATTGCCAACTAGCAACATGATCACCCTGCACGGACTGCGGCATGTACATGATCTAAAAAGGAGTCTGGTCTCCATCGGCATGTTAGCCAAAGACGGCTACAAAACGACTCTAAGTGAGTCGATATGGATGATCAACTCAGGAAACCTTAGAGCTGGGAGAGGGCACTAGTACAACAACTTGTACCCATTGATGGCGATCAATCCAGAAGGGGCCATGAATGTAGCTGAAAAGACCAACCCGAACTTATGGCATGGCCGACTTGGCCATATGTCTCAAGCTGGACTTGATTGGTTGATGGCGGTTGGCTACATCCTTAAACTCCAAGCAAAGACAGACTTCTGCAAGCATTATCAATATGGGAAACAGACCTGAAGTCCACAAACTCTCCCTTACGAGATGGTACAACAACCCCTGGAGCTCATGCACATAGATATATGTGGGCCCATGCCGGAGCGATCACTAGGAGGCTCCCGATACTTCATCACCTTTGTAGATGACTGTACATGGAAGGTCTGGGCCTACTCCATTAGGTCCAAAGACAAAGCGCTCGAGGTCTTCACTCGATGGACAACTGAAGTGGAGAACCGGTCGGGATACAATGTGAAGGCACTCAAATCCAGCAACGGAGGAGAATATACCTCTGGAACCTTCAAACAAAGGGATTCGACAAAGGGATCCAGCATCAAGAGACCGTTCCTTACACACCCATGCATAATGGAGTGGCAGAACAGATCAACCGAACGATCTAGGAGAGGGTGACGACAATGCTCTATTAAGCCAGACTGAAGCTGGAGTTCTGGGCCGAGGCATTGCAGACGACAGTATACCTAGTAACTCTTTCGCCTTCGAATGCAATCAGGCTCGAAGTACCACAACCACTATGATCAGGCAAACAACCGACCTACGATAGGCTCTGTGTATCCCCAAGGTTAAAAGGACCAAGTTGGCACCCCATGCAATGAAATGCATATTTCTCGGTTATGGAACCGATGGGGTCTTTGACTACTAGCTATGGGATCTAGAGAACCGGAAACTGATACGGAGAAGTGACGTAGTCTTCTCTCAACGGAACCAGCAACAAATAGTTGGTAAAAGAGTATCCTTTGAAGACACTGGGCAGACTCAGAGACTCAACAAACAGTTGAACTCGAACAGGCCAACAATATACCTGCCAACTCCGAATCGGCGACAGGTCCAATAGTCGAACTCGAAGATGTAAAAGAATAGTGTGTGTGGAAGCGTAATAGACACAACCGTGTAACAAAAATGACGAAGAGAATGTTTAATGGAAATCTTTGAACACAACACAACGTATGCAAAAGAGACAGAGAATGAGAGAGAGAGAGTGCACGGAACACACAAAACTAAGATTCAAAAGTAACTCTCTGGCACTCTATACAAGATGCGCTTAATAGGCGCTTTTTATACATGTCCTTATGAACAAACAGAAGTACTGTCAGAGTACTGACACATACTTCAATGCTCATTAACTCTGACAGTACTTCAGAGTACTAACACATACTCCTACACTAACTCCCAAAATTATTCCTTATGAGGAATAACACTCTAACGGCCTCTCGGCTTACGCACCGTTACAGTCCTTGTGTGTACGGTTTTACGCACCCAATGTTGAGCTTGTATCTCAACACTCTCCCTCAAGCTCAACTTGAGGTTCCGCCTGCTCTTCTAGATCTTTGCTCCGGCTTCTCCTGGCTTCACCCCTCGCACAGGCTCCTCGACCCGTTCGATTCCGTGCACCTCAACCCTTCCGGTCGGCTTGTCTACTCTTGTGGCCATTCTTAGCTTCCTTGCTGGTGCTTCTTTCGTTTCCCTTTCCTCCGCTTGGCCCTCAGTTGATTTGGCATGTCCAAATCAAACATTTCGATTGAATCGGTCACTTCCAATTCATTTCCGCTCACATTTGAATTGGTTGTCTCCAATTCTTCTTCGGTCTTTAGGCCTTTGACAATGTCAGACCACATCTTGTTCTTGGCCTTATCGCCCCCTTTTTTCGGTTGTCTTCGGCTCTTCCCTGCGGTTACAACCCCTGTCTGCATCTTCGGCTTCTTCAGCTGACCCGAAATCGAATTCTTCATCTGACTCGACATTGTCAGAACCAAGGATAAAAGATAGAGTGATGGAAGAAGGATAGAGAAGAATGGATGTATAAGATAGAGAAAGAAAGAGAATGGATACAAGATATGTAATGAGAGCTAAAGACTGGTGTTGATTCGAATTGATTTGAGAATACATGTATGCGCTTATTTATAGGTTCCTATAGAATAGCTTAGAGATTTCTAAAATGTTCTAGAATGTTCTAGACCTAGAATGCTCTAGGACATTCTAGAACATTCTAGAATAATCTAGAGTTTTTACAATAATCAATGTCATACAAGAAGTAGCTTTTATTGTTTCATATAACAATAAGCTATCTTAATGGTTGAGGTTTTCAAGTATGAATTACAAGGTTCGAGGTTCAAGTCCGGGTGACGCCATAATGGTCATGTGTTCATGACACTATCCCTCCTTCGAGAACGCCGAGTGGAAGTCGGCGTTAACATTGTTGGGCCGGGCTTGTTTGGATAGTGACGATGGAAGTCGTTGACCAGAGCTTCAACATTACAAACGTTATCGATGGGTTCCCAAGTGCGATCACTCGGAGGATAACCAAGCCAATCAACTAGATAATAAAGCTTATTGCGCACAATCTTAGAATCGAGAATAGCAGCTACCTCGTATTCGGGGCCGTCCACAAGTTGTATAGAAGGCGGTGGTGGCACGACACGATTAGGAATTAAAGAGGCGTGGCAAGGTTCCAAAAGAGAGCTATGAAAGACAGGGTCAAGCCGCATATGTGCAGGAAGGTTAAGACGAAATGTTGCATCATTAATCTGCGCTGTGATGACAAAAGGACCTAAGCGTTGATAGTCAAGCTTAGCACACGGTCGGGTAGTCTTGATGTGATGACGAAGCAACCATACACGGTCACCAACCTTAAACGGAGACTTAAGACGATGTCAATCGGCATTGGTCTTATGGTGTGCTTGCGCTTTCTGAAGATGTGACGATAACTCGAACTGGATTTGTTGTAGTCGGTGGAGGTGATGCGCCGCACTAGGGTTTCGTGACACCTCGGGAAGATCCAGTATACACCATCGAGGGTGGTTGCCGGTGTAGGCAAACAAAGGTGTAACTTTGGTAGAAGAGTGGACCGTGTTGTTGTATGCAAAATCGGCAAGATGTAAAATTTTACTCCAATCATCTTGTTGATAACTAATGAAACATCGAAGATATTGCTCGAGCGTTTGATTTGTGCGCTCTGTTTGTCCGTCAGTTTGTGGATGATAAGCCGAAGAGAGTTTGCAAGAGATTTTGAGGCCTGCCCATAGGTGCTTCCAAAAGTGTGAGATAAATTGAGGACCTCGATCGCTAATAATATCATTCGGGAGACCATGATGGCGAAACACTTCACGCATAATGAGATCTGCAGTTTCTTCACTATTGATGGTCTTTACACATGGTACAAAATGTGCCATCTTGGTGAACTGATCCACTACTGTTAAAATAGTTTCAAAGCCTTTGGAAGGTGGCAGATCCGTAATGAAATCCATAGAAATAGACTGCCATGGCTTGTTGGGAGGGGGTAATGGTTGTAGTAAGCCATAAGGGTGATGCCGGGGTATTTTGGCGCGACAGCAGGTGTCACAAGTGCGAACATAATCTTCGACAAATTTTTGCAAGTGAGGCCACCAAAATGAACGTTTCACCAGCTCAATGGTCTTGGAAATACCAAAATGTCCAGCCATGGGGGCATCATGACAATGTTCCAACACTTGAAGTCCGGGTGATCCGTCGGGGACGTAAAGGAGATTCTTGTAGAAGAGTAAACCATCTTGCCACTTGAAGTCCTGATAATGTTGAGATGACCCTGGCAATGTGGAGCAAGATGGACGACTTGAACCACAGTGGGCTAAGACATCCTTAGCAAAATCATCCGAATGAAGTTGTTGCCGAATAGTGTCAAGAAGGGTAGAATCAAGTGGTGTGCCATAAATTATTGTTACCTGTAGCTTTGATGGCCCGAGGAGAGTTTGCTTTTGATTGTCAAAGGCCGGATCTCCAAGTCGAAGGGCTAGATACGAACGCCGAGACAGAGCATCTGCTTTCCCTTGTTGTTTTCCGGGGCGAAAAATGATCTTGAAATCGAAACGCGTTAGAAATTGGGCCCACCGAGCTTGTCGTCTATTTAATACTCGAGCTGTTTGAAAATATGTGAGATTTTTGTGATCACTATAAATGATAATCTGATGAGGTGATCCTTCTAGAAAATGACGCCATTGCTCGAATGAGTCAACCACAGCTAGTAACTCCTTGTCATGCACCTCATAGTTTATCTCCGAAACAGTAAACTTTCTCGAGTGAAACGCGACTGGATGTATCTGCCCGTCCTCGCGTGGTTGCGATAGGATACTCCCCAATGCAAAGTCTGATGCATCCGCCTCAATAGTAAATGGCTTTTCAGGATCAATATGTGCTAGGATGGGTGCTGATGTGAATGCCTCTTTCAGCTACGTAAAAGCCTTGTCCGCTTCGATACTCCAAAAAAATGCTTGATTTTTCTTGGTGAGTTGAGTAAGGGGCAACACAATGCTTGAATAATTATGCATGAATTTGCGATAGAAGTTCGCGAATCCGAGGAAACACTGGACATCCCGAACTGAGCATGGGGGTTTCCATTCCAATATTGTTTGGACTTTTGCCGGGTCCATGAAAACACCCTAGGATGAAATACTGTATCCCAAAAATTCAACTTGTTTGCTATCAAAACTGCATTTCTCAAGTTTGGCGTAAAGACCATACTTCCTTAGGCGTTCAAGTACTTGCCGCACATGTATATCATGCTCCCCTTGTGTTTTAGAGTAAATCAATAGATCATCTAGGTAGATGATTAGAAAAATATCCAAGAAATCCCGGAAGATGTCATTTGCCATATGTTGGAATACGGCAGGTGCATTTGTGAGCCCGAAAGGCATGATTGTATACTCGAAATGACCATACCGAGTACGAAACGCTGTTTTCCACTCATCTCCCGGCCAAATTCGAACAAGATTATATGCACCCCTTAGATCAATTTTGGTAAAATGCTTTGCCCCACCAATGCGTTCTAAGAGATTGGAGATTAAAGGTAAAGCATACCTATTCCTTATGGTGACTTTATTTAAGCCTCGATAGTCCACGACCAAATGAAGGGAGCCGTCCTTTTTCTTCACAAAAAAGATAAGAGCACTAGCTAGAGACTTTGAATGTCGAATAAACCCATGTGCAAGATTTTCCTCGATGTATTCTCGAAGAACCTCAAGCTCAGTGGGTGATAAATTGTAAATCGGACCCCACGGAGGCTCTTTTCTTGGTTGGAGATCAATAGGACAGTCGTACGGCCGATGCTTTGGAAGAACACTAGCTTTGACTTTGTCGAAAACATCAGCATAGTCTTGATATTTTTTGGGAATTTGGATGTCTGAATTCCCTTGAGTGACACTAGAAGGTGTCACTGATACTGCAAATAAGAAAAGGTCCTCCTTGCCTCCCACTTGGTGCAATTGATGCAATGTGATGGCTGAAATTTGATGAGAAGGATATGGTGCATCGGTAGAACTATATACTTTGGGAGGATAATCCCGAGTTCGATCCTTGAGAATGATATTTTCTGCTAAAGGGCACCTAATTTCTCGCTTCCTCCAATCGATTCTAGGGTTATGTAGCTCGAACCATGGCAAACCGAGGACAATTGGATGCTCAGGACTACGGATTATGTTAAAGGAAACTACACATACTAAATCACCCAAGAGTATGTGTATTGGCTCAGACTCTTCAAATATCTTCCCGGAAGCTATGGGGCGTCCATCAATCACTACTACGGAAACTGGACAAGGCAGTGTATGCAAGGATATTTGGTGTTTTTGGGCAAAATCTCTATCCATGAAACAAGAATTGGCTCCAATATCTAAGAGGGCTTGGACTTGAAGTTGACAACTGGGTGTCCTAACTTGTACTAGGGCTGAGAAGACTCTACTAACATGCTTGGAAGAAATGGAACCCACACTAGGTTGTACATATCTAGGGTTGTCCAACCAAATGGCTCCTATTTTGGCCGGACCTATTCGTTTGACTCCTCTTCTAATTGGCTTAGGACTTCAAATTTATTGGACAAGGGTGGATTATTCATAATATTAGATTCACTAACTACTTCTAAAATGGTTGACTCATTTTTATTGTCATAGTGAATTTGATTTACCTGACGTCTCGGCGTACGGGAGCAATGAATGGCTATATGTCCTGGACCTCCACAATATAAGCACAGATGGTTTGCTCGACGACGTTGCTTCTCTTCGTCTGACAATGGTCCTCGTCGTTGAGTCATATCGATCTCCATGGGTGTAGGACTATCCATTGGGACTGGGCTACGTGTTTGCCTTGGAGTTGGAGCAGGGCTATACATTTGCCTTGGGGATGATTGCGCCGTTACTGATGCATAAGTTGGTGTGAATCTAGATCTTGTTATTTGTTGTTGTCGCTCACATCGACGCTCAAAAAGGCGATTATCACACCGTATTGCTCAACTAATAGCTTCTGTAAGTGACCTTGGATCCTCGGGGAAGGTAAGAAGTAAGTCTTTGACATCACTACGAAGGCCTGAACGGAATTGCTCCATTACGGCTTGTTCATCCCAAGGAATATCGCTTGCGATGAGACGGAAATTGGCAGCATATGTTGAAGCTGGTTGATCACCTTGACGAAGTGTACGAATCTTGTTGATAGTTGTTCTCGCCCCATCAGTATCTCCGAAACAAGTCTTAAATTCCTTGATAAATTCCTCGAAATTATTCAGTAGAGGAGAATTGGTCTCTAGCAATGGAGCAAACCACGACAACGCTATGCCAGTCAATAAAGTGCCCACTATCCCGACTCGTGATGCATCTGTTGGATAACGTGTAGGATGCATTTGAATCACCAACCGTACTTGATTCAAAAAACCTCGGAAATGCGCCCTCGACCCATCAAATTTAGCTGGGAGGCTAATTTTGGGCTCCTTGATAAGTCCATGACCTTCAACCCTTTGTTGTTGTAACACGACGATTGTCGACTCTAACTGTTGCACTCGTCGCGTGAACTCCTCTTGTTATTGTTGCTTCTCTATAGTAACCTTTTGTAGATCCCCAAGTAGACGTTGATTCTCTACTTCAAGAAATGCGAACTTGGATTTAAGGTTCTCCATTTCTGCAACAAGGGTGAGATATTCTTCTGAGTTAACGACAGCCATGGTTTCAGGATGGTTACAAAGGAGGATAAGAGAGAGAGAGAGAGAGAATTCGAATCAAATTGTCAGAACCAAGGATAAAAGATAGAGTGATGGAAGAAGGATAGAGAAGAATGGATGTATAAGATAGAGAAAGAAAGAGAATGGATACAAGATATGTAATGAGAGCTAAAGACTGGTGTTGATTCGAATTGATTTGAGAATACATGTATGCGCTTATTTATAGGTTCCTATAGAATAGCTTAGAGATTTCTAGAATGTTCTAGAATGTTCTAGACCTAGAATGCTCTAGGACATTCTAGAACATTCTAGAATAATCTAGAGTTTTTACAATAATCAATGTAATACAAGAAGTAGCTTTTATTGTTTCATATAACAATAAGCTATCTTAATAGTTGAGGTTTTCAAGTATGAATTACAAGGTTTGAGGTTCAAGTCCGGGTGACGCCATAATGGTCATGTGTTCATGATAGACATCGCAGTGATAAATTCAGCCGCGATGATCACTTCCTCTCCTTTCAAGCTCACGCTTCTGTTCGTATATCCCCCTCAAGTTCGGCGTGTCGAGGTGGCGCAAACCAAGTGCATCCAAGAATTTCTATAACTTGTCGAGCACTAGCGGCTTGGTAAATACCTTGGCAATCTATCGACCTGTCGAAACATATGCTAGTTCGACTTCACCGAGAAGGACATGCTCACGGACAAAATGGTAATGCACCTCAATGTGCTTGATCCAAGCATGTAATACAAGGTTTTTCACAAGTTGGATGTTGCTGAGATTGTCACAATAGATCATTGTCGGAGCGGACACCTCCACATGTAGATCCTGTAATAGCCGATTAAGCCAAATGACTTCGCACATAGCAATAGTCGCCCCTCGATATTTGGCCTCCGTTGTCGTGAAGTACGAAAGCTTCACATTAAAAATCTACAATAAGATAAATACGTAACTAAAATAACATTTGATAATGTTTTATATATAAAGATAATATTAACAACACATATGATAATATTATATATATGTAAAATAATATATATATATAGATAAATATATTATATTACACGAACAAGAGAGGACTTGAACCAATAACCCCACCCTATGACTCTCAAATCTTACCATTTACTCTATACTAGTAATATACATAAAATAAAGCATACTTTATATATACTTTATATTACATAAAGGATTTGCTTCATGATATAAAAATAAAGCTGTATGTTGTATTCAATAGCATTTTGAGACTCGAACCGACAACCTCATACACCAAAGTTGACACACCTACCATTAAGCTAGGCCCTTTCTCTTTAAGATTATGTTTTCATGTTTATTGTTATTGCATATATTGTTTCATACATAAAAGCTCAAATGAGCGAGATGTTTATCATGCATCACATGTAATGCATGAACGCCAAATGGCGATCATGCATCACATGCATTTCATGCACTACATGCATGATTTGTACCCTCCAATGCATCATATGCATGGGGGCACCTATTTAAATGGTGAAAGAGAAGATCAAAGGGGGAGATAGGTATGAGATATCAATCAAATATATATTACATAAGAGATACCATAAAATAGAGAAAGAAAGGAAGAAGTTCAAGATAAAGGTGGAGCTCTAGCTTGGCGGTCGTGGTGGTCAACTCTCAACAAGAGGGAGGCGGTTCGAGCTTTATCTTCATCAAAATATTGAAGTGAATATTGTAGTGGTCTACGATCAAGAAAGAGAACAACGATTACCTTGCAAGACAAAGTTCGGAGGTTCAACGATGTGTACAACCACTTTTGTAACTCTTTCATCAAATAATTATAAATCTCTTTTATTGCTTCAAATATCATTCTATATCCTATCTTGTCATATCTTGTTGATCACTATTTATCTATCTCTACTCTTTCGTCTCTTCCGTCCATAATCCCAGTGATTCCTTCCTCACTTTCACGATATCTTTTGTCTACGCAACGCTACGCTTCTAGGCGAGCCACGTCACGACACCGTGCTCGACAATACTACTATTAGCTACTTCTTCTTACTACTCCACGCGATCGCCACACTTCTCATTGAGAATGCATATCCGGATGTGGATCTACGATCATTGGCATTTCCGGCCCAATCGACATCCGTGTAGCCAACTAGCTGTTCAGCTCCACCTACCCGATATAGCAACGCCATGTCTTTAGTGCCACTGACATATCGCAATATCCTTTGCGCGCACTGAAAGTTTTCGGTCGTGGGCTGCGACATAAATTGACTGATTAGGCTGACCAGGTAGCTGAGATCTGGCCAAGTGATCGTCAAATAGATTAGGCTTCCGACAATCTATCGGAACCGTGTCGGGTCGCACGGCTTTCCCGAATCTCGTCGAAGCTTGACATTTCTATCCAGAGAGGTCGAGATGAGCTTACAATCTGCCACCCCGAACTTGAAGAGCATATTCAGTGCATAATGACGCTGGTTGATCAATATGCTTTCGGGGGTGTGGATCACTTCGATCCCAAGGAAGTAATGAAAGTCTCCAAGATCCTTCATGTTGAATGATGCCGCAAGCTGAGACTTTACGCGGCCGATTTCATCTAGGTCAGCACCGGTGATGACTAAATCATTAACATAAAGTAAAAGACAAGCCGATCCATGTCGACCTTGCCGAACGAACAATGAAGAGTCCGACTTTGATGGCGCAAACCCCATCGTACGCGATGGTTGCATAATCTTTGCATTCCAATCTCGCGGGGCTTGCTTAAGCCCGTATAATGACTTCTTCAATCGGCACACTGCCGAAGTGTTCTGTTCGGATAAGAATCCGAGGGGTTGTAACATGTACACCTGCTCCTCAAGGTCATCTTGCAGGAACACATTCTTCACATCCATGTGATGTAGATGCCGCCCTTTCACCGTTTCTACGGCTATCAGAACACGCACGGTGGTCATCTTCACGACCGACGTGAAGGTCTCGTCGTAATCCACGCCGTGCTTCTACGCGTAGCCTTTTGCCACTAATTGGGCCTTGTAGCGGTTGACAGAGCCGTCGGTGTTGTACTTGACCTTATACACCCATCTGCATCCGATCCGCTTCACACCCTTCGGTGCATCAACCAGGTCCCAAGTCTCGTTGTCTGATAATGCGCGCATCTCTTCCTCCATCGTGGCACGCCAGTTTCTGTCTTCTGCCGCTTCTACGTAGCTCTCCGGCTCACGCACTTCCACCACTCGCATCATGTACGCATAATGGTGCGCCATGTACTCATTATACCCGTATCTCTTTATGGGGTTCTTTAGGCGGGTAGATCGGCATAATTCGTGATAAGCCGACTTCGTGGCCCTCTCGGCTGACTTCGACCTCTTCTGCGGAGGTTCCTTTTCGATTGGCCTGAAGTCAGATTCGCTCCGATCTGACTCGGCACTGCCGAACTCATACTCTGACATCTTCTTCTTCCCCTTCTCTATGCACGTAAACCGTCTCCTTAGTTCCTTACACGGAGACAACCTTACACGGAGACAACACGGTTGAGTCTCCATTACTCGCCGGCTCTTCACATGGTTGACCGTCTTGGCCCACTTAGCCAAAATGAGATCAAACTCTCTCCTAGAACTCTGATTTCCTCATCGCGCGAAGGCATCTCAGCCTCGCTAACCTCTTCTTCAGAATTCGGAGTGGAGTCATTGGGTACCGGGGGCGAAGACAAGTACCACGAAGCGGAGTCGTCGAACACGACATCTCAACTTACGCGAGCTTGTTCGGTTTGGGGGTTCTAGCACTTATAACCCTTCTATTCGTCCAAGTAGCCAACCAAGGTACACTTCTCGGCTTTGGCGTCCAACTTCCTCCATGTCTCCTTCGGCACATGCACATACGCAATGCTACCAAAAACCCTCAAGTGTGCCAAGTTCGGCTTCTTGCCGAAGTATAGCTCCTGTGGCGACACTCCTCCATTGGTAGAAGTCCGATTTTGCAAGTAAATTGCCGTCCTTATGGCTTCAGCCCAATAGAACTTCAGCAAATGCCTCTCTTCAAGCATCGTCCTTGCCACCTCTTCGATTGTCCAATTCTTCTGCTCAGCCACGCCGTGTATCTACACGAGAATTCGCATCGAATTCCTTCCTTCTGTAGATAATTCACGAACTAGTCGGAGAAGTACTCCTTCCCGCCATCAGAGCGTAAGCACTTTACCTTTCCACAAGGCTCTTTACCTTCAGGAAACACGCGAAGACTTCTCTCTTTTTCGCCAGCACACCGAACTGTGCTGAGAGAAGTCATTGATGAAAGTCACGAAATATCGGCTTCCACCGACACTCACGTTCTATGTCGGTCCCCATACATCAGAATGGATCACAACGAGCGTATTTCGACTCCGGTTACGCTCATGGGGGAATGGAAGTCGGTGATGCTTTCCCAACTGGCAGGCTTCACATACTTGGCCCTTTTGGCCACTGAATTTCCGCAAGCCGAAAACGAAGTTTTTCGTCTGCATTTCTTGAAGTTTCAGGAAATTGACGTGACCAAACCGCTTGTGCCACAAGTTGATATCTGATCCAACCTTTTGTCCTTTCGTGAACATAGCGGTGCCTCCGTCGTTGGTCTCGAGGATAAACATCCTCCCTTCATGGCACCCTTGCGCGATTATCTTGCCTTCCTCTTCTATGAAGCATTCGTGATGCGTGAATCGAACTTGCATCCCCTGGTCAACAATCTGGCCAGCCGACACCAAGTTCTTGGTTATTGTCGGGACGTGTAGCATGTTCATGAGCTTCCCTTTTTATCCAATGTGACTGAGGGGAACATCACCCACATGTTTGATGGTATGTAGAGTGTCGTCTCCTGTTTCAACCACTCCTTGCTTTTCTAGTTTCTCCAAGTACGAGAACCATTCCTTGTGACTCGTCATATGATTTGACGCTCGGGAGTCAACATACCACACCTCGTTTGCCCTGGAGGTGATCACGTCCATTGAACTAGCCTTGTGCTTCATTACGAAGGCTTGGTCCTATCTATTTCTAGCTCGTTCGGAGCCTTTTGCGTAGTGCGACCTTTGACGCCTCTCTACCCCTGTTCGGCTCGATCCACCTTTGTTAGAATCGGCTCGTTTCTTCCATCACTCGCTCTCCTTGTGGCCTTTCTTGCCATAGTACCAGCAATCCGTCGCAGCCTTCTCTTGCCAGTGCAGCCATGAGTCCCCCTACTTCCGGAGGGTTCGGAACTACTTCCGAAATTTTGATTATGCCGCACGTTCTACTCTTTTCCACTGCCTCGACGTTCACGTTAACGGAGGCAAGAGAATCGCAGATTTCCTTGATTCGGGCCGTGTAATCGGCCACAAACAAATCTTTTTGTCGGACATTGTTGAGCTCCTATCTAAGCTGCAGCTTCTTGGCCGTTGTGCTCGTGGCGAAAATCCTCTTGAGAATCGCCCACACGTCCTTTGGCGTCTTGGCATCCCGAATGTAGTTGAAGAGTTGGTCGCTCACACAGGACACAAGGCAGTACATAACTCTGCTTGCCGCCTGTTTCCAGGTCGCGAAGTCTCTGTTTGCCGATTCGGGTGCTATGTTGTTAGCTCCATCGACATAACTCTAGTAGCCATGCCCAAGCAGGTATTGGTGCATCCTGTATGACCAAGATGCATAGTTGCTTTTGTCTAACTTCTATGTAGGAAGTGAGCTAGCCATTCCTCTATCCATTCTTATTTCTCTTGAGTTCTTCACGGTGATATTTGTCTGTTTGTCGGCCGCAGAGGATTTCAAGCCTTACGCTCTGATACCATATAAAAGAATAGCGTATGTGGAAGCGTAACAAACACAACCATGTAACACAAATGACGAAGAGAAGGTTTAATGGAAAGCTTTGAACCCAACACAACGTATGCAGAAGAGGCAAAGAATGAGAGAGAGAGTGAGCAGAACACACAAAACTAAGATTCAAAAATAACTCTCTGTCACTCTATAAAAGATGCGCTCAATGAACGCTTTTTATACAAGTCCTTATGGACAGACAAAAGTATTATCAGATTACTGACACATACTTCAATGCTCATTAATGAGCCTCCTACACTAACTCCCAAAATTATTCCTTATGAGGAATAACACTCTAATGGCCTCTAGGCTTACGCACGGTTACGGCCTTTGTGCGTATGATTTTACGCACTCAGTCTACGCACTGGGTTACGCACCCGTTTACACACCTAATGTTGAGCTTGTATCTCAACAGAAGACAAAGCCATCAAAGACAGGGCCAATTCAACAAGAGTTGAACAAAGCCAAGTCAACAAGATGCGATTTGGGAACAAATCCGAGTCGACAAAGCCCATAGGGGAGAACGCCATGACCCCGTTGAAATCGCAGCATGGGGACGGGTCACCTAACAAGATTCTTGACACAAATGATTCAACAAATAGCGGTCGACTGAAAGAGCCGATCAAAGAATCCGAACCACCTATCTCAGCACCCAGGAGATCTGAACGAGCTCGAAGGCCAACAAAGTTCTATCAACCGGGCCTCGACTACATCAACTACTCGGATGCAGGCGAACCAGGCACATATGACGAAGCTATGGCCGCACCGGATGCCAACACATGGCTGCAAGACATGAGATGTGAAATGGACCCAATTCACAAGAATCATACATGGGAGATGGTTGAATTACCAGCTAGAAGAAAGCCGCTACCTTGCAACTCGGTTTTCCGATACAAATATGTATATGACTTAAAGAAACTCAAGTACAAAGCTCGTCTTGTCGCAAAAGAGTTCAAACAAGAACTGGGGGTCAACTACGATGAAATATTCTCACCAAGAGTGAAGTAAACCACCCTCAGACTCCTACTAGGAGTTGTGGTGACAGAACACCTAGACCTAGAGCAGCTGGATGTAAAGACTGCATTCCTACACGGAGATCTGGAAGAAGACATTTACATGTCTCAATCGGCCAACTTCACGGCGACGGGGGAGGAAAGTCACCTTGTATGTCGACTGAAGAAAAACCTCTATCGCTTGAAACAAGTGCCGAGGATGTGGTACCAAAAGTTTGACTCCTATATCAGACAACTTGGATACCGTCAATTCGACTCCGACCCATGCATGTATGTTCCGCAATTGGCTGACAAGTCTAGGATTTACCTGATCCTATATGTCGACGACATGCTGATTACAGGAAGCATTCAAGAAGATATCGAAAAGCTGAAGCGGAGCCTTCACGACAAGTTTGCGATAGGAACTCAGACAAGCCCGTCACATATTGGGCATGAGGATCGAGCGAAATCAGATGACCAAGACTCTTTGACTCTCCCAATCTGACTATATCCGGAAGGTGCTGAGGCGCTTCAACATGGAGAATGCGAAGCCAATGTTAACACCACTTCAGACGTCGATTCAACTATTGGATACAGACTCTCCTTTAACAAACAATGAGAGAGAGCTTAATGGAAAGATGGCCTATGCATCGGCCGTAGGAAGTATCATGTATGCAATGGTGCCGACCCGACCCAACCTAGCCTACGGAGTGGTCAACTAGTACATGTCAAACCCAGGACGCAAGTATTGGGAAGCCCTCAAGCACATCTTCAGGTACCTAAGAGGGACTGAAGATACATAGCTGACTTTCTGTTTGATAACCTCAGCCGAAGTCGAAGGCTACATTGACTCCGACTATGTCGAAAATATGGACAATCAGAAGGCAACATCTGGATATATATCTTCACCTATGGTGGTGGTGCTATATCATGGAGGTCAAAACTTCAAGAGTGTACGGCTCTGTCAACCACGGAGGACGAGTACATAGCAGCATCAAAGGTAGAGAAGGAAACAACCTGGCTGCACCGATTGTCTACCGACTTTTTAGCTACATGCCAAATCGACCGACCAATGCCGACCATCTATTGCGACTCACATAGTGCAATACACCTCATCAACAATGTTAGCTGGCTGGCAAGGGTAGTCCAGAATGGGAAATGAGGGGATAATTAATAATCGGGAGCTGATTATATATCTATCTAGAATTATTATGATTTGAGAAGTGAACAGACGGACATGGAATCGGTATGCCGATCCGGATCTAGACCAGTTCGTAGTCGGTTGCTGGTTGGCACCGGTTTGTACCTAAAACCGGAGACCTATAAAAAGGGCCTGGTTAGATTTTAATCATTAGTGGATAATTAATAGAGTGTTGTTGTTCTGTATTTAAATCATTCTTAATTATCGTTCTGTGCTAAGCGTAATTTATCCTACGTGTGTATTTGTCAAGATTCGAACTCTTGACACGACCATGTTATAATCTAGTATTATGAGTTAACCAAGATACCTAGTACTAGTTATGTATGTAATTGGTCCTTATTATTTTGCTAGCATCATGTGCATAGTTGCTCTCTTGTAGTATTTACACTTGGCACATGCATGCATACCTACATGCTCTATTGTAGATTCACATGCGTGCAACAAGTATGCATGCCATGTAGTATAAATAGAGGAGTTCACCTTGAAGGAATTCAAGGTGAACAACACCAGTTATGGAGTCTTTCCTTTAATACTATCTTCTTTCTTGTCCATTTGGTTATCTTCTTGCTTGTCTCTTGAGTTTATGATTCGTGACAGTTTGTTCACCTTCCCATCCTCATAGCTCTCCCTCTCATAAGCCATAGCTATGTCTGACTCAACTAGTGAGTTAGGCCAAATAATGGTAGCCTTACGACAACTACAGCTTGAAAATGAAGCTCTTCGAAATTCTTTACAAGAACTTCAAGTCGGTACCTCCCTATCCTCACAACCCCCGAACCCTAGTCTCCCACAACAACCTAGCCTAGAGCCCGATCTTCTACCAACATCTAGCCTAGCTTCGTCACAGTTTCTTGAGCCTAAGGTTAGCCTCCCAGAAAAATTTGATGGAACGAGGTCGCGTTTCCGAGGGTTCATCAACCAAGTTCGACTTATCATTCGGCTACAACCTCAACGTTATGGAGATGGTCTTCGACAAGTTGGCCTTGTGGGCACCCTTCTCTCCGGTCCGGCCCAAGCTAGGTTTGCACCATTGGTAGAAACCTCATCACCTTTATTGGAGGACTTTCCCGCCTTCCTCGCCGAGTTAGAGGCCACATTTGGCGAGACGGACCGACGACGTACAGCTCTTAACAAGATTTATGCACTCGAACAAGGTTCACATGCAACTTCGGTCTATGCTTCCGAATTTCGACAACTAGCATGCGACGTCAATTGGGATGATCAAGCTTTAGCTATTCACTTTCGGCGTGGTCTTCGAAGCAATGTCAAGAATCTTCTCTTAAACTTTCCGAAGCCCACCTCGTTATCCCAAGCGATTTCACAAGCAGTCCATTTTGACAATCGTCTTTTCGAATTTCGCCAAGAAGAGAGTCAGACTCGGGTTCCACCTCATTCACTTCCACGCCACGCCCCGGTCATACAACCCCAAGAATCCTCACACTCGCCTACTACGGCAGATGCTCCTGTCCCCATGGAAATTGATCAAGCCCGATTTCGGCCATTAACTGATGTTGAATGACAATTTCGGCGGGCTAATGGCTTGTATTGTGGCGCCTCCGGTCATGTCGTTCGCCATTGTCCTAGGAGTACTCGCCCACAATTCCATCGAGCTAACGGACCCCAACATCCGGAAAACGACATCGTTCGGTTGCAGTAGGAGCCATGCAACTGGACATCTCCCGTCGCCCACTTTCTCTTGGTTCCATTGTCGGACCATCAGGCAATTTCACATTGGAGGTATGGCTTTCGTTTAACTCTAGTTCCATTCAGTCTGTTGCTTTACTTGATTCTGGGGCATCTTCTTGCTTCATCGACGTCGCGTTTGCCCAAGCACATGGCATACCTGTCGTTGGCCTCTCAAAACCCATTCCAGTAGAAGCCATCGACGGGTGCGTCCTCTCGTCAGGTGCAATTACTCAAGCTACAATCCCATTAGGGCTTCGGGTGGGCTCACACCAAGAGGAGCTCACCTTTTACCTCATCACATCTCCTCGACATCCGATTGTCTTAGGACTAACGTGGTTGGAGGCGCACAATCCAATAGTGGATTGGTGCAACCGCTCGATCACATTTAGCAAGCCAAGATGCTCGTGCAAAAGTATGAAGCTAAATTCAGTTTCCTATCCTTCGGAGACGGTCGACTCCGAATTGACTACCCCATCATCGGTCCCGGATGGGTTTGTTTGTGGCGCCATTTCTAACACACTCCATGTTATTCCCGAAAAATACCAACACTTCTCCGACGTATTTGAAAAATGTAATGCTAATCGTTTGCCTGAACACCGGCTCTACGACTATCTGATTGATCTTCAAGAATGTGCGTGTCCACCCTTTGGTCCTCTATATGCGTTGTCTGCACCAGAGTTGAAGGCCCTTCGTGTGTATCTCGATGAGAACCTCGAGAAAGGCTTTATTCAACCTTCTAAGTCACCAGCCAGGGCCCCCATTTTATTTGTGAAGAAGAAGGACGGCTCTCTACGCTTATGCGTCGACTACTGAGGTCTCAACAAACTTACTATGCGCAACCGCTATCCGCTACCTCTGATCCCCGAACTCCTTGATCGGCTCCGAGGTGCACGTGTCTTCTCCAAATTTGATCTGCGTGGAGCGTACAATCTAGTACGCATCAAGCTGGGGGATGAATGGAAAACCGCATTCGAACACGGTATGGGCATTTCGAATACAAGGTAATGCCTTTTGGTCTTACTAACGCTCCCGCAGTTTTTCAACATATGATGAACGATATTTTCTGGGAATATCTTGATCTTTTTGTTGTCATTTACCTCGATGATATTCTCATTTTCTCGCCAAACATGGAGGAGCACCCTCGCCAAGTCCGATTAGTTCTTGCCAAACTTCGCGAGCATGGCCTTTATGACAAAGGCGAGAAATGCGAGTTCGACCGTACCTCAATCGAATTTCTGGGCTACATCATCTCGCCCACTGGCATCACCATGGATATGAAGAAGGTCTCTATCATTCAGGCGTGGGCGACTCCAAGGCGACTTAAAGATGTGCAATCCTTCCTCGGCTTCGCGAATTTTTACCGTCGCTTCATCAAGGGGTTTTCCACCCTAGCACAACCTCTTATCACTCTCACCCATAAAGGCACTCCATTTTTATTGACCTCGGAGGCACAAAATGCGTTCGACTCACTCAAACACGCATTCATCACTGCCCCGGTGCTGCTACATGCCGACCCCACAAAACCCTTCCAAGTCGAAACCGATGCCTCTGACTTTGCCATTGGCGCCATCTTATCCCAGGCAGACGACAACAACCTAATGCACCCAGTGGCTTACTATTCCCGAAAATTTACGGCATCTAAAATCAATTATCCCATTTACGACAAGGAGCTTGCTGCTATCATTGTTGCCTTTGAAGAATGGCGACCCTACTTGGCCGGCGCACAATATCATGTCCAGGTAGTGACTAATCATAAACATTTAGTTTATTTTTCCACCACTCGTACTTTGAATCGAAGGTAGGCCCGTTGGTCAACATTTCTCACCGACTATGATTTGGAGATCGTATTTTGACCTGGTGGCCAACATGGGAAGGCTAATGCCCTTTCTCGCCGAGCTGACCTTGCACTCCACCCTGGGGATGCTGCCTATGCTCAACAATCTAGACGTTTGTTGAAACCCGACCAATTGCATCTTTTTGCCACTTGTATGTTGCAGGATGATTCTTTACTCCAACAAATCACTGATGCATCCAAGACCGATGCGTTCGCCAACGAGATTCGAGATAGTCTGCAAAACCCCTCCAAGGCGACCAAAAGGAAGGATCTTGACACCTTCACCATACAAGAGGGTTTGTTGTTCTGAGATCATCTCTTATACGTCCTAGAGGGCCCATGTCACACCCGGGTGTTGCGGGAATGCCACGATGACCCACTTGCAGGTCATTTCGGGGTCGCGAAAACCCTCGAGCTAATCTCTCGGGGGTATTGGTGGCCACAGCCATGGAAGCTGGTCAATGAATACATAAAGAGTTGTGAGGTTTGGGCTCGCTCCAAAGCCATTCATCATCGGCCATACGGCTTACTACAGC